>NC_090440.1:51247251-51547251 GCF_031143425.1 Pleurodeles waltl | reverse complement strand
TGCTAGCGTGAAAATGTACCTGATTTGCGGCAAAAATAACCCCGCACGGGCGGTGTGCGTCGAAAATAACCCTGCACGGGTATATGCGTCGAAAACAGCTCGGCACGGCGAGGCGCGTCGAAAAAGCCAGCCACGCGACGGTCCGAAAGTCCCGCGGCGCTGGTTGCGATCTCTCAGCCTTCGTCAGCGATGCTGCGCGTCGTTTCTCCTGCTCCGGGCGTCGATTCTCCGGTCGCGTTTCCTGCGGCGTCGTTTCTCAGCTGCGGAGTCGGCGTCGCGTCGTTTTCTCAGCCGCGATCGGATTCGCGTCGATCTTTTCTCCGCACGGCGCTCGGTGCGTGTATTTTTGTCCTTAGGCTGCCAGCCTCTCCTTTCAGGGTCCCAGGAACTGGAAGGGCACCACAGAGCAGAGTAGGGGTCTCTCCAGAGACTCCAGGTGCTGGCAGGAAGAAGTCTTTGCTATCCCTGAGACTTCAACAACAGGAGGCAAGCTCTACATCAAGCCCTTGGAGATTTCTTCTTCAAGATGGAAGGCACACAAAGTCCAGTCTTTGCCCTCTTACTCTGGCAGAAGCAGCACTGCAGGAAAGCTCCACAAAGCACAGTCACAGGCAGGGCAGCACTTGTTCCTCAGCGATCAGCTCTTCTCCCGGCAGAGGTTCCCCTTGATTCCAGAAGTGTTTCTAAAGTTTGTAAGTTTGGGTGCCCTTCTTATACCCGTTTTAGTCTTTGAAGTCACCTTTCTTCAAAGGGGACTCACACCTTCTTGTGAAATCCTGCCTTGCCCAGGCAAGGCCTCAGACACACACCAGGGGGTTGGAGACAGCATTGTCAGAGGCAGGCACAGTCCTTTCAGATGAGAGTGACCACTCCACCCCTCCCTCCTAGCAGAGATGGCTAATCAGGAAATGCAGATTACACCCCAGCTCCCTTTGTGTCACTGTCTGGTGTGAGGTGAAAAACAACCCAACTGTCAAACTGACCCAGACAGGGAATCCACAAACAAGGCAGAGTCACAGAATGGTTTAAGCAAGAAAATGCTCACTTTCTAAAAGTGGCATTTCCAAACTCACAATCTTAAAATCAACTTTACTAAAAGATGTATTTCTAAATTGTGAGTTCAGGGATCCCAAACTCCACATGTCCATCTACTCTCTAGGGGAATCTACACTTTAATCATATTTAAAGGTAGCCCCCATATTATCCTATGAGAGAGACAGACCTGGCAACAGTGAAAACGAAATTGGCAGTATTTCACTGTCAGGACATATAAACCACATTACTATATGTCCTACCTTATCCATACACTGCACCCTGCCCTTGGGGCTACCTAGGGCCTACCTTAGGGGTGCCTTACATGTAAGGAAAGGGAAGGTTTAGGCCTGGCAAGTGGGTACACTTGCCAAGTCGAATTTACAGTGTAAGAATACACACACAGACACTGCAGTGGCAGGTCTGAGACATGATTACAGAGCTACTTATGTGGGTGGCACAACCAGTGCTGCAGGCCCACTAGTAGCATTTGATTTACAGGCCCTGGCACCTCTAGGGCACCTTACTAGGGACTTACTAGTAAATCAAATAGGCCAATCATGGATAAACCACTTACATACAATTTAAACAGGAGAGCATATGCACTTTAGCACTGGTTAGCAGTGGTAAAGTGCTCAGAGTTGAAAAGCCAACAGCAACATGTCAGAAAAAAATAGGAGGCAGGAGGCGAAAAAGACTGGGGATGACCCTGCATAAGCAAAAGTCCAACACTTCCCTAGAATTCCACTATGCTATGGACTCCTGTTCCTTGCACAACATCTCTTCTGCTTTGTTCCCTTGCTTACTTCATTGCATGGTCAACTGATTTGGTAAAGTATGGAGCATTCCCTCACCATCTGAACTTGGAGCCAGCAAACTTCTCTGAGGACAGTAACCATAAGCTGCTGATTCTTCCTGGGCTAGGATAAAGTCTAGAATTCAACATTTCTAAATCTTTAGTAAAAAATATAATGGTGAATACAAATTCAACAAGTGGCATACACATTCATAAGATGGAGACAAAATATTGAATGTACATGTCTTCCAAAAACATCTGGATCTTTACAATACCACAAGGCAACTGTTCCCATTAACATTAGTGGAAATCATTCTTGCAGGCCTGTAGGCATATGTGGGTTGCTTTTCTGGCATGGCCCGCATAATTGAAGAAATGATGTATAATTGGAAGAAATTAACATTTCTGTCTAAACCACAATAAACAAAGGACATGGCTTTGCAGCGACAAGTGGCACATAGTTGTATACATGCAATATAAAAAAGGGGGTGCTTGTATACCTGTGGGCCTGACTTTTACTACAAGCTCTCCATTTTTTATCAGGTTGATTTCCACAAAAGCACAGGTGGGATAAGGGAGCTAGGCAGCCTTAATCCTCAATGTATTAAACACTTCACAAATGGCAACAATAGTCTACCTAATGCACATCTGGTTATGTATCAGAAATGTCAACACCATTTTGCTCAAACGCTACAACACACCTGTTGCCCTGATGTGAACGTTTTAACCAGAAAAAGTCTGCTAAGACAAGTAAATAAACAAGGTAGCCGAGCACTCTACTTGAACATATGTCACGAGCAAGGTCCGTGAACATGTGACAGTGTAATCACTTTCACTACCAAATAGATGTGCATACAAATTAAGTCAAAAGACACAAACGTTTAGTTTCTTTAACAACAGAATGTATCAATCAACAAGAGGTCCTCAATGTCGGTCAAAGTTGAGGGGCAAACAAAATAAAAGCTAAAGGCTACCGGAATGCAAATGAATCCAATCAGGTAAGTGGCATGGTGCCCCATTCATTCCTATAAACAAATACATTCTGCCTAGATGGAAAAATAGGGAGTAATGGACATGCATGGATCTACTCATTTCATAGTGTTAGTTCCAGATAAGTGTCATAAGCAAAAACCTCTGAAACGAAGGAGATGCACTTTGTTGCTACCAGATCTGAAGAGGAATTTTACTGTATAAACTACACCTTGTTAATATGTTTTTTCCACAAAAGAATATGAATTGTGTGCTACAAAAAAGCAGTGGTCAAGACATTTTTAATTGTGCACCCACTACAATTAGCAGCAATAAAAATGAATTTTTAACATGTCATTTTATTCCCAACATGCAAACGTTTTTGAGACAAAAGTAACCTACTTTTGCCTCAAAATTTTCTGTGGAATCGTAGGTGAATGTTATCCATACAACACTTTTTCAAAATCCTGAGGTGTTATGTAACGTTACATATACATTTTATGTAAAGCATTGTAATAAAATTAACTATAACAATTAATCATGTGGTAGTGATGTTGGAAGAGATTCCAAATAAAACAAAGCATTTATGTGGAAATGTGGGCTAAAATATGTGGACATAACCACATGGGCCGAGGAAACATAGACCATATTCATACCACTGAGCTCCAGTCCATGGATAAAACATCGGACTATGGTGCTAATGTTCATCGAACTCATTTTGACACCTCTGCAGGGCCTGAAGCATTACATAAATGCGAATGCGATATTTTGAGCCAATAAGCATTGATTGAGGCCTTCTTCTTCCTCATCCGTTTTAAGAAACAAAAGTAAGTCAACAGCTACATGAATTCAGCTCTTGAAATAATGAAATACACCAGAGGGTTTTACGCGCGACTAAGTATGAAAATGTTTGAGCGACTCACTATGAGCCTTTAACTTAGTTTCATGATCATTTAATTCAATTTCAGTGACAGAGAAGTGAACATTTTAATGGGTGAAAAGTACTCATTATCGTAGAAAGTGAGTATCATGAATATGTATTAACTACTAAGCAAGTAATTAACTTTCAGGCATTTACAATTAACTATTAATATATCATTTTCAGTTCATTGTAATGACAGTAACTTAATGTACGATAGTAACATGACATGGTATTAAAAACATTAAACAAACATATGGACCAGATAACATTGATCAATCTTTTTATTTTCAGTGTTTTTTTCAGAAAACGTCACCACAGTTTGGTGCAAATTGAATGGAGAGGGAGGGAGTTGGACTCACAGCTAGGGGCATATCACTAAACGCACCAACATTAACTTATTTAAAACTAGAACTGAAAGTGCAAACATGAATATGCTAGTAGGCTAGTGCAGGTAGGCCCAGGGCAGGGCACATGAGGGATTTGGTGAATGTAGGCTATGACAGGCTAAAACAATATAGATGGGGAGGGAAAATTAAATCATCACAATCCTTATTTTGCCTTATAATATCATCAGACCTGTACTGAACGTGCAGGGAATGTACAAACACAATATTTCACAATCTAACTACTTGTAAGTAATTTTTTTAGCATGGAGTTTTGTAATAGAGGAAAAAAATAACTAAATCGTTATTGAAATACCTTGAGCATTTGGAAGTATAGTCACATCTTATCATAGTAGAATATTCGATGCGATGTGAAAGAAGGGATGTGATATTAATGATATGATGTTATGTGATGTTATGTTCATTATGTTATGTTCTGTTAATTATGCTGTTAGAAATGGGGTCTTTGGTTGGCAGTCAGGTTACCCACTGTTCAAGCAAGGACCCTCACTCTAGTCAGGATAAAAGAGAATCACCCTCAGCTAACCCCTGCTTACCCTCTTGGTAGCTTGGCACGAGCAGTAGGAGTAACTTCAGAGTGCTAGGTGTAAAGTATTTGTACCAACACACACAGTAACTTAATGAAAACACTACAAAATGACACAACACAGGTTTAGAAAAATAGGGAATATTGATCTAAACAAAACAAAACCAAAATGACAAAAATCCACAATACACAAGTCAAGTTATCAGTTAAAATGCAAAAAGAGTTTTCATGTAGTTTTAAACACACACTAACATTGTTAGTGTGAAAATGTACCTTGGGTGCGTCAAAAATAACCCCACAAGGGCTTGCGATGCGTTGATTTCACTCACGAGCGAGACCTTGCGTCGTTTCTCCTTTCATCGCGTCGGGTGCGTTGTTTCTTCTCTCCGCAGGAGAGTGATGCGTCGATCCGGTCAGCACTCTCGGATCCAGGCAGGCCTTGCGTTGTTTTTACACTCCCAGCGCTACTTGCATTGGAAATCCAGCCGCATAATGATCCAAAAACCACGCAGCGCGGGTTGCGATCTCACCAGCCTCCGTCCTTTCTCCAGCTCCGTGCATCGATTCTTCAGTCACGTTACAGGTGAGCATCGATTTTCAGGCGCGAAGCCGGCAGCGCGTCGATTTACCAGCCGCAGATCAGAGTTGCGTCGATCTTTTCCCCGCACGGCATTCTGTGCGTGGATTTCCTCCTCTTAGGCTGCCAGCTTCTCCTCTCAGGGTCCCAGGAACTGGATGGGCACCACAGGGCAGAGTAGGAGTCTCTCCAGAGACTCCAGGTGCTGGCAGAGAGAAGTCTTTGCTGTCCCTGAGACTTCAAACAACAGGAGGCAAGCTCTAAATCAAGCCCTTGGATCTCTTTACAAGATAGAAGGCACACAAAGTCCAGCCTTTGCCCTCTTACTATGGCAGAAGCAGCAACTGCAGGATAGCTCCACACAACACAGTCACAGGCAGGGCAGCTCTTCTTCCTCAACTCCTCAGTTCTTCTCCAGGCAGAGGTTCCTCTTGGTTTCCAGAAGTTTTCTAAAGTCTGTGGTTTTGGGTGCCCTTCTTATACCCAATTTCTCCTTTGAAGTAGGCCTACTTCAAAGCAAAGTCTCTTTTGAATGTGAAATCCTGCCAGGCCCCAGACACTCACCACAGGGTTGGAGACTACATTGTGTAAGGGCAGGCACAGCCCTTTCAGGTGTGAGTGACCACTCCTCCCCTCCCTCTTAGCACAGATGGCTCATCGAGAAATGCAGCCTACACCCCAGCTCCCTTTGTGTCACTGTCCAGTATGAGGTGCAACCAGCCCAACTGTCAAACTGACCCAGACAGGGAATCCACAAACAGGCAGAGTCACAGAAATGGTTTAAGCAAGAAAATACTAACTTTCTAAAAGTGGCATTTTCAAACATGCAATCTTAACATCAACTTTACTAAAAAACTAGGGTTTTTAAATTGTGAGCTCAGAGACCCCAGACTCCACATGTCCATCCACTCCCAAAGGGAATCTACACTTTAATCAGATTTAAAGGTAGCCCCCATGTTAACCTATGAGGGGGACAGGCCTTGCAACAGTGAAAAACGAATTTAGCAATATTTCACTGTCAGGACATATAAAACACATTTCAATATGTCCTACCTTCACCGTACACTGCACCCTGCCCCTGGGGCTACCTAGGGCCTATCTTAGGGGTGTCTGACATGTACGAAAAAGGAAGATTTCAGCCTGGCAAGTGGGTACACTTGCCAAGTCGAATTTACAGTTAAAACTGCACACAAAGACACTGCAGTAGCAGGTCTGAGACATGATTACAGAGCTACTTATGCAGGTGGCACAACCAGTGCTGCAGGCCCACTAGTAGCATTTGATTTATAGGCCCTGGCACCTATAGTGCACTTTACTAGGGACTTACTAATAAATCAAATATGCCAATCATGGATAAACCAATTACCTACACATTTTTGTAAAGGAGTACTTGCACTTTAGCACTGGTTAGCAGTGGTAAAGTGCCCAGAGTACCAAAAACAGCAAAATCAGAGTCCAGCAGACATCAACAACCTGGGAAACAGAGGCAAAAAGTTAAGGGAGACCACGCCAAGGATGAAAAGTCTAACACTCTGAAGCTACATACAGCAGGTTGACTGACAGAAGAATTCAAAGTGCTCTTTGAGGTTCTGGATGGAAGAGGCCAGGCAGCTAGGGGTGTGGTTTTAGGCTTCCAAAGAAGTCTTTCAACAGACCACTTCAAGTCACCCTGTTGAAATGTGCCAAAATGCTGTGCATTAGAGTTGGGGTAGGTGGAGTGAAGTGTCATCCTAGAATTGGGTATAGGTCCCAATCTTCCAGAAGTTTCCACCCTCATCTAAAAAAACAGTGGAACAAGGGAAAAACTTTGGAGAAAAGTTAGATCCTGAGGGAAGAGAGAAGATACCTGACCCCTGACTCAATGATGGGTCAAGCCTATACCTTCAGATGTCATTCAGGGACTTGGATTGTTTCTGAAAGGTCATTGACGCTCTCCCAACCTCACCTTCTGGAGAACAGTGAAGGGATGTACCTGCTTGATGGGACCTCGGAGGGCTCCACTGTATCTACTGTGGACTGGCTCTGTATGAGTGTGACCTCCAGATGGAGAGGAGCCCTGAATTCTGCTGCCCAGTGCTCTGCAGGTGACCACCTAGGAGGCCATGGGAACTGTAGGGTGCAGGGGTGGCACTCTCTAGGTGCCCAGATAGGAGACAGATCATAAGGGAGAAAGATTTAACAGTGAGATCAAACTATCCAAGAAAAATGTACATTTTGTTCCAAAGAGGGTAAAAGAATCCCCTCCTGGTGGCTACAGCTAACCACTAGGAGAAAAACAGAACTCCCCTGACCAAACTGGCCCAAGTGGGCCCCAATGAAGTAAAAAAAAAAAAAATTGGTTCATGGGGGACCAGAGCCAGCCAGGCCATGAGTAGTATTCCTCTCCTGAATCTCTGGGATACCCCAAGGGAAGGCCACCTTCCCTGGGCCACTCCCCAGAAATGCCTTGCGGTGAAAGGAACACACAGAGGCTTAGTAAATCTGGGCCAATATGTTTTTAAATGCCTTTGTGCAAGTTTAAAAACTCTTCTGTTGATGGAAAGTTGGCAGCAATGTCAGCTATTGTTCCTTCTGGAAGTTCCGCCCTCCGAGCCATTTTCTGAACGCCTGATGAGCCACGCTTGGGACCGGCGGGCTGGCCCCAGAGAGCGGTAATTGTCATAAGTAGTGCAGCTTGGAGCCCTCGACGGTGCGCGGAGCCAGTGCCAGCCAATCCACGTCGTTGGCACTTTAAAGGGACGACGTGCGGAATGTCAATGGCAGTATTAGAAAAGAAAAGCAAGACTGATAGACAGTATTGATGCATGCCTGAATGCACCCCGAAGAGAAGCCAATTCCAATCTGTCAAATATTGTCTTTTTTCACTGCTCAAACACCAGTGCCTCTAAACAGGCTTTATTCCGAGCTGTGTCCATGCATAAAGAATTTGTAAACGCTTTCATAACTTCCACAAGAATACACAGAGCGCTGGTAATGCGATCAGCCCCCCAACTTCAAAGAATAGAAAATAGCATGGCAGAAAATGGCTGCACTTCAACACACAAAGCAATACACACAAACACATAATTGCTCATTTTTATAGTACATTTAAAAAAATGAATTCCCAGTGTAAGTGGGGGCATTCTTCATTCTTCAGCTTCTGAGAAAAATGTACCGGCCCCGTTCGGAGAAACATGATCACTGCCCTCTTAGGAATATTTATAAGATTCCCTTTCACTGGCAAACAATGATTAAATTGATGCTGACTTGAAACGACATCATATGTCTGAGCTGTTTCCTTTGTACTTTGACACAAGAGGAAAAGTTTTGTCCCGTTCAAAAATAGATTTGTTGTGGTCAGTAGTAGTCAAGCCTTACTCCTGAACTCCAGGAGCATTACAGGAGTATGCTTGACTTACTCCTGGAATTCAGGAACCCAGGAGTATTACAAGAGGCAGACCTACTGTAAATCTTTGCCTATCAGGCCCCTTGTATTTTATCTCTTACAATTTGTACACGGTTCTAGTGAGGTAATCAATGATCATAGAAAAATAAATTAAGAAATTGCCAGGAGGGATTTGCAAAAAAATCTGGCGGATCGTAAATAGAATGTTATAAAGGCAAGGACCCCATTCTGCCTGGCAGGACAGTGCAATACCCACAGTATCAACTTTGCAAGTCTTCAGGGACGAATGACAGATCCACACAATTAAGCAGTGGTTAATTTGTAAATAAATAAGTGCAGGGTCCCAAAGTTTAACTTAGGAGCTGGCACCTGAAGAAGGCCAGTGGCAGGGATTCTGAATAACAACCCTGTCCACTCTTGATCCCCCCTTATGTCCATTTATTGCACAACCCTACGCTCCTGTCTCTTTAACTCACTCTTCAAGGGTCTTTTGCCAACCCTGCTTCCTCCTTTCATCACTGTTTTCCTATCCACCTCTCTTCGACACTGTTTTCCTACCCTTTCTGCTTCCTCCTTTCTCTGCCTTTCTCTCTCTCTTCCGTTGGCATCGAAGTCTGTTGATGAAAACTAAGGACCAGATTTATCAAAGATCCGTTTTGCATTTCTGAAATAGCAAATTTTAAGAATTTGCGATTTAAGAAATGCAAAATGGGATGTATGAAATTTGCACTTCGGTAATAGCTTAAAATTTCCAATCACTATTACTGAATCACAATTAGAGAATGGGACTCCATTCATCCCTATGGGCCTGTCGGCCCATAGCTGCGAATGGTTTTCATTTCCCATTTTGCGAATTCCAGTTAGGAATTTGCAAATTAGGCAAAGCAAACCACAGGGTTTGCATAATCAAATGCACCAAAAAGAAATATGTGGGGACATGTGAAGCACACGCATGCCCCAGGGGCATGGGTGCGCTACATGTCATTTTTAAAAATGCATTTATAATACATTTTAAAAAATTGCACATGGTTACCACCAAGTTTGATTTGGTGGTAAATGCACTTCCTAAATGCCCAATTCGCATTTAGGAAATGCTTGTTACATGTGCTTTGGAAATTGCAAATAGGAATTCCCTATTTACGATTTCCTATTTAGAGAATCGCAATTTACGATTCTCTAAATGGGGTCGCAATTTTAAGGAATCGCTATTTTAGCGATTCCTTAAAATTGCACAGCAAATGCCTTTCATACATCTTGAAATACGTTTTTGCATTCGCAAATGGCTGAAATTTGTGATTCACTCCGTTTGCGAATGCAAAATTTGCTTGATACATCTGGCCCTAAGTTCAGATCCCCAGGAACAGTGCTGGTGCCCAACACAGAAGACAGAAAATAAGCACTGCTACACCCCAGTCGCCCCCCTACAACCAACCACCCCCAAGCAACCATCCGTACTATATTCATTTGATCAGGCTTTGTACAGCAATGTTTACAATTTTTAAAATCAAGCAACTATTGTTGATAAAGTGTTTGCTTTTTCCCCACTGTCTTTAGAGTCAAATCTGTCATGCATGAAAAATGGAAGCAAGGACACGTTGCACCAAAATATAACACAAAATGATGGATTAGTACTTTGTATAATTTTGGGTAATTTTGATGAAATTTCACAAAATTACACGAAAGCATATTGCTCAAATTTTGCCGTCCCCCACTGTTACACTGCATGGAAGTCCTAAATTACTATTTACCACCTGCTTTGAGCAGGTGCCAGATGGGAGCACAGGGTTTGTGCAGGGAGGGAGGGGTATGGATGATAGGGCAGGTGAAATGCTAGAATTGTCCTTGCAGGTGGCAGCACTGTATGTTCTCCCGCCTTGCCAGAAGGGGAGGTCAAACGCAGTGTGGATGCTGTCTCAGCTGAAGCGTAACATGAAACTTTTACTGCCGGCTAGTGCCATTCCTGGATGCCAGGCCTCATATTTAAGGAATGACGCTAGTGGGTGGTAAGGCCCGGTTAGCGTCAAAATAAATTATGCTAACCGGGTGGGGAGGCATACGGGAAACAGGAGGTTGTGCGTCGAAGAATGGTGCTCATTAGGTTAGTCAGAAAAAATGACACTAACTTGACTAGCGTCATTTTTTGACTCGCAACCCCCATGGACATAACTCCTGTCTAAGTAAAGGCAGGAGTCATGCCTCCCTCCCCAATGGCCATGGCCAGTGGACTTATGTACCCTGAGCATGGCCATTGGGCACAGAGCCATGTATGGGGGGCCCAAGTTAGGCCCTCCTATGGCACTTGTAAAAACAAATGTAAAAGTTACCTGGACTTACCTCGGATGGGTCCCTCCATCCTTAGGTGTCCTCCAGGTGTGGGTGGGGGTGGCTGGGGATGTCCATGGGGGCAGGGAAGGGCACCTGTGGACTACTTCCAGGGTCTCTGACCATGGAAATGATCCCACAGATCCCCTAACGCTTGCCCTGACCCAGTTGTTAAATAATGGCGCTAAACAGGCTTAGCTTCCTCCCGCGCATGATTTTTGCATGGGAGGATAAATAAGGCGCAAAGTTCTTAGAGTTATTTTTTGCCCAGGAACACCTACCTTGCATCTCATTGACACAAGGTAGGTTTTCATGGCAAAAAAATGATGTTAACTCCAATATTTTGACGCTAGATGGGTCTAGCATCAAAATATATGTATGGAGTTAAGTTTGCGCGGGATTTGCGTGAAATAAATGAAACAAATCCAGCGCAAACAGAGTATAAATATGCCCCTTATTGTGTTGTGTATTTTACCTTAAAATTGTTGATATTGCTTGAACTTAGCATGTATTTCTAATAAATCTGTCATGTGACTACTTTTCCCATTTATATCATGGATTGAGCAGGAATTCTCTAAAAAATGTTTTTTCATTTAACCAGATTGTGTGTATTAAGTTAGAGGGTAAACCTATCTCAAATTAACAACCAAATGTCTGGCACACAGTCTCTTTCAACATATCACAGATCCCTGTCTTATTGTCTCGCCCATGTAAGCTTTCCTTTAGACTGAATACGGATTTGTTAAAAAGTCATGCAATGCAACACCATACGACAACTTGTTGCACTGCACAGACCAACAAGGAGAGAGCAGGAATGCACCATATCTACTATGATATGATGCATTTTTGCTCTCCCCTTGTGCAGGCGCACTGAGTCCTGCCTAGTGCCAATGCAGCAGCCTTGCACCATGGTGCAATGGTGTCTACTTTTCAGGAAGGATTATTTTTAGTGCACAAAAACAACCCTCAGAGGCATTTTTCTTGTCCTATGTGCGCAGAAGTATGCAACACACGTGGAACGAGGAAATTACAGGGAGAAATACAAATATTTCAACTTGTTATGCGTCTGTTGGAAAGGTGTACCATTTTGATGAATTCCCAGGTTTACTATTCTTTCTAAATCTGAGAATGCCCCAGAATCCATGGGTGGATGCACGGGAATGCCCACATTCTACCCATAGAACGCCTTCCCAATGCGGAGTAATGCAAGGCAGAGATTTGCGCTATCTTGTATTACTCTAGATTTACTAAGCCACGCAAGAAGGCTTTGTGTGGCTTAGTACATCTGACTTAAGGATTTGCATTGCCTTGCATTGCCTTGCGTGATGCAAGAGCAAACAAGCCCTTAGTTAATCTGGACCTTCATACTTAAAGCAGAAAAATGGGAAGGCATCAGTATGAAGATCTCTGCATGTTTCGTACTCTAATATCCTCCATGCTTTGCCCTTAGACTTACATGAGTGGGAGGCCTCAATATAGGGTCACAGCATCTCTGCTGGAGTTCTAAAGGAAACAGCTTATATAGGGTTGAAGGCATGCTAGAACCCACCCCTTGCAGGTAGGTCTTGTCACACAATGAGTAGATCATCAGCCACTACTTTAAGAAGCTCCTCATTGGATACTCCATGTTGCTTTCAGTCATGCATTGGCGTTCCAAGTAGTTTGAGTCCTGCAAACATACGTTTGATGTGGTCTGGTGGTTTTATTTTTGTGCTCATCTCCTATTTGTTCTTTTTTAACTCCTTCACTTCCTTTGCCTATCCATGGCAAAGGTACAGTTTGATGCAGTCATGTGTTTGGTATGTGGAGTTATGTTCCTTTACAGAGAGTGAAAGATGATTGTGCATGAGAGCACCTGTATGATGAGATGACCTGGGCTCTCAAGGTCACAGAGTCGCACAGCTTTAAGTTCTAGTTTCCAGGGGGATGATACATTTAATTTTGATTCCTTTGCAGGGCACAGTGGTCTAGGTGGATGGACAAGGTATGTAGGGATACCACTTCTTGTGAGTGACTTTTCAGTAATTTGAGAGTTGGAGTCATAACTGGTCCCCTTTTTTGGACTGATTATGGTCAGTATGCTCTCCTGTACAGAGGTGCTCATTTTGTCTGGGAGAACGCCGTCATGGTGATGCTGCTGTTACTTTGCAGGCTCCATTATGGTGTTGACTCATCTTGCCTTCACCATCAAAGAGCTTTAATGTCATTACGGCCCGATCCTTTCAGGTTCATGGTTGTAAAGATTATCAGGAGATGTATGACTGTGGTGATTTGCACAGTTTGTGGGTTCTGGTCTATCAGAATTCGTCTACCATTTACTCTTCAACGTATTCCTGTTAAGTTACCATTTGCAGTGTTTTCTGCCCCTGATGGCTGGTTAGTTCCTTCAGTTTCAGCCTGTCTTGCTTTATTGCTCCTGTTGATTCCTCATTTCTGTTTTATTTGACCCTGCATTTTGTTTTTCACGAAAAACCAGTTTGTTAAGGTGGGGGGGGGGGGGGTGGGCAATGTATGATCTCCCAAAAAAGTAGTGGTACAATTCCTTGTTAGGTAAACACAGTTTAAATTTGAAAATCTGGGTTTCATCCAGGTAGATGTAGCACACAATTGTCAAAATTTTCCTCAGAGAAATGTACGTAAAGTATTTCACCTGAACCAAAAATAAATTCAAGTCAAGACCATCAGTTTGTGCCTCTGGGTGATGTAGTAACTTTAGTGGGTTGCCTTGCCTGGGTCAAAAACAAAATAAAAAATGCTCCAATGGGGCCTAGCCTACAGTACAAATATAGTAATAAAAGCCTCAAAAGCACTCAAACACATTTTAAAGGACCTGATGGTCAACCAAACACCTCTGGAAAAACTATCATATACTATTGTGTTTCAACTTTCAGGGTCACCAGTCTCGAAATGTACCTATGCAGAATTCCACAGGCCTTTGGTATCAACATTACTGTACCAGACTTCATTATCAGAAAGTGGGCTGTTAATTTGGGAGGTGGGGGCAATTACCCACTTACTAAACACATCCTGGTTGTATCACTACACGAGGCTCTATACAACTCTGATTAACCCATGGCAACTTTGACACAAGCAACCAGCAATTACCCAGAGAAATAGTGTTAAATTTAAGCAGAACAATGCTCAATTCAGAAAACAACACAATAACATTTCCCAAACATTTAGAGAGAAAAATGTAATAGGACAACACCACAAATTCAACTGGATAAGTGAACTACGTGACAGGAATTTTTACTTTTTAAGGCTGAAAAACATAAAGCACCATAAAACTATATTAATCCATGGGTGACCAGGACTTAGGCATGATTTCAGGCCAACCTGGATGGAGCAGAGGTCCGACACACCAAATGGGTCCTCCTAGTCAAAGTTTTTAACTTGGGCCTTGGTCTTATTTCTATAGGTCAGAGTCTTTACCAGTAAAATATGGTGCTAAACAATGGATTTATATTTTGACTAATTTGGTATAACTTGGCATAATGTTTCTGAAATTACAGGTTATTGCTAAAAAGTAAATAACGTAAATGTCACATGCTACTAGCCTTAAAGAGCTGCTCCGTTTCAGGGTGTCAGAAAGAGCCCTTAGGTGTTCTTTTTTTTTAAACACAAACATCTTCTTCTGGTGTATTCTTGCAAGGTTCAGGAATGTTCTGGGGTGGTGCTGGTACGGTGTGAGTAGCCAGTGATTGCAAAAACATTCCCGCCAGTACAATCTACTTATTTGTGCTTATTTGTGATATGCTCAGCTCTTTTTGAATAGCTTCTTGCTCACTAAAGCGTAATTTTTTTTAGATATGCTAATCCCAAAATTGCTAACACATTATTCAACCACGAGGGTCACTGGCTATTCCTAAACCAAAACCTCATCTCTGAGGGTCCAGATTAGTTCCCCCTCCTGCTGGGTTGAGTCCTGGAGGACTATGAGGAATTTGCTTTGTGCCCCGGGGCGAGATGGGTGAAAAACGTCGAGACATTTTTGGGTCAGACAGCACAAAAACACTGTTAAAGTAATTGTTTCTCAAAAATCTGATTTCACAGTACACAAATATTTTTAGAACTCAATGGAAAATACTTGTGACTCATTTTGCTAGGATTTCCCTAGGCAAAGGTAGTTTTAACAGTGTTATCTAGGCCTGTTTATCTAAAATATTTTTAACTCTACACAGTGAAAAATGTTTTTGCCTATTTTGTCCGATATGGCTGCCTTGGGCCTTATTCAACCAGTCAAAGGCCCTACACATAATAAAGGGCACACCATTGCTTTAGCCTTTAGTAATACAGTCGGTCTAACTGCCCTTCCTCCAATTCCGTTGGCCTGGTCACATCATTTTTAAATTCCCCACAATCTCCCCTCCCCCAGCATCAGCTAAATCTTCTCAAAATATACGTCAACCTTACAGGTGTTGGCACACGCTTAATATTAGTGAGTGGATCAGTACTCTAGTTCCCCTTGGTTTTCCACCCATTTACGTCTATTAAAGACGGAATGTAGACGTTTGGAAAGAAGATGGAGAAAAACCTATGATACTTCCTTGAAAGAAGACGATAGGAAGGCCATTAGACGGTTTCGCACGGAAATTAAGTTAGCTCAAAGCTCTTACTATGCCTCTAAAATAGAACAAAGTTCCAACTCCCCTAAAGAGATTTTCCATCTATTAAGAAAAATCTCCCATTCTTACTCCCACATTAAATCCGTGGAAGCTTCTCACAAACATAGTAATGATCTGGGTCTATTTTTCCAGCAAAACATTTCAGACATTTACTCAGCCTTCCCAAAGGAAACCTATAGCTCTCCAGTTCAAGGTGAGGAATTCCTAAACGGGAAAGTGGGGCTCTCACAGTTTCCTCCTCTCTCTCCAGAGGTGGTCTTAAATGTATTAAAACACCCTAAAATCAGGTTCCCCGCTGGACCCTGCCCCCCCTTAAATTTGAACCCACGGGCTTCTGCATTAATGCCTACTTTGACTGAACTGTTGAATTTATCGTTGTCCAGAAATACTATTCCCCACCAGTCGAAACATGCCATAGTGAAACGACTGCTTAAGAAGCCCAATCTAGATTCATCTACACTTAATAAGTATAGGTCTATCTCCCTGCTGCCTGCCCTTTCTAACATTCTTAAAAAATATGTGAACACCTATCTGTCTAATTTCCTGGGAGATAATGATATTCTTCATCCCTCTCAGATGGGTTTTAGGCCTCTACACAACACAGAGCCGGCATTGATTAAAGTCACAGAAGAAATTAGAAAGCGTCTTGATCAAGGACTGGTATCAGCAATAACTCTTCTCGATCTCAGCGCTGCCTTTGATACCGTAGATCAGAATGTCTTACTTCAGAGAATGAGGGAGATCGAAATCAAAGGCGAAGCGCTAAGATGGTTCTCCTCCTTTTTAGAGGAACAGATCTTTTCAAGTTTTAGATTGCGCTTTCCTCTCCAGCTGCTTTAAAAGCTCTGCCCTTTTAGGCTCTGCCCTTAGCCCCACCTTGTTCAATATATATATGTTGCCTTTGGCAAAGATAGTAGAACCCTTCAGCATCTCCCTTGTTTCATATGCGGATGATACTCAGCTGATGGCCTCTTTCTCAACTGAGCAGAATTCATCAGAGTCCGTACTTGCCCCCTGTCTACGGGCGGTATCCAAATGGATGTTAGAAAGTAACCTCAAGTTAAATGGAGATAAGACAGAGGTTATGTTTTTGGGCCATCAAGCTCAGACTAATTTTACTCCCTCGGTGCCCCATTTCCTGGGAGACCTACCCTCTCCCAAAGAATACATCAAGAGTTTAGGTGTTGCTTGACACATGGTTGACCATGGAACATCAGGTGAAGAAAATGTCTTCCACTTGTTTTGGTATATATTTAGACTCCTCAGAAAGGTGTTCAAAATTCTTCCTCCAATCGCCAAAAGGCTTATTATCCAGGCACTCATTATCTCCCGCCTGGATTATGGCAACGCTTTGTACCTTGGTGTCCCAAAATACGTCTTAAAGAAATTACAGGTAATGCAGAATACTGCAGCCCGTCTTCTTTTCAACATACCTAGGCATGAATCGGATAAATCTTCTCTCTCCGCTCTTCATTGGCTCCCAATGGAGCAACGGATAAAGTTCAAAGCGTTGTGTTGTATCCACAGAGCACTTCACAATAAAGGTTCTCCGTCTCTGCGATCCCTCGCTTCCTTTCATATCCCCTCTAGACATGTCAGGTCTTCTTCGGCAGCCTTAGCCGTACTCCCCTTAGTAAAAAAGTCTAGGTGGGGTGGAAGATCTATATCCTTCCTTGGAGCTAAGTTGTGGAATTCTCTCCCCTTGGTACTACAACAAACTACCCAGGAATTACCATTCCATCGTCTACTGAAAACATGGTTGTTTTAACTCCTTCCCTAGTCGTTGTTTTGAGGACTTCTGTCTCTGCGCTGGGAGGCCTTCGGGTAGCCATGCGCTTTATAAATCCACATAACATAACATTTAGTCCCTGCAGTAGCATATCATTCCAAACATGTACTGTGCCAGTTTTCTGTCATCCAGGCCTGCTTTCTAAACATGTATTGTGCCACAATTCTATCATAGAGGCCTGTGGGCTTACAAGGACTATTTTAGGGGTGATACTTATACCTAATAATATGTTTTTAAACACAAGGGAGCTTCTATTTTCCAGATATCACTGCAATGCTTTTAACTTGCAGCCCAGCCACTGCACTGTGGTGCTCCTGGAGGCCATTTATTGTTGTTATAAGTGTGGGCGGTGTAATAACAGCAAGGCCTAGGAAGGAAGTTAAATAGAACAGTTGTATGAAAACAATTGTACAGTATCATAGTATACATTGCCCCTATAGACTTGCAGTAGGGCAACCTGGATTCTCTAATATATTAGTTCCCATCCAATTGGGGGTGTTTCACTACTAAAGATGCAATTTGTAGACAATCAGGGAGATTCAGGTATGTTCTTCTGGGTAACGGTGTCCCTGTGCCCTAAGGAGACCATGGCAATAGTGTGATCATACAGTAGACGTACCTCGCCACACAGATATCTATTGGCAGGTATTCTTATAGGAGACAAGCCTTTTCACCACTGTGATCTGACTGGCACAGGTATCCTGCAGGTTAGTGAAACTGGACCTATATGTAATTCAGAGAACTCTCAGGGGCCAGCAGTTTACCTTCTTCTGGGTCCAACTACCAACTAAGGCACAACAAAGCATCTCCTCTCCTCCTAGGAATTACCTCTCTCCAGCGTTACACAAGACTTCACTGTGGAGGGCCCACTAGTTTAGTGCCTTCCTGAAGTACAAGGAATTACCCTCCTTGACCTGACGGATGTTATTCAAAACTCCTGCCTTTCTCAAGTGGCTTCTCTCCCACCGTGTTTCCCAACTTCTCATTTTCTAAAATGGAATGGAACTTGTCAAAAGTTTGGGTTTCTCATTTATAGTCCTTTCGCTGAGCATTTCACCCCTTAATCCACCTTTCAGGTGGTCACCACCTTACCGTTGTGGCCGCTCTAACCCTGGTGCTGCGCCAAAGACTAGTCTCTTTGCCATGCTTTGTGGGACCAGTGAGCTTAGAGTCAGGCAGACTTTTCCAAGTTTTTATGTGTACTGTAAATTACAGCAGACATGAAAAGTTGGAACATTTTGGAGAAAATAAAACTTTTCTACAAACTTAACCCTGTCTTGAGGCTGCATGGATATTTGACAAAAAGCCTGTCTATCTTTCTTCAGTAGATCGGCCTTTGCATCAGATTCAGTGGGTAGCTGCATGAGAATGCCTATGTACGACCAATGATGTGCTCCCTTGTTGCAAAGTAGTTCAAAGTAGCGCATAACTCCGCTTTTTTGTTCATTTACTACTCAGCACAAAATCCAAAATTCTAAACTTTGCAACAGCTTGTATCACATTTGTGATGCAAATCCAACATAATGGTAAATCGATGCCAGAGTACTTCTCATGAGGGTAAAGTCCTTCAGCAGGGAAACAAATATATGTCAGTTGAATTGCCCAGAGAAATTGGGAAATTACAATCATGAAACAAGTGTTTTCTAAGAGAAGAATCAAGTGTAAGGTTTGAGTAGCTTCTCAAATATTTCCTGACCCAAGCAAGAGGTTATCCAATGAGCAGGGGTAAGTAGTGTGCAAGTTCCTGTAAACAAATCTCACCCTGAACTCCTCCATAATAAACGTTAGCAAAAGTTAGCAAGTGTAAAACAATTTTCAACACATAAATACAAAAACGTAACTACACTATAATAAATAATATTCTGTTGAATTTGCTATTCAGCTTAGCAAACAACACATAGATCTGGAGCAATTACATTTTGCATAAGGCTTATTAAATTGAAAAGACTTTTGATTATTAAAAAAAAGTAACTAAATCTGCACATTTCCCCAGACAAAGACGTTTCTCAGATGTGCCTCACTGTCAGTGTATTTATTGCATAGTTGCCTGAAACCAATAGATGTCCCAAATTGAAAGGATCCCATTTATTGTGGTCAGGTTTCAGAACCTACTACTGACATTGACAATGATGACATAATCTGTTAGGTGTGGCCTTTTTGATGACTAATTTGACTGTCTGAGACACAGTTTCCTTTAATGATACTGACGCTCTATGGTATCTTTGGCCCTGTAAGTGTGTTATCCCAGAGATTATAGGGCACATTTACAATCCCCTTGTGGCACCGTTGTGTCACTTCAACAGCGGCGGAAACGTTTGAACCATATCTATGAGGTCACATAACGCCACTTTGCATGGTTTTGAATGGCGTCATAGATTTGAGTAAGGCAAGGCAGAGCAAATCACTGCATTGCCCTACTCTGTGCAAGGGGTGGTTTCTATGCTTGTTGCAGTAGGTGTTCCCACGCAATGCCTATAGATCTTGACATATCCTCATATCTACAAGACCTTGTAAACCTAGGGATGTGGCAAAACCTTATGCCTCTCCAGGGTAGTTGCAGTGAGGAGAAATGTCTTTATTTCTCCTTGTTTTCCCTCTTTTGCATCCTGCAGCACACATAGAAAGAGGAAAGCTTCCCAGGATGGTCTTTGTGCAGGAAGGTACGCAGGAACCCTTGCACCATGGTGCACGGTTGCCTGCATTAGCGCTAGGCTGCCGAAATGACACCAGCACAGGGGGAAAGGACAGGAATGTGCTGTATGCCATAAATATGGGACTCAGTATTCAGTGCTCAGATGCTTTGCAGAGCCATATATGTACCACATCACATAAGCATTTCCTAATACACTGTTTTACTGTCGCTCAAAAAGAGTTAGCCATCAAAAACCAATAGGCAGGAGAAATTATACTCGTTTAAAATATGATGCAGGAAGCTAAAGCGCACAACATGCCAGGTTTATCATCCATTAAATTCATGTGCCATGAAATCAAAGAAACAATCTGAAAGGCTTCTGTTATATGCTGGGGATTGCCACCATATGGCAGGGTACTTCACAATATTTGTACACCTGTTGCTCAAATATTCCAGTGTGCTGCCAATTCTAATCTGGTCACTGTGACAGTCTGTGAGCCTGTGTGCATGCCTTCAAACACACAGTGAACTCCTCAAGCATAGCACGGCTCTGCATAATCTGTGATCCTGTCCCTGCACATATTGCCATGCCAGTTTCCTCGTTGCCATTTTGATTTCAACGTAGCCATGATTGGTTCTATATGACCCCAGGGGACCAATGTTTCATTCAGAAAAACCTGAAGAGGTCTTCTCTGGGACCACTTCACATTCCTCTAAGAACAGACATCAGCAATTCCAATTTCACATTGCTCCTGATAGGCACATAAATAATAATAATAATAATAATAATAATAATAATAATAATAATAATAATAATAATAATAATAATAATACTAATAATAATAATAATAATAGTAAGAAGAAGAAGAAGAAGAAAATAAGAAAAAGAAGATGAAGATAAAGAAAAGAAGAAGATGGAGAAAAGAAGAAACTCACACACGCACAAACACACTCACACACAAACCCTCACACACAGACCCATACATGTATTCAATGCACACACTATTTCCTCGATCAATTGATCAGCCCAATTTAGTGTGACAATATCATGGAATGTCTGAAAAGTACTGCTGCCGTGTAATGGTATTGCTTCAAAACATTTAAATCAATGCTTCTAAAAAAGAATTCTCAATTATTTATTCTGGAAATAAATACTTACCAAGTTTGTGTTCCTCTAATACTTCCACGTATGGACAAGGTGAAAGAGGTTAAGGGTGCAGGGCATAAGGGGACAGGGTTTGGGATTAAAAGGCTCCACTGTATAGGGGTTATTGATTAAGGATATAAGGTTTAGGTAATACAATTAGAGGTTGATTGGTTGAGCATAGAGTTATTTATCTAAGATAAAGGTTTAGGGATTAAGGAGTTATGGTTTAGGTGTTAAAGATGGTGAATATGTTTTAAGGGTTTAGGGGTTCGGCACATGAAGTTAGGGTTAAGCATTTGTGGGAAAGAGTATAGGGATATTAACATGGAGATACCAGAATATAACCCATTAGGGGCAAATCTTATCATGTCTTGTTGCCCTCAATGCTACCAGATATCAACACTACTGAATAGGATCCTTATTGATAAAACCCCTAATATATTTTCTAAATTAAGAGAATTCCAGGGATATCTGGGACCGATTGATGAGGAGTGGATCATTGTACTGATGGCCCCAGGAGAATCGGTGATATCTACACATTATTGACTACTCCAATTTAAGTACCTGCAATGTATATATCTTACCCTTTAGTGCCTCTGGCAAATGCACCAAAGTGGAAACCCAACCTGTCTTGGATGTAAAACAAAAGTGACTGATTTCATTCACACAACATGGTCGTGTTGGGTAGTGTGCACTTTTGGAATGGTGTGCAAAATGCGTTACTCACAATTTTGGGTCGCCCCCTTGATTTACCCCTGAAAATAGAGCTTTTGAGTGCAGAGTAGGATGAGGGGTTTGCACATCCCGAAAAGAGCTTTATAAGATTTGGATTTTTGATTTGTATAAGACATATATATCGCCCAGAAGTGGGAAGCCTAACCCACCATTATATCTGGTTGGAAAGCCAGGTGAGATACCTGCTGTACTGTGGAGTAAGCAATACATTAATCGCTTGGCTGCTCTTGGAGACACAGCACGGTTTGGGACACCGGGAATCAGTGCAGAGGGGACAGTGAGTGATTGACGTCTGGAAGGCTGGAGGTCAGTTTTAAATAAAATTTACAGACGCATATGATTTACTATACGATTAACTACATCTCGTAATATGAGGGTCAACACAAAATGGGGGGATGTTTGATAACACCTGGAGATAATGTGGTTTTGTATTAAAGTAATATTCTACTGTTGTATATAAATGGCAATACAATGAATTTGGTAAAAAAGCAGCGCTCAATGTGTGTACCACTGATCAGGAAATGCCAGTGGTGACAACAAACAGACAGGCCACCAGCATGTACCATGTGTAAGACAAAAAGTCCAAATCTATTTCACTAAACAC
Organism: Pleurodeles waltl; assembly: GCF_031143425.1. Classification (NCBI taxonomy): domain Eukaryota; kingdom Metazoa; phylum Chordata; class Amphibia; order Caudata; family Salamandridae; genus Pleurodeles; species Pleurodeles waltl. Next base: position 51,524,786 of record NC_090440.1, on the reverse strand, counting down.
ATCATATGAGCCTTTTTGCCATATCACTTGTAGTCCACAGCAATGGAAATACACGTATTCAGATTAACAGTGCAAGCTCCTATGCTTGTGTACTCTAACGCCATACTATCACACAAATGCACAGTGCCTGGAGTTTTGGGAAAGCAATTCCCACTGAACAGTATTGAGTATCAGGAGAGGCACCAAGCAGAGGACATAACAGGGCAGATCACAGTGGGACAACAAGAAACAGGGGCTTAACACAGGCCCCTGCAGCCCCTGAAATGCAGGAAGGGCCTCATACCAGACCCCTGCAGCCCCTGCGGTGCGGGAGGGGCAACTCTAGGAAGGCCCCATGTATGCTAAGGGGCCCCATTCAGCCTAAGGCCAACACATACCCGAGAGATATGTAATACTCAGGGGGCCCTTGTGACATTCCGCAGAAGGGGCCCCATCATTTTGCGCTAAGCCACTGAGAGACAAAGTTGTTGATGCCGGAGATGCATGCCTAATGCTCCTTTTACTAAAAGCATTTTTGTAATGTATTTGTAAGAATTATCTTTCCTCATGCTGTAACAGAATGATGCTTGTGACAATCAGATGCAATTAGGGTTGTGCAAAAGTGAGAACGAGAGGCAATTAGATTTGTGTAAAAGTGCAGGCCTTTGCTTATGCACACGCTGTGTAGTTCACTTAAAAATGTCATGGGATTAGCAAATTTAAATACCTATGAATCTGAATTTAATACACAAATATCTGTGCCAGGATGGGTGCCCCATGCATTTCTACAGTTACAGCCAAACTATCCACTGCTCTGCCTTTGTGGACGAGGTCAGCCCCAACAAAAGCCTGTGGTAGCTAAGTATCGAATCCGCTATATCAATCGGACACAATATCAAGGAAATGATATAAAAAATATACTAACAGGTAAGCAAGTCTAGATTATTGTCACCTATCTATACATGTATGTGCTTATGACGTCTGTACATATTCTAGGTACGTAAATGTGGAATTAGGAATATTAAACCTATACTTTGTTTTCAATATTCTTGCACCATGATATTGTTTGTGTCAATATTGAGTAGTGAAAACCAGCAAAATAAATCATTACATTAAACACTCAAACAAATTACAATGCACAAAAGGTTCATGGACCAAGGACCAGATTTACAAGGCCCTAGCGCCACCTAGCACTTCGTTGCTCCCCAATAGCATCATTTTGTTTCACGTTAGTATGGCGTTAAGGAGGCCATTTCCCCTGCCATACTTACAAAGTGGTGCACTGCTAGCATTGCACCACTTTATTGCACCACTTTGTAACCCCTTATACCACATTATACCTGTGCCAGGTATAATGTATGCAAGGGAGCGTTCCCACGCAGGGAGGCCCAAAAAAATGGCGCAGTGAAATCTACAAGATTTCATTGCCACATTTTTTCTGTCATTTTTAACGCCTGCTCTGGGTAACCTATGGGTGCCCCTAGTGCTTTGTTGCACTAGCTCCATAATTTATGGCGCTCATCCAGCAAAGCGCGACAATGGCATCAAATTACGACGTTATTGTGGAAACGAGCGCCATGGTGCGCCGTATTATAAATATGGCGCAACAATGGTGTTGTTAAGTGGGGCACGGGAGGTGCAAGAAAAGTGTCTCATCGCGGCCGATGCGCCACTTTCTTGTAGATCTGTCCCTAAATATTTTTCGACCAATTTTCGTGCGGATGTGTGTGCGTGCCAGGAGATGTTTCAACAGTAAAGTGCCTTGCGTAAAAACTCAGCTGCAGTGTTACTTTTGAAATATTTCTATAAAAATTGCAATTTCAGAGACCCTATATTCTGGAGCTCTTCCCAGCCTTATGGCCTGAATAGCAAATCAGCACACCACAAGCTCTCGCGAGGACAAGCCGCCATATTCCAGCATCAGAACTGAAGTATGCGTTCATTTCTCACCAGGCTATCAGATTATTACGCACCAATTTTTTGCTTTACTGGCCCTTATTTAGCGGATCAACCACTGATGACTTGGATGAGTGCTTTCATGTTGTAAAATATTAATGACGTCCATGTAAATCAACCTGCATATTAGCCTTATCTGCATGTGGCATATTTTTAATTCGATCCAAGGTGTACTGTCAACTCTCCGTCAGCCCATCTGCATATTGCCATGCTATGTCAAAGTCTAATAAAAAGTAGCATTATGTTTCATTAAGCTGCATTAGATATGGCTCTCTCGCTTCATCAGTAATTGAAAATCATTTAAAAATAATGGAAATAATGGCCTCCTGCAGCTTCCCTGGCACCTAAAAATGGCGCCATCATCTCTGCGAGTGGGTAATTGCTTTTGCGCAGACTTTCCGAAAACGTCTGAATAACCTCCATAGATCTGTTAGGAGCATGTTCCCACTTTGCTTGCCATCCTGCCAAAGGACCGGCGATTTCTTGTGCATGGAAGGGGCTAAACTCCCATGGTAAATTTGCCAGTTTATTAAAATTTATGATAGCACAATTCGAAAGATATAATATAGCACCTTATGGGCCTCAGAGGTGACAATTGAGGCTTCTGGCAACAAAAGCAGGTAGATGCAAATTATTGGATGTATCTTAGTACTGAGTCTCATCTGAAGAACTTTAAAATTGATTGCACTTCAGCTTGTGTGTGGGATCACAAGATAAGACTAACTGTTATGAAATTTGGCTTAGACCATCCCATAATGTGTAGTTCTATCCGTCCTGTCAAAAAGGAACAGAAACAGCAAAAGTGAGTTTTTAGGCGTCTTGGGGCTGAGTGAGAAGAGGAGATGATGCCTTTATAGGGGAATTCTTCTCCAGTTTAGAAAGGCTCGCTTAGACATCACCGCTCCGATTGACATGCATCATTCAATTTCTTGCACAAGGAATTCCTCTGAGTAGCAGCCCATTTCTTTATTTTTTATTTGTCTCTGTATTCTTTATGTTTTAAATTGTCTCCAGACAAGATGATTTTAGCTCCATCCCAAAATAGCCAGGCCACAGATGAGTAAAGAAGATTTGCTAAAAAGTGTCTATTCTGTACAGACAACCAGTATCAATCATGTATGTGTTACAGTGGCGGCCCCCCCTCTGAACAAAGGTCAGCCTGACAGACACTCTCCATGTTCAGCTCAGACAGCCAGGAGTGAGCCATTCACGATTTGCGCAGACTCCTGGATGCCTGAGCTGAACTTTGCTGGGCTGAGGAGGTCACAGCTCCTATGGCCGTGACCTCCTTGGCTCAGCAAAGGTGCCTCGAAGCCCTCCCCTGGGTTACGAGGAAAGCGTCAGCAATTGACACTCTCCTTGGGCGCTTCAGTTTAAGCCCTGAAGTGCCCAGGGCGAGTGTCAATCAGTGACTCTTCGTCACAGAGTTGGGTGGGGTCAGCAGTCTCACTGACCCCATCCCACTCTGTGACGAGGCTGGGACTGCTGACCTAAGGTCAGCCAATGAGGGAAGGCAGCAGTCCAAGCCCTACTGGGACCTGGAGGCTGAAGGTATGTGTGTGTGATGTTTTAAATTGAATGTTTGGTGTGTGCGTGCATGTTTGAGTGTTATGAGTGTTGTTAATGGATGTGCGTGTGTGTGTGTGAAACAATGAGTGTGTGCAATCTTTTAAAATTAATGTTTGGTTATGAGTGTTGTTAATGGATGTGCGTGCGTGCGTGCGTGTGTGCATGTCTGTGTGTGAAAGAATAAGTGTGTGTGTGTGTGTGTCCCACCCGCCCCCCTCCCTCCTAAAGCTGCCGGCCGTCACTGATCTGTTATGGTTAGTAAGATAACCTTGAAAAGGTGGCATGTGAAAACCTTCACTGCAAAACATTTTTTACAAAAACAGAGACTATGAAGCGTTCACTACCAAACCCCTGACGTCCAACAAGCATCTCCTAACAGAACTTTCAACCTGCACCTAGTCTCCCTGCGAAGCACTAAAGAAGACATTCAGGTAACATATCTAATTTTGTGAATTGACCTATCTACTAATAAATCAGTTAGCAAAATACAAAATCAGGGAAAAGAAAGTCACGGAACAACCTGTCTAATGAATATTCATTATGTATGTTGCAAGTTGTGAGTCCCTACTATTTGCTACAATGGCAGAGGTGGTGGCCATTGATAGAGCGGTCCGTACTAATAGTTTTACCTGTTTCGGACGCTCTTTAGGCCGATGAATCTTTTGACTTAGTGGGAACTCTCTGTACTCTTAATCAATCAATTTCATTAAAATCAATAATCAATAACGAACATAAGCAATACCTTGTTCGACATAACACTTAACAATTAATCCAGAATACATTTCGACGAACCCTGACCTTTCAGTCAGGAATAACCACACCAGTTTATTCAAAGTTAGTGAATTTTATTTCCCTATATTAACAAAGCTAGCACAATATAAATGTGTCTCAACACCAAATGATAAACATATGTGAACATTAATAGCTGTCCATAACGGCGGAACAAGTGCAATCTATGTAGCATTTGAACCACAAGGCATTCGATAATAGCAATGCAAATCACCAATACGATAATCTGTAATGAACTAATTGCATACATTTAGTCAGCATAACAAGATCTCAAATTGCATCGTGCGACATATGGAATCCTCGTCTAATCTCAAATTAGCATCTGCATGTGGGACTTCATGCAAAAACAATTTAGCAACATTAATTTAGAAAAAACTCCTAACTAGGGACCTTATCAAAATCAGCAGTTGGTTACCTAAAAGAAACACAATGCAATTTTACAATTTTCCTTTCATATTTACCAATTACGATCAGCAATCAAGGAAGTCTTCGTCTCACAGGTACCGTTCTTCGGTCAGCATGGGTACCGTTTCTTGATCAGCATGGGACGGGGCAAAAGGGGCAGGGGTGGACGGGGCAATTGCCTCACGGCGGCAAGGTAAAACTACTACTTCATGCAAAGGGACAAATCAAAGTTAAAGTCTCTAGGGCAAGAATCATTTAAAGTCTCTTTCTCTCGATTAGAGAAAGAATCAAAGTCTCTTTCAAAATGGCGTCGCAGCAAAGTGGGCCATAATAGCTACGAAGTCAAAATGGCGGGATGTCCGATGATAGAGAGAGCGTTTCCTCTCGTGCACCTGGGTTTTATAGACAACAGTTCAAGTCCAGTAGGGTCTTCCATTGGAGGGTTCATAGGTTAGCTTCAAATTGACCAATCAAAAACGACAGTTCTCAAGCTTTTACTTAAGCATACATTATCCTTGGAGATGGGTACGCAAGTTGCAACATTGTCTACCAATTAGCTCACTTTCAGAGCCTCCATTGTCCGCACCTGCAAATCGACCTTGAAGTAAGGAGAAAATATGCCAGGCTGGCACGAAACCTTAAGATAGGCATGTGAACAGTTTCTGTGGAAAAGTACAGCTTCAAGCAAAATACACGTTTATTAGCACAGTGGAAAAATACGAGCACCTAAACCGTGAGACCAGGCAACTAGGCCAAAGCCTCCGCTAAAGTCATGCTAAGCTAAAGCATTTCAAACAAGCAAATCATAGCACACGTTTATGATTATGTCGGATTAGTGCAATTCTAATACACCACGTTATATAAAGCACGCGTATAAATGATGGCAAACTATTCTGAGGGCACATTTTGTCCCCGTACAATCTTTATTAGTTCGGTTAAAGTCACACATGATTATTCCAGCACTGCGTTTAAGCGTTAATAAATCAAAACCTTCATTTTCTGCTTCATCAATCCCTCCTCTGATGACTACTTGTCATCACACAAATCATGCCCACAAATTTTATTCCATTAAAATTCTGTCAGTTCTCTTTTCCTTTTAGTTCCCCTAGTTTGCGCTTTGTATTCTTCTGCCATTCTTTTCATAATTTTCTCTTCTTTTCTTCTTTTAATTCTTTCCATAATCATTATTATCCCCCTTTTTATTCCCCAAATTCCAAATACGCAAATTATAACTATTAATATCCCCTCTATTATTTTCAGCAATATTCCGTTCCAAATTCCCCCAATCCAATGTCCCACTGAAGCAAGTCCTTTTCCAACCTTCTCCCACACTCCTGGTTCTTTCAGTTCCTTCAAATCTGCACTCTCTTTTGTTAGATTAGCAAGCATAGTTTTAATTTTCACACTATTGTCAGGTATATGGGTACAACAGTGTCGCGCACCAAGCATTTTGCAAACACCACCATCCTTTGCTAAAAGGATGTCTAAAGCAAGCCTATTTTGAAGAGTCATAGCTCTTTCCGCTGCAAGTTCAGCATCTATCAGGATTATAGCACCTGAAAACTTTGTCAACATGTTATCCACTATAGTAGAGAACTTTCTTATTTTGATGGAATTCAACACAACTCCCAATGAAGGAATCATGGCTCCAAATATATCTCCTACCACAGCAGCTGCGGTCTCTCTTTTCTGGATACGATGGGATCCAGATGTCTTTTGAATCATCGATACGTCATCCAGTTGATAAACCTTTGGGAATACTATACCCAAATAACATCTCCCCCACCATCCCTTTGGAAGACGATAATAGGCATTATACCCACAAATGTAATATACACCTGGAATGACAGGGTCAAGTCCGTTCATCATGAATGTCCATTTGGCCTTAAAAATAAACGTATGTTTACACTCACTCGCTCCTACAAAAATATTGTCGTAATAAGATTCACCTCGATATATACAAAATTTCCCTACATGCCAAGCATCTAAAGCTATTTTCCCTTGTGTCTTTATAGCAGCAAAATCATAGTTATCTACTGAAGTCCTCTTATGTAGCTCTTTTTCTAATTTCGCCTTCATTTGTGCCCTTCTATCATCTGTGCGATCTAAAAAGCTTATTTCTACAGCAGAGACTGAGCAAGTAAGGTTCTCCCTATGAGCATGAGCCGTTTCAAAAGGTTGCATTGGTTCGAAAAATTCCCTCATTATTTTTGCATCCCAATCTTTAGCAGTCTGGCTTAGCTGCGCTATTATAGGAACATAAGCAAAGGTAACATCATAATTCGAATAAAAATACTGTATGTTAGTTTGACCATAAAACCTAGACATTACTATACTACATGTAATCCCATATGTAAGAGGCATGTGGTGATAAGTTACCCTTTCCTTTACTGATGTCGGTATCTGTGTACACACATAACAATCTTTCGCATCCATAGTCTCAACATACTCTGTTAGCAAGCGATAGAAAACGTTATACGAAAGCTCTTTCTTATCGTGCAAGAGCCTCTCATCCAATGCTAGTCTTTTCAATGGTGTTAGTTCAGTGACAGTAACAGGAGCAAAAGTAGAAGCCTCAATATTCTCACTCTCACCCTTTCCATGCATTCCAAGCACAATTGCCATTATTATTAGTACACATGTAATTACCAAGCCTATACACACATATTTACAATATTTCTTTCTATTATTTTGCGTAGCGTACCTAGTCATGATCTGTATAGAATCAGAGAGCTAGAAGCACCTATAAATGAAACTATTTAGCAATTCAGTTACAAAGCTGAACGAGCGCAATGTTCACACCGTCTTTTTCAAAAGGCCAGTCACTTATCGGTTAGCAGCATTTGTCTCAATTCGGCAATAACTCAGTCTTTATCGGTTTTGCAAGTCTCATTCGGTTTAGCAATGTCTCAGCTGGTTGTTTCTTTCACGTTAGATTGTAGCAAGCAATATCATTTACTACTCTTTCAATCGACAGAGTCTATGAAACTTTTCTTTTCTATTGGTATCTCTTCTTCTTCTTCGTTCTCAATGCTTAGAGATACAAACTCGTCAGTCCAATCGTCATTGACTGCATATGCCCATTCAGGACCCGAATATCTCCTGTTTGGTATCCTTTTCCTTTTCAATTTTGCTTCTCTTTTCGATTCTGCTTCGCTGGTACTCTCCTCTTTTGTCAAGTCCTTTTCTTCACTTGAGGATTGTTCCACAACAGTCACTTCCTTTCTTTTCTCTTTCACTTTTGGCCTTCCTCCTTCGTTCAAACTTTCTTTACCCCTTTCTTTTATTGGTGAGATACTTAGTCTTCTCTTTGCACCGTGTCCATTTGATGGACCTGCAATCTTTTCTGTGGAAGCTTGAACCTTTTCGTTCTGTTCTGCCTCGTTCCCTCCTTCTGGGGAATCAATCACGTTCTCTTTTTCTTTTTCTGTATCGTCTGCTTCTGGGAAAGCCCTCCTCTGATCAGGCTCTCCTGCCTTTTCACCTTTTTCGAGCCCTTCGTCACCGTTATTTTCTTCAGGCTCTTTATCACTTTCAGCTGCTTCAGGCTCCTTGTCACCTTCAGCTGCTTCAGGCTTTTTGCTACCCTCAGCTGCTTCAGGTTGTTTGTCACCTTCAGCTTCTGCGTCGCTGTCTGAACTTTCTCCTTGGTCTCCCCCAAGCGAGTTGGTGTCTTCGTCGTCAGAGAATATCTCCTTTTCTCCAGTTTCTGCCTGTTCGCTTTCAGTTCGGTTCTGTTCTGTCTCAGCACTCAGCACTGCTTTGTCAGGCACTGGTAGTTTCAGCGCTTCAACTTCCTCATCTGTGGGACACAACACCTTCTTTGTGTGACTGGCGTGAATCCAGTTGGGAACCCCCGCACACTTCACAGCGGTAGTTGTCGTCAGGATCACTTGGAAAGGGCCTTTCCAACGGGGTTCCAGACACGACTTTCTCACGTGCTTCTTTACCACGACCCAGTCACCTGCTTTCAGTGCGTGTCCTGGACCTTGGATCGGTGGCAAGGTGGTCGCTTCCACCTGGTGAGAAAAAGAGCGAACCATGTCAGCCAGTCCTTTGCAGTAGTCTAACACCATATCATCTGTAATATTCAAAAGCGCGTTTGCGGGAACTGCAGGAAGTCTCATAGCCCTGCCCATGAGAATTTCATGCGGAGACAATCCAGTTTTTCTATCAGGAGTGTTTCTCATTGACATTAGCACTAAGGGCAATGCGTCAGGCCATTTCAAATTTGTCGATGCACATATTTTTGCCATTCTCGATTTCAGCGTACCATTCATTTGCTCCACCAGTCCTGATGCTTCGGGGCGATAGCTACAGTGCAGCTTTTGCTCAATGTTCAGCGCTTCGCAAAGTAACTTTATCACCTCGTTATTGAAGTGACTTCCCCTATCTGATTCTAAAGAGATCGGGAATCCGAAACGTGGTATCAACTCCCTCAACAATAGCTTCGCAACTGTAAGGCTGTCATTTCTACGTGTGGGGTATGCCTCAATCCAGTGACTAAAAATGCACACAATCACCAACACATACTTCAGACCCCCATGCACAGGCATCTCAATGAAATCCATCTGCATTCGACTAAAAGGCCTGCTTGCCCTACCAATGTGGCTCGCGTTCACAACTGTTCCCTTTCCTGGGTTCATCTGCTGGCAAGTGACACATCGATGGCAAACTGCTTCTGCAGCTTGACGAAATCTGGGGTTAAACCAATCAGTTTTGAACAATCTTATCATGGCATCTCTCCCTAGGTGAGCCTGCCCATGATAGAACCGCGCAAGCTGTGATAAGAGACTATTTGGCAAAACAAATTTTCCCTCAAGTGAAACCCATAACTCGTCTTGTCTCTTTATACATTGTGATTTAATCCAGGAATCTCTTTCATCCTCCCTGACATTATTTTGTAATGCTTTTAATTCATCTATTGTATCTACGACCTTCAAGGCAAATGCTTCAGCTGGTTCCAGTTCTGGCTCATTTATCGTATTCCAATCATCCCTGAGTAATATACAGTTCAAGGCACAAAATCTTGCGACTTGATCCGCATATGCATTTCCCAGAGACACATAGTCCTGTCCTTTCGTATGGGCACTACACTTTACCACTGCAACTTCGGCTGGCACTTGAATGGCGTGTAACAATTCCCTTATCCTCTCCCCATTCTTCACTGGGGATCCTGAAGAAGTCAGGAACCCTCTCTGTGACCATAATTGCCCAAAGTCATGCACAATCCCAAACCCATATTGACTATCCGTGTAAATGGTGACTTTCATCAATGCAGACAGTTGACATGCTCTTGTAAGGGCTACAAGTTCTGCTACTTGTGCAGAATAGACTCCTTGAAGCCATCCCGCTTCCAAGACCCCTGTTACAGTACATACAGCATATCCTGCTTTCAAAATCCCCATCCCGTCTCTTAGACATGAACCATCTACAAAAAGAATTTGGTCATTTTCATCAAGCTTGGTATCCTTGATGTCCGGTCGAGGTTTTGTGCAAAATTCAGTCACCTGAAGGCAGTCATGCTCGACGTCTTCAGCGTTCTCAATTTCGGCATTTTCTCCAGGAAGCAAGGTTGCTGGATTCAACGTAGTGCACCTTTTCAGCTGCACATTCGGTGAGCCCAGAATTATCGTTTCATACCTCGTGAGTCTTGCTCCAGTCATGTGTTGCGTTCGGGAGCGGGTCAAAAGTATCTCGACTGAGTGAGGGACCAAGACTGTTACTGGGTGTCCCATCACTATTCCTTCACTCTGAGTGAGGCTGATACCAACTGCTGCTACGGCGCGCAAACACCCTGGGAGTGCTGCTGCGACCGGGTCCAAAGTAGCTGAAAAATACGCTACTGGTCTGTTTACGCCACCATGGGCTTGGGTCAAGACAGACAGAGAACATGCATCACGTTCATGACAAAACAATGTGAAAGGCTTCGTGTAATCAGGCATACCTAATGCTGGAGCCCTGCACATGCATTCTTTTAGTTCAACAAAAGCATCCATCTCATCTCCTTTCAGCTCAATTTCATCCAAGGCATCCTTCTGGGTCAATTTCAGTAAAGGCTTTGCTAGAGTCGAGAAGTTGGGAATCCACTGGCGACAATAACCCACCATTCCCAAAAACTTCCTCACCTCCTTCCTTGTCTTTGGTGGACTCTTCTTTCCTTCATTATTCTCCGTGACCCTTTCTCTATTTGGTGACCCAAGTATTTCACTTTCTTCTGACAGAACTGTAATTTGGAAGGAGACACCTTATGTCCATTCCTTCCCAAATGATTCAACAGAGCAATGGTATCGGCTGTGCAGCCACTTTCTGTCTTTGATGCAACCAGTAAGTCATCGATGTACTGTACTAGGGTTGACTCGAATGGCAATTCTAATTCTTCCAAATCTTTCTTTAGAATCTGATTGAAGATTGACGGTGACTCAGAAAACCCTTGAGGAATTCGACACCAACTGTATACTCTGTCTTTGAATTTGAAACAAAAGAGGAATTGGCTGTCCTCATGAAGAGGCACAGAAAAGAATGCTTGTGACAAATCGATGACTGAGAACCATTCGGCATCACAAGGAATTTGAAACATTATCACAGCTGGATTCGGTACGACAGGGCAGCACTTGACTATGATGTCATTTATTTTCCTCAAATCCTGCACGAGTCGGACCTTTCCACTCGGCTTTATTAGTCCCATTATTGGTGAATTACATGGACTGCTTAACACTTCTTTCAGTACTCCCTGTTTTACAAATTCGTCAATAAGTTGGGCAACTTTCATGAGGGTATCTTGTGGCATGTGGTATTGTGGGGTCTGGGGAAAGATTGCATTGGGCTTTACAGTCACTTTCACTGGTTCCACTCCTTTCATCAATCCCACCTCTTTCCCTGTCATATCCCACACTTCCTTTCCGACTGTTTCCCGTAATTCAGCTGGGATGTCTTCTTCAGTTATCATCGGGAAAAGGCAAATCAGAGGATACTCTTCATCGACAGTTTCCACCTCATCTCCCTCTACGCTGTCCTCTTCTTCCCCATCACTGCTCGTTTGGATTGTTATCCCTTCGTTTGAACACATGATCGAACAACCCAATTTGCACAATAGGTCTCTCCCTAACAGTGCTATCGGGCTTGAGTCACATACCACAAACTGATGTACCCCTTGATAGTTACCGATGCTGACTGGTACCGGATCTGTTATTGGGTTCGTCAGGTGCCTGTTCGCTACTCCCACCACTTGAACTGTCCTCCCTGAGAGTGGCAAATTTGGTACTTCACTGCTCTTAACTGTTGAACGGGTGGCTCCCGTGTCAACCAAGAACGAGACACGATGACCCATTACTCTTCCTTCTACGTACGGACCCCTTTGATCAACTTCCAAGGATGCCGCAAGCACACAATCTCCTTCTTCTCCTGAACTTTCACTCTCCCATACGTTGTTTATTCCACTCTCACTGTGTAATGGGAACTGTTGTACGGTGCCATTTGTGCTCATTACCTGACCCGAGACCTGTGGAGGAACCATCACTTGCTGCTGACTCATTGGTGCCAAGGGTATTTGCATTTGCTGATTAGGTACCATAGGTAACTGCTGTTGCATTGGCTGCATTTGCGTCATCTGCATACGAGGCATCTGCATCTGCTGCGGCTGCATAGGTTGTAATCCCTGCAATTGATTTACGGTCTGAAAATTTGGGCTTGGACCTCTCAATTTCGGTCCCCTCATTGTCTGAAATGCATTGACATCATTGTTTTGCTGACCAACACCTGCACCTGCACCTGCACCTTCCTGCACCACCATCGGGCACTCGCGTTTCCAATGGCCTACTATTCCGCTCACGTGACACGGCATCACCTTCTTCATTGCCTGCACACCCGTCACAACAGTGTTAAAATCCGGACCATTATTCACAAAACCTCCTCTGCCTCTGCCTCTGGCCTGTGGCTGAAACGCCATATTTCCCTGCAACTGCAGCTGCGGTACCTGCTGTTGGAACCCTTGCATCCCTTGCAAAGCCTGCAAACCTGTCTGAGCTGCTTTAAGCTGCATCATCATCACCTTCTCTTTCAACCTTTTCTGTTTCACTTCGATTTCGTCGCTACAGTATTTCGCATAATTCAACACCTCATCAATCGGTTTCGATTGCCAACAAATCAAATGCGACTTTATCATCTGACTTATCTCTGGTCTCAACCCTTCCACAAATCTGAAGACAAAATGGAGCATGTCCTTCGCCTCTATTGTTTCCGTGCCACTGTAATTCTTGAACGCCTTCAACAACCTCTCATAATAACTATGAATCGACTCTTTAGCCTCTTGGGCAGTTCGATCAATCTTCTGCCAATCCACGTTTTTCGCGGGTACCTTCGTTTTCAAATGCTCAATCACCTTATAGTACAAGCTCATCACCATAGGTGATGGTGCGCCCGTCTCCCTGTCTCTCTCTGGTTCACTCGTCGGCCAACCTACAGCTCTTTTGCAATCCTCCCACAAATCTGCCGGAACCACAATCTCGAACAGAGTGTTCAGGTCTTCCCAGAGACACTTTGCAAGTTTCACAAACCTGTCAGTCTGTTGATACCATTCAATCGGTTTCTCTCTCAGTTTGGGAAAATCATCCGTAAAAGACTGAATGTCGCTTCTGTGCCATGGTACATGTACTAATTTTCCCCCTGCTGTCTCCCTCATTGGTAACATGGTTACTGTATCATTACTCTGCGGTCTTTTCTCATTGTGCTCTGTAGCACTGTCCCTCCTCTTTTCCTTCCTCTTCACCCATCTGCTTTCCCACTTGTCTAAGCACCTCCACACTTGGGCACTCTGCAGCAATTCTCTAAGATGTGTCTTCATGCCTGCTGACCTCATGTGTTCAAAATCCGTGGTCCCAAAATCCAACCTGTAGCTTCTGCTCAAGTGTTTCATCTTGTCTATGTCAACCCCGTTTCTGTCAGCCGCCTCCTGCAAGCTCTTATGTACCTTGTTCACTTCCTTCGTAATCCTGGGACATAGATACCTCAGCTCTTCTTCTGTGTAGGACTCTAACCTATTCACACCCATAGTTCCTTCCACCAATTCTTGTGCTTCCATGTTCAACCTGACCCTATTCATATAGTCTTCTTCTTTCCCACTAGCTGAACTTTGTGTAGAATTCAGACTATTGAACCACTGTGTCAGCTGTTGCGCATTCAACCCCATCAATGTAGCGTTCACATCGACTGCCATTGATGGTTGCGGCAACTTTTCAGTGTTCGATGTTAGAGGTATTATCATTGGGGGGCTCGACCTCACCAGTGTTGACTGAGCACATATGGGACTAAACTCCATCAAGGACCCAGACCCAGTTGGCTGAGCCGCTATCGGAGTTATCCCTGGAGTGTTTTCTATGCACCTCCTTTCGGTCCCATTCTGCAGCATTGATCCCTGACTGCTCGGACCCAAGTTAGGCTGACTATACAGAGGTACCGGTGGACCTACAGTAATGGGTAGTGATATCGCGTCTGGGTTCTGTCCATTTCCCATGTTCTGTGGCATATTCATGCCCACACCATGGGTCATCATTGCCGGCATGCCCATCTGACTCCCCGTCATCTGAGCATGTGCGTTTCCTCCCTGCATCTGCTTCTGAGGCATCAAAAACTGAGTTGATTCAGCTTGTCCCATTGTTTGGTTGTAACCATTCTGTCCTCCCATTGCGGCTGGGTCTAAAATCATTCCCGTACAATTATCGCTGCTGTAATACCTTGGGACCTGCGACTGATAATTTTCTGCTGGTTTTAACACGGGCACATCTGGATATATTCTCCTAACCTGCGGTATCTGCGGGGTGAACAATAAACTCGGGTCCTTAGATCCCGATGATGCTCCTGAACTCTGGGTTTCACTGTTCTGTACCGATGCCGGAGGGGCAGAACTGGTACTTGGACCTTGTCCATCCTCCGCATAAGGTGGTGGACGGTCGTTCAGCAATTGCATTATCAACTCCTCATCCTCTAACTCCTCTTCTCTTCTCAACTTTTCCTCGTCCTCTCTACCCTTGGAACACTTCCTGTCTGTCTTACAGGTAGCTTTCTTACCTGTCTCCTCTTCTTCCTTAGTAATTGCTGGAAACAGTTTTATCCCCTGCAATACATCTGACCTCCACACCTTCTGTGCATTATCCCACCTAGCGTCCGCTAGTGTCTTTTCTACCTTTCTCATCCTGGTCTCAAACTTCTTCTGCTGTTGCTGTCTGGCCATTAGTTCCCAAATCGCTAGAGCCTCAAACTGTGCTGGCCTTGGAGGCACCTTCATGTCGTACATCGTGAATCTCAAATTCTCTAGAATCCTTATATTGAATGTCCCATGTATCGGGAACGCTACGCTCCCATGTTTCTCTGTCAGTTTGTGCCATTGCTTTAACCAAAGGCACGGAGCTACCCCCTTCTCTTCCATTACAATATAAGCTGGTGTACCCTCGGGTGGCGTCTCTTCTCCTACGCTCGCTTTAATGTAAGACTCCCCCTTCATCGCACTCCTGAATGCTTTAAAGAATTTCATTTTCTCGTCCTTTTATTTCACAAAGTTTGTAATCAATAGGTGACTTTAATTCCCGGAATACTCTTCCCTTGCCTTTCCCCTTCCAAACGAGTCCCACGGACTGCGTCCAATCCGTGCGCGACCCTTCTCTGCAACCAACCTATCCCAGCGCGGCTCCTAGTGACGTCACACTCACACCCACTGCGGCTGACAAAGCCTCGCGGCTAGTCTTCCTTCACTCAGCTCCTCTCGTAACAACTTCTTGCATGTATCGCGAGCTACCAAAAAATAAAACAGATCTGTCGGTTTACTACAGTAAGGGTAACACAATCGCTTCAGGACCTTAGGGACCTTTCACTAGCCTCGGCCGCTATTCCGTCTTTCTCAGTCCCCACATTCGCAAGCAAATCTGACCCGCAGATCTACTCTCAACTTGTCAATGATCTATTCTAGTGCACTTAGAATCTTGTCAAAGCCCGAAGTCGAAGTTTCTTTCACTCCCTAACACACGTACCGACTCGTTGACCACGCCCGATCAACCTACTAAACCGCCCAGACCACAACATGGATCAACATACTCCGGAGTCTCTTGACCTCGCAGGGCCCGTCTCAACAACAACAACCACGTGGACCTTTTTCTGCACAAAGCGCCACATGCACATGAAGTTCGACGACTTCCCTACTCTCACACTCGGAGTCGCACCTCCGCTATCTCTATGAAGTTCGACGACTTCTCTACTTCTACCCTCGGAGTCGCACCTCCGCTATCCTCTAAAAGGAAAAAAAAAAAATCCTCGCAACCTTTTCACACACCCTGCGGCAATAAGCTGTGCAAGCGCAAAACCCTAACTTCACTCATACCATCACTAGTACCGCCAACGCTGATTCCACACCTCCGTTCTCTCCATTCGCAAGCTCTGAGATCCCGGGAAAGTCGCGGTGGACCTAGCCCATCATCATTCTGTCAATCTGTTTTATCCAAGAAAAATCTAATTCAACTTCTCGAATGAGGTCTCAAAGGGCGTAAGCGTTAATTCAACACCATGTACTTTAAGAGTACAGGGTCCCAAAAGACGTAACCGTCCTCTGCTACCATCTACTGATAGAGCGGTCCGTACTAATAGTTTTACCTGTTTCGGACGCTCTTTAGGCCGATGAATCTTTTGACTTAGTGGGAACTCTCTGTACTCTTAATCAATCAATTTCATTAAAATCAATAATCAATAACGAACATAAGCAATACCTTGTTCGACATAACACTTAACAATTAATCCAGAATACATTTCGACGAACCCTGACCTTTCAGTCAGGAATAACCACACCAGTCTATTCAAAGTTAGTGAATTTTATTTCCCTATATTAACAAAGCTAGCACAATATAAATGTGTCTCAACACCAAATGATAAACATATATGAACATTAATAGCTGTCCATAACGGCGGAACAAGTGCAATCTATGTAGCATTTGAACCACAAGGCATTCGATAATAGCAATGCAAATCACCAATACGATAATCTGTAATGAACTAATTGCATACATTTAGTCAGCATAACAAGATCTCAAATTGCATCGTGCGACATATGGAATCCTCGTCTAATCTCAAATTAGCATCTGCATGTGGGACTTCATGCAAAAACAATTTAGCAACATTAATTTAGAAAAAACTCCTAACTAGGGACCTTATCAAAATCAGCAGTTGGTTACCTAAAAGAAACACAATGCAATTTTACAATTTTCCTTTCATATTTACCAATTACGATCAGCAATCAAGGAAGTCTTCGTCTCACAGGTACCGTTCTTTGGTCAGCATGGGTACCGTTTCTTGATCAGCATGGGACGGGGCAAAAGGGGCAGGGGTGGACGGGGCAATTGCCTCACGGCGGCAAGGTAAAACTACTACTTCATGCAAAGGGACAAATCAAAGTTAAAGTCTCTAGGGCAAGAATCATTTAAAGTCTCTTTCTCTCGATTAGAGAAAGAATCAAAGTCTCTTTCAAAATGGCGTAGCAGCAAAGTGGGCCATAATAGCTACGAAGTCAAAATGGCGGGATGTCCGATGATAGAGAGAGCGTTTCCTCTCGTGCACCTGGGTTTTATAGACAACAGTTCAAGTCCAGTAGGGTCTTCCATTGGAGGGTTCATAGGTTAGCTTCAAATTGACCAATCAAAAACGACAGTTCTCAAGCTTTTACTTAAGCATACATTATCCTTGGAGATGGGTACGCAAGTTGCAACATTGTCTACCAATTAGCTCACTTTCAGAGCCTCCATTGTCCGCACCTGCAAATCGACCTTGAAGTAAGGAGAAAATATGCCAGGCTGGCACGAAACCTTAAGATAGGCATGTGAACAGTTTCTGTGGAAAAGTACAGCTTCAAGCAAAATACACGTTTATTAGCACAGTGGAAAAATACGAGCACCTAAACCGTGAGACCAGGCAACTAGGCCAAAGCCTCCGCTAAAGTCATGCTAAGCTAAAGCATTTCAAACAAGCAAATCATAGCACACGTTTATGATTATGTCGGATTAGTGCAATTCTAATACACCACGTTATATAAAGCACGCGTATAAATGATGGCAAACTATTCTGAGGGCACATTTTGTCCCCGTACAATCTTTATTAGTTCGGTTAAAGTCACACATGATTATTCTAGCACTGCGTTTAAGCGTTAATAAATCAAAACCTTCATTTTCTGCTTCATCACCATCAAGGGACAGGAAATCAACATGCCTGTGTTTGAATTCCAAAACTGAACCTGAAGCCTAACTTTATTAAAGTAAAGAGGGTTGCTTTTTAAAATGTTATTAGTTTTGAAAAACTTAATTGAGAAATGGCAGGGGTTGTCTGGAACACTGACACTGAAGCTGCCATTTCAATTCACAAAGGCGATGGATTCTCAAGGAGCCCATTGATATTAAGGGTACGGATTGTTATTCGAAAAGATGCCCAAAGCATGCCTCTTCAAAATAACCATTCAGCAATAATTTCTAAATTCATTTTAGGAGTCAGTAAAATTTTACTAACTTCTAAAATTGGCTTAATGCATAAGAAAAAACGGGGCTTATTTACAAGCCCCTTGCACTGCTGGTGCGTCACTTTTCCCCATACACACTGGTGGCTCAAGGGGCATGCAAAAAGGCCCCAATGTTTTAGCCAATGCAAATGAGCAAATCAGAGAGTTAACAACTGCTAAACTGTCTAGTACATCTGGCCATTTTTTAAAGGAGATATCTTAAGATAATTATGAAAGATCAAGGTTTTAGCAGTCTATGGGCCTGATTTAGAACTTGGCAGACGGGTTACTCCATCACAACGGTGACAGATATCCCATCTGTCGAAATCTAAATCCCATAGGCTATAATGGGATTTAGATTTGGTGGACGGGATATCCGTCACTGTTGTGATGGAGTAACCTGTCCATCAAGTTCTAAATCAGGCCCTATATCTTGCCATATATGTGTTTTTTCATTCTTTGTTGTGATATAGAACCCTATTGGACATAGGTCTGATGGTTAACTACTGGCCGAGGAACTACAGCACATGAGTTCTAGTCATGGCGCCCTCTTGGCAAAATATTATGACTCTCAGAAATGTGCATTCTCTCCATTTGCCCCAGCTCCCAGCCCCTTTATCTGTCGAAAGTTAGGGGGCTCACAATTGAACAACCATTGACTCCACTGTGCGACCCATCGATCATCTTCCCACAAAATAGAAGTTGTGCATCTCCTAGCCTTGATGTAGTCTATGCTCAAAGCCCAGCTTCAGAATTAAATGTACTGATTTCTGCAAACACTAT
This sequence comes from Pleurodeles waltl, assembly GCF_031143425.1. Lineage (NCBI taxonomy): Eukaryota > Metazoa > Chordata > Amphibia > Caudata > Salamandridae > Pleurodeles > Pleurodeles waltl. The sequence goes on along the minus strand of NC_090440.1, from coordinate 51,505,783 downwards.
AAAGAGGCACCTCGTTTCCAACTTTGGAAACTTAACAAGTTCGTATCGAAAAATAAAAGGCCCACCTCTCAGTCAGTAGAGCTATGGCATAATAATGTCTCTCTTTTATAGTACACCCTCCTGTGCATGCTTTTATGTCCAGCCTCAAGTACTTCTAAACAAGGTCACTGGTTTCCCATTTAATTACTTAGACATTCATCCTAAACATGTATCTCAGCAGGTCTCACTGAAGCATAAAGGACAAGCATAATGCTGGTATGATCTAATGCACATCTTCTTGATGCCTATATGCTTAGCTTTTGCACCTGGTCCGCTGCTCATGAGGCCACATCTCTGGCCAACAAACACAATACTCAGCTCTTGCATTAAAGGGCCACAGCCATCAATGCAATTTTCACAAACACGTGCATGCTTCGAACTTCAATTCACCGAATAGGACAACAACTCTTCGAGCCAAAGTAGGGCCAATCATATTCTACATAAAACACATTAATATAACAGTGTAAGAGGCAGTGGATGCCATAGGTCACTGTAGTCACAGCCTAATACTGTGTGCTGTGACCCTCTGACACCTTTCTTCCCACACAATGACTGCATGCTCAGAAAGACATATCAAACATCTATTTGGGGTCAATTCTATAGACCAGTGGTTCCCAACCTGTAGTCCGGGGAACCCTGGGGGTCCGCAAAGCCTCCTCAGGGGAGCCGCGACTGTTTAAAAAATTAAATAATATTAACAGATTAAGTCCCCAGCTTTCAGTAATGACTCAGTAGTTGGTCCCCAGGTTCCAATAATGATTCAGTGGGGGTCCCCAGAATCCAGCACTTTGGATATTGAGAGTACAACTTCAGAACAAAACAAGAAAATATGCAACAGCCAAATTGGTCTGTTAACAGTCCCCTTCCACCTGGGACTTGACATCTGCCAGTCAATAAATATATATCATATCAGAGTTAATTGGTGTCCACAGCCTCAGTTTACAGAACTTGTATATTAACATCCATCCTTCCAGGCCCGGTCTTGTTCCCCGCCACCTATCAGAACTCCAAGGACCAATAGTGTATCCATCCGTTCCATACTAAATTTTTTGGGCAACCTCTGCTTCCATGGATTACTTTCTCAGCTATCACATACTTGTCCATGCTCCGTTTCTACTCCAACAGTATTGGTCTTTCACTTGCACCCCAGTAACGGGCTATACCTCTCTTTACCACTACTAGTGCTATGCCACAAAACAACAGTTAAGCCCTTGGCAGGTCAACATTGTTAGGGATCCCCGGCACGATAAATTTAGCGTTTGGAGGAATTAATTCTGCAAGGATTTTACTAAACTCTCCTATAATCTGTGTCAAATAGGCATAGATTAGTGGGCAGCCCCAAATAGTATGCCAAAAGGAGCTATCTTCTTCATTACATCTTAAGCAATATGGGTTTTGTGCCCTACCCATGGTGAATAGTTGCTTCCTCTCATAATAAAATTGATGAAGGGTTTTAAATTACATCAATCGCAGTCTCGATTTTATTGCTACCTCCCTTGGATGTATCAGAGCTGCCTCCCTATCGATATCTCCCAGGTCTGCCACCATTTCGTTTTCATCAATTCGAGGGTATCGGGCATAATTTATTGTTGTTTGTGGTTTTGTAAGTCAGACATACCGCACCTTTCTCCAATACCTCAATGAACAGCCACCTTTCTAAGGGGGAAAACTCTGGGTTGCCCTCCCCCGGCAATCCCTCAGCCCACCAGGCATAGCTGACCTGTGAGTAGTCAAGAATTGGTTGGCATTCAATTGAAATTCACGCTGAATCGAGGGAAATGTCATTATGTCGTCCCCTGAAGAATGTCTCCTATTTTGGAAATGCCAATGAGATGTCAAGCTTTGAAACCTCGCAGATTCCGTATCTCTGGCAGTCAATTTCCCTCCCATACGGAAAGTCCCCCACATAGGCTGCTGACACCAGCCCTGCCTCTTCAGGGCTTTCTCCCAGGCTGCTAAGGCAGCTTGGGTGGCTGGGAGAAGGCTTCGCGCTCCCTTATCCCCACATATATAAGGTAGGCAGGACCTAGTCCCCAACTGCGCTCTCTCAAGCCTGAAAGTGGAGTGATCTGCACGGGTGAATAGCCAACCATTAAGGTTAAACAAGTTGGTTACCCAATATTAGACCTCATATATTGGGTAGGGCTAATAACCCATTAAGCTGTTTGCATTTTAAAGTTTTCAAACCAATTCTAGGGTGTTTCCCATCCCACAGAAAGATCTGCAAGTCACCACCTAGTCTGCTGGAAACCTCTGGAGGGATCTGGGACTAAGTGTTCTGTAGCACATGTAACAGTTTAGGATATAAGCCATGGTGTCCAACGACTACCTCCTTCTGGGCGACTTGAAGTTCCACTTCGAGGCCCGCTACGACTGAAACACCACTTCCCTACTCCACAATCTCGCCACCCTCGGCCTCAGGCAACTGATTACGGCACCCAAGCACACAGCAGAACATACACTAGACCCCATATTTACCTCATGCAACCGAATCACCATCAAGGATACCTCCACCCCGGACTGGAACGACCATCACTGCATACACTTTTCCATCACCACATTCAATAGCGGCCTCCACATCCCCAGGGCCCCCCACAGGAAATGGAAAGGAATCACCGCTGAACAACTCACCACGACCCTTGCCAAATCCCCCCAATCCCCCACCAATGACACCAATACCGCAGTACACAACCTCGACTCCTGGATCACCAAATGCGCCATCTCCTTAGCCCCCTCCGATCAACTTCGGTCAATCGCATCCCAAAAAAAAGCCAGCAGGTTCAGCACGAACTCCAAGAATCCAAACGCACCTGCAGGCGCCTAGAGAAGAAATGGAGAAGCAGCAAAACCAGCAAAGACCTTTCTTCAGAGCCGCCATTGCCACCCATCACCAACGCATCAAGAACACAAAAAAAGCCACACTCCGTGAAAGCATCAACACCTCGCCGCACAACACAAGAAAACTCTTCAAGGTAATTAACAAATTCAACAGTCCTCCCTCCGAGGCTGCCAACATCCCCCTGTCGCATGACCTCTGCGACAAACTGGCCACTTTCTTCTACCGCAAGATTAAGGACATCTATGACAGCTTTCTCCCGCAGGACCCGCCCAGCGTTGGAACCTATGACTGACCCATCCCTCCACAACCCACCCAAACCACCCACAGCTGGTCCACTCTCATCACAGAAGAGACCGAAATCATCATGAACAGCATTCACTCCGGAGCTCCAACAAACCCTTGTCCTCACCACATCTACAACAGAGCCAGTGCATCCATTGCCCCTAAACTCAACAAGATGCTGAACTGCTCCATCAAAACAGCCACTTTCCCCAAAGATTGGAAACTCGCTGAAGTCCGCCCCCTTCAGAGCTCGAGAATTTCCGACCCATCTTGCTGCTACCCTACCCAGCCAAAGTTCTGGAAAAAGCCATAAACTCACATCTGTGACAATTCGCCCTCCTTGCAGCCACCGACAACATCCGCACACTCCTCCACTGTGGACACACTGCATCACTCATACTCCTCGACCTCCCAGCAGCTTTTGACACGGTCTCCCACAGCACCTTATGCACCAGACTCCATGTTGCAGGAATCCATGGAAAAGCCTTGCAATGGATTCACTCCTTCCTCACCGGAAGAACACAGAGAGTCAGACTCCCACCCTTCATATCCAAACCAACAGAAATCAGCTGCGGTGTCCCTCAGGGACGCTCTTCAACATGTACATGGCCCGCTTGCAGCCATGGTCAGAGTCCACGAAATAAACATTGTGTCATATGCCGATGACACAAAACTCATCATATCCCTCACTGAAGGCCCGGACAAAGGGGAGTGGAACTTTCACACCAGGATGAAAGCCGTCGCCGCCTGGACGAGGGAGAGCTCCCCCCAAACTCAACTCAGACAAGACCGAGCTCATCATCTTCAGAAACTCCAACTCATCCTGGGCCGACTCCTGCTGGCTCACATCACTCAGCGCACCATCTACTCTGACTGACCTAGGAATCATCCTCGACTCTTCCCTATCAATGACCCGACAGGTAAACGCAGTCACCTCTTCCTGCTGGCACACCATCGGTCAACTCTGCAAAATCGTCAAATGGATCCAGGTCGACTGCCGCAAAATAATCACCCACGCCCTAGTCACAAGCAAGCATGACTGCAGCAGTGCATTCTATGCCAGCACCACGACAAAAGAACATCAGAAAACTACAAGTCATCCGAAACGCCAATGTCAGACTTGTCCTAAACCTCCCCCACAAGGAGCGCATCTCCCTGAACCTGAGGACCCTCCATTTGCTCCCCGTAAAGAAGCGAATCAACTTCAAACTACTGACCCACACCGACAAGGCCCTTCACAACATCGGACCGGCCTACCTGAGCCACCACATCTCTTTCCATAACCCCGCCAGACCCCCTGCTCAGCCCAGCAGGTGCTAGCTACCATCCCTACCATCCAGAAAACCACTGCTGCAGGAATATACCTCAGAAAAAGCCCATCTCTCACCATCTTCAGGAAGAACCTGAAGATGGGCCTTATTGGCTCTACCAATAAGGCCCAGACCCACCACCAGCGCCTTGAGACCCTCTCGGGTGAGTAGTTGTGCTTTATAAAAACAGATTGATTGATGCTGCTTGACCAGTCCACACACCCCAGGAACCCAATTTCTCACAGCACTGTACCCCAAGTACAGTAAGTGCAATACATTTTGCTCTATTTGAGCTAGAACTCTACCACCTCAATGAGCTGGATGTATATAAGCTGTTCAGCCTTCTGAGTCAAATCCCCACGCTCCTCGCAGGTCCATAATGTTTAGCACTCTTTTGGGACAAGTAACTACTTTAAATGCGGATGATAACGAGGACATACATGGTTTCCATAATCAAACAAACTATTGAACTATGACAACCAACAAAATGAATATCTTTTCCATCCCCCTCGCATTCCATATGCAAAAATGCCGCAACCGCTATCTTGGCACAACTTCTTTGCCCCACAACCTCAGTGTCCCCTGTTTTGTGGCACACTGCAACTAAATCATCTGGTGGCCCTTTGGTGATCTCAAAGGGTAAGAAAGTTGATCCGCTATCATTATTCCACTATACCTATATACCCAATATAACATATGCCAGGAGAGTAATCAACTTAACACTAAACATCTAGTCGATCTGGTTGATGTCATGCAAAGGAAGGAGACTAGCTTCCCATAATTCTTTTAGCAGAACTCGCTGTTACATCTGACCCATCTGTGTATTCTGTCAGATGTGTAAAACCAATATGTTGCAATTTTAGTAAGCATCTCCTTCACAGCTGTGCTGGACACACTTTGTTTGGGCCTAGAGAGAATCAGCCCCCATTCCTTGACTGTGTTCTCTCCAGTTTGGATTTCAATCTCTTCCGACCAGCTGTTTTAGGATGGCAGTGTCTCAGGTGAAGACCTTGTAAATCTGAGCTATTATGTGTTTACCATCAGTTTTATGCAGGAACCATCTTTCATATGGATTCAATATTCTACTGCTAGTTTTTTCACTTTTCTATGTGTCACCCAGTGTCTTATCTACAGATATTACAGTATTTCGATTCATGCACTCTGAGTTCTCTCCGTGTGCATGAGGGATTTGAGGCCTTCCATGTCAAAGAAGTCTCCCACTCTTTTACAACCTTTTGGGTAGCTGGGGTACCTTCCAAATATGATCCACAGCAATCAGTTGGTCCATAAAGCACTAGGGGCCTGATTTACATATTGGCCTGTGGGGATTTAGATTTGGCGGACAAGATATCCGTCACCATAGTGGTTAGAGTAACCTATCCTCCAATATCTAAATCAGGCCCTAGGTATTTTACTTATTCAACCATATTTGTATTTGTGCTCTATGATAATAATTCAGTATTTGAGGTACATCTATGCCCCCTCAGTCATCTGCATAATCATTTTGCATGCAGGAAGCCCCACCTTTCCACCACCCCACACGAAACGAAATTATTTAAGATCCACTCCCTTAATTATTTAAGATGTACTCCCCTATGGCTAACTTCTAAAGCTCTGCCACTAAAGTCAAATGCCTCTTTAACCTTCCCTGTGAAGATTTATGATGATAGATTGGCCAACGCCACCCCTCCTGTTCTTATGATCAGAGGAAAATAATTGATATGGGAACAACTGGAAATGTGGGCAGGACCAGTCCTTATTTAGCAAATGAGTCTCTTGCTATAAGCAAATATGACTGTTCAAGCCCCAGAGAAAGGAACACTGCAGGTCTTTTGGTTGGGGCATTGAGGTCTCTTTCATTCAAACATAAGATCTTTGATGAATCCCCCACTGCACTATTCAATGAGCAGTGTGAGCATACCTAGACATATCACATAGCACAGCTGAAAAAACAGGCAGGGCAATATGAGAAGAGTGGATATTCTAGCTTTGTGTAGACACCATGATCTGTGAGAATATACTACCCTCTTCCTTCAAATCCAAACTCATATAACACGGTGGACTATTAAAAACAGTGCACAGAGATTGTTGTTACCCCCTTCTCCCAGTGGGATCAGGAGATTAGTCGAGTCAACCTTTCCCCAATTTAAATAACCTGAAGGTCTAGTAGCCTGCACATCATGATCATACATGCGGTTATTTCAATTCCCTAGGACAATACCACAATAAAAACAACCAAATAAAAGGGGATTATTCCCTATGAATATTGGCCTTGTGCAGCCACTGCAAAGGCCAACCTCATTGCTCCCAGCATATTTTGCAAGGTCCTATATGTTTCTTGTGTAGCTGGCAGCAAGCTCAACTCCGAACATGCCAGATCACTGTTTTCCTCTATGGTGCAAAGACATCAACTATGGATCTTGTCTATTCCTCCTATGCTGAACAGACTGCCACCTTGAAGATCTGGTCTGTGTTGTGACCTTGAAAGTGAGGATCATGAGTCATCCTCAGTAGAACTTCAAGTCAAATATTATCTGGATCTCTAAAAGGGAGCTAACTTGATGGCCTCTTGTGAGAACCAAATCTGAAGGGATTGCCCCACCAATATTTAACTGATTTGCTTCTCAAAAAGGAGGTGTTCAGGTTGAAGTCTCTTCTCTTCCTGAGGGTGATTACAGAGATATCTTGTATCTTGATATCCTGTTTTGGAAAAAGCATACACAAGTAAAGATTTCAGGATGGTTGCTGCCTCTATTTGTTGGGGGACCCATCCTGTATCTGCAACTCGGCGAGATTATGCAGAGTTCTGCGAGTAGTGGAATTTTAGCACATCATGCTCATCACACTGATTTTTTGCACCGGAAACTTGCTCCTCGCTCTAAAATCAGTGCGAAAGGCACTATGCGGTGCACCAGAGGGTGCTGCTTCTTTTTGCCACTCGAGTAGATTTTCTACTTGAGCAGCATAGTCTCAACATGAATGGTAGCGACCTGCTGCAACGGCCTGTGTTGAAAAATCATGTTGGGACTCGTTCTAGCACTAGATATTCTCTGTTGCGCTTGGCAACTTAATGCTGGCGAGCCACGCGCAAGAAAACCACTGCCACATGGTGGTTGGCAGAGCTTTTCCTGAACTCCAGGCAGAGTGCAGAGTGGGCAAAACTCTGTGAACTCCATCTGTGGAGCGGAGGTTACTGCCCACGCCTAATCTTTGGTCCAGGACAATGTCACTCTTAGCTAATCAGGCCTCTTGATATATGATACAATTATACTGGCCTCTGCATTTATTGAGACTCTTCTAATCCTGATGTTATGGCCAAAGGAAATGTTCTCTAATTCAGCCAAACATGCTTGTAGTTCAGGATGCTGATCTTTTAATATATGGAGTTCTGAGCTCTGAGTTCTTGGCTCAGAGCATCTAGTTTATTCTCTTTTGTGTCGCTTGTTTCTTCTAGTGTACCAAGTATATCATGTTGTGCTTGATTCCATGTAAATCTTTGGCAACGTACTTGCAAAGGTGAGAGATGTCATTTCCAGTGCCCAGGTAAAGTTCCTCTGTTAAGTAGCATGTAACAAAAGGGTCTGGATTTGAGCACCCACAAGATGATTGGTCCCCCTAGGGTTGAAGGCATCACACATGCCTTAGAGTCAGACCTGTGGGCTCTGGCAAGCATTTCTTTAAAAGTAGGTTCTTTCTTCCTTTGGATGTGGCCATGTTTGTTACTGAGTTCAGGGACTGTGAGATAATTATCAATTAGAAAGGATGGTGAGCGTGATGGAGTGTGGGTCGTACACACTAACCAGGTTCGACTTGTTCAGAGATTTTAACTTGGTGCTTGGTCTAAACAATGGAATTCAAAATCCTTTAGTGGGGCAAGGCAACAGGCTGTATGGGAGGAGAGCTCCACTACATTGCAAAGGGGTTGATTAAGTTGTTTTGGCGGCAAAAGGTTAGAGTGCAAAAATTGTAATTTCATGCCCAGGGAAATCCTCCATTGGGACTGTCGATATTAGTCTGCAGTCTGTGTCTGATGAGAGCTTCACAAAGCTGGGTACCTTCTGACTAAGGTCCTACTGTAATGGATATGTTGCTGCACCGAAGCTTCAAGTGTTTCTTAAGACCAGTGAGGTTATGTCTTGGGGGGACTGGCTTGGCAGGTTAGTCCCAGACCTCCTGGGAGGATTGAAGTCCAGAATTGTTCTCAGTTCCAGGTTTTCTGAGGTGATAGGAGAAGTCCAGTTAGACAAGGGTAAAGGTCAGCTGGACATTTCAAGAAAAGGTATCTTGAAGGTTGTAGCCGTGTAGCTGACACTTGGAGTCCACATTTTGCTCTGGGTAAATGTAAGGGCAAGTCCAGCCCTTAGACTGTTCTTACACAGGTCTCCAGTGTTCTGAAGAAGGTGCCCTGGCATGCCAAATGTATGCCTGGTGCTAGCTGATGGATGGGTGGGTGACTCCTGGGCCCTCCCTGACTACAGTGCCCCTCACTCACTAAATCTAAGATGGCATACCCTTCTTCCCTTGTGCAGAGTCTGTGGGCATGGGTAGTGGAGGGACCCCCTTGTGGCCCCCTGCACTTGTTCTCCGCCAGTCTTTTCATGGTTGTGGAACTGCCATGAAAAGGCTGGCAGAAAATTAGGTTGTAATCAGCACCATTGTCAGCCCATCGGGATCACAGCTCCTGGTGGGGACGGCAGTAGGTTGGCAGGTCTGCCCACCAACCTCATAATGTGGTGGTCAGACCACCACAGCTGCAGCAGTACGACCACCACAGTGAGACAGGCGGTCTTTGGATTGCCAGCCTCATAATAAGGCCCAAAGTGTTTTTCCCAGAATCACAGGATGCTGAGCCCATGCTAGCACTGATCTTAGGGGAAGATTTAAGAGCCCCTAGCTCCTCCTTGTGCCACACTAGCATCATTTTTTGTTTAACGCTAATGTGGTCCAACGAGGCAAAAATCACCAAGCTAAATTTACTAAGTGGTGCAATGCATGCATTGCGCCACTTTGTAACCTTTCCACTACATTATGTTTGTGCCAGGCAAAATTTATGCAAAGGGGGTGTTCCCCCATTGGGGGGGGGGCAAAAAAATGGCGCAAAGAAATCGAAGCAATTTCTTTGCCTCATTGTTTTCAGCACTTTTAACGCCTGCTCTGAGCAGATGTTAAAAGAAGGCACACCATTGTTTACAATGGGCCTCGATGGGCTTTACAGGATTAGCGTCCTAATCCTGCAAAACTTCGAACTAGCATCAAACATTTTGCCATGGTGTGCTTTATCCTAGATACAGCGCACACATGGTGGCGCTAGGGGGGCGCTAAGGGGAACAAGAAAGTGGTGCTGCATTGGGTGCAGTGGCACTTTTCTTAACTATGGCCCTTAGTTTGAAGCCTCTCCTTTTTATTGTCTCATAAAGGTGGCCTACAAATGCACACCCACTCCACCAGGGACTGAAAGACACTGGGGCCAAAGGTAACAACTCCTAGCCCTTGGCAAGGCCTCTGCATACTCCCTCCTCCCCGGCAACCATGGCCACAGTGTGGTAGCCCACCAGCGGGGAGGAGTCGGGGGAAACAATGCTGCTGGTCTGGACACGTGGGGAGAGTGAGGTGAGAATGGCCCACTCACTCACTCGGGTGGGAGAGAATGGCGATAATGACTCACTCGGGTGGGGGGAAGGTGTGGATAAGATGAAGACATATTAGACTGCAAGGCTGTAAGGTTCTTTGGACCGGTTGTCTGAGGCATTACTCATCATCAGAATCATAGCCATCCAGTCTAAGAAGGCACCTTGCTGTATTAATCTTCGAAGTTACTGACAGCAGGTACATAATCTAAGGAAGCAAATGCTCAGGAGTGTACCTTAGTCAGTGAGATTCAGAGGATGTGAATCACAAATTTCGAAACTAGAAAATCAGTGGGCTAGTGTGTAAAGATGACCAAGGTTCAGGATGATCTGTTTCCATTTGGAACAGGGTCAGTACTGATTCACATTAGGTGGGCCTTTTTCTAGAGTGGCACATCAGAGGTAAAATGATTCGTTGGAATGCTTCCATGAGCGATTGTCATTGGTTAGACTATTTGCAAGCATTCATCCTATGACGTTTGGGTTTTGAATGCCAGTAGTATGCTGGAAACGTTGATGCTGGCACAGCTTTGTAAGCCTAATACCACCAATGTTTGTGAATTCCAAAAATTAGCACATTTGAAACCATTCAAACAGCACTTCTATTGGTGCAGATTTCCTATTTTTTTGTTAAACCATAGCTATATATGCTTAAGGTTCATATCCAAAAAAATAAACAATGTAAACCTCTTAGTGGAATGAGAATGGTGACATAGCAGACCTGACTCAGGGCCCCCAGGTTCAGCTACAAAACCAAGAATGCATTTGAGGAGTTCACACCCTAAACTCCCCCACTGAAGCTCTATCCCTGTCCATCCCACCTGGGCCTGGTAGTTTTCCCTCCATGCTCATGACTATAGTAATGTCCAACACAACAACCTTGAGTACATGCCCTGGGATCACTAATGTATGTTCACTGTTTGCACGCCTCTTCATCTCTGCCATGAAAAGCCTTGATGACAGAGTTGTTAAATACATGCATGTGGCAAGGACTCCATGTTTGTGGCACTCCCCTTTTTCAGATCATTTTATCAAGTGACTAATGGCCTCAGGTGGAGAAGTGTGGCACAATGGTTAGAGAGGCAGACCCTGATGCAGAGATCTGGCCCGGTACCAGGGTTCAATTCCCGCCTCAGCGGTTCTTGGGCTCAATTTACCTGGACAGGATATTTCTTGCCTCAGTGCCTAATCTAATTCATGGGTCTCACTCTGCAACTCTGGGCAATAGCTTGCTTAATCTCCACAACAGCCCCAACAGCGCTGGGATGCCTGGCTTCACCTTGGGGGTTGCCCAGGAGTGGGCACCTCACAGGGAAAAGCCAGGAGGGGTTCCACAGCGGTATGCGTTCAGCGCCTCGATAACTTAGGGTCGGAGTGTGCTTTACAAGTACGAATTTACATTACATTACAAATGTAAAAGCCTAGGTCGCAAATAGAAAGGGTATGCAGAAAAATCAATGGAGCAGGCTGAGACAAAGCCGAGCCATGGGACTTGGATCCAAGAGTTTTTTCACTAGCCCAACCATTAAAAACCTTCCACATGTATATAGTGCAATGAATCATACAAGCTCTTTATAACTCAAAAATCTGTATTTCATTAACATGCGGAGGGGTTTCAGCATAGTACATCATATTTCACATTAGTACTGCATGGACTAAACATTCAATGGTCCCCATCCCCCAACAATGCCATTAGTGAACTACACGGCAAGCCAGTAGTTATGTAAACCCTATATGTGGCCTAGATTCTTACCATAGATGGAGTAACATTATATTCTATTACAATAGTTCTTAACCGTTTGGCTGCTGTGGACCCCACTGAATCACTACTGAAATCCAGGAATTCCACTGAGTAATTATTGGATGGCAGGGACACCTGACCAAACAATTTCTAGTATTTGAACCTCAAAACATTGCACAAAAATAAAAACACAAGTATATATAAAACAAACCCTTCAATATTGGGAGATTTTATTTAATTCACAATTATAGAAAAATGGTTTGTAATTTTCTAATTTGCCTCTGTATTTGTGTATAGTAATTTTAATGGATTAATGTTAATATTATTTAATTTTGGGACACAGCTGCTGACCCCTGTGTAGGCCTCATGGCCCCAGGGGTCTTCGGAACACAAGTTATGAACCACTGGTCTAATAATTCAAACATCAGGTGCTTGTCCAGCGTGGTGCGATGTTTGAAATAAAATATTTGCAAATGATCACTCAATTTGGATGAAGACAGTATTGATTCTGGTTTTACATTTTGAAATTCAGCCACCAGATGGGTATTTCTGTCGCTCTCTTCTGTTTACATAAAAGGGGTGGGCCTGATTCACAAATGTGAACTTACACTTTGTGTAAGTTTACAATCATTTGCTATACACAAAGATATTTTACGAGTAGTATCTTAACGACTGCTGGGTGTCCACACATAAAAAGATAGGACAGCCCTACCTTTTTATGAATGGAGAATCTGCAAACATAAACTCAATAATTGCCTCTGCAAGACTCAGGTTTGGATCCAGGCAGCATACATCCTCTGACATGCAGGTTACACCTTAGACCTGCTCCCAATAGGATCCAGTCCCCAAGAGCCGTTTCCCTTGGCCCTCCTCGTCTAGGCCACCAGCACAGGCACCGCTGCACTCTCAGCACTTGTTCTTTTACCCAAAGTCAAGGGCCTCAGTCTCTCTCTAAACCTTCATTTGCCTTCGTGGTGAGACAGACCCACACTGGGATGAACACACACCATCGCTGGGAGCACAGCCAGCTATCTCATGGGGTAAAACAGCCTACTGCGCCTCCAGCTGCTCTGTTGCTTCTTCTCCTAATGGGGAGGGATGATCACTCTGTCTTTACCTCCCTCTCTATTTCTTCCCCCAAAAAATGGAAAATCTTTAATGCGTGTAATCGAGTCAGAAAATGACCTCTCCTGACTTTAGCTTCCTCTCTGCCAACTGATTTCCTAATTTATTTATCTAAACATGTATATCTGCCAACCACTAATATCTATTAATCCCCATACAAGCTGAATATAAGAATTATTTGAACAACTACACACTGATATCAGGTGTTAGACTGGACATGCTTTAGGGTGGTCACCCCTAACTTTTTGCCTGCCTCCCTCCACTTTTTGGACTCTATTTTTGCTGGCTCTTAGACTCTGCGCACTTTACCACTGCTAACCAGTGCTAAAGTGCATATGCTCTCTCCCTTTAAACATGGTAACTTTGGATCATACCCAATTGGACTATTTAATATACGTATAGGTCCCTAGTAGTGTGCACTGTATGTGCCTAGGGCCTATAGATTAAATGCTACTAGTGGGCCTGCAGCACTGGTTGTGCCACCCACTCAAGTAGCCCCTTTGCCTTGTCCCAGGCCTGCCATTGCAAGGCCTGTGTGTGCAGTTTCACTGCCACTTAGACTTGGCATTTAAAAGTACTTGCCAAGCCTCAAGCTCCCCTTTTTCTACACATAAGTCACCTCTAATGTGTGCCCTAGGTAACCCCTAGAGCAGGGTGCTGTGTGGGTAAAAGGCAGGACATGTACCTGTGTAGTTTACATGTCCTAGTAGTTTAAAACTCCTAAATTCGTTTTTGCACTACTGTGAGGCCTGCTCCCTTCATAGGCTAACATTGGGGCTGCCCTCACACATTGTTGAAGTGGCAGCTGCTGATCCGAAGGGAGTAGGAAGGCCATATTTAGTATGGCCAGAATGGTAAATACAAAATCCTGCTGACTGGTGACGTCGGATTTAATATTACTACTTTAGAAATGCCACTTTTAGAAAGTGAGCATTTCTCTGCACTTATATCTTTCTGTGCCTTACAATCCACGTCTGGCTAGGTTTAGTTGACAGCTCCTTGTGCATTCACTCAGACACACCCCAAACACAGGGTACTCAGCCTCACTTGCATACATCTGCATTTTGAATGGGTCTTCCTGGGCTGGGAGGGTGGAGGGGATGCTCTGACACAAAGGACTGCCACACCCCCTACTGGGACCCTGGCAGACAGGATTGAACTGAAAGGGGACCTGGTGCACTTCTAAGCCACTCTTTGAAGTCTCCCCCACTTCAAAGGCACATTTGGGTATAAAACAGGGCCTTCTCCCTACCACCTGAGACACTTGCTGGAGAAGAAACCTGAACCAGAAACTACATCCTGCCAAGAAGAACTGCCTGGCTGCTCAAAGGACTCACCTATCTGCTTTCTACAAAGGACTGCTGCCTTGCTGTTGGCCTGCTGCCTTGCTGAACTCTTGTCTGGCTGTAAAAGTGCTCTCCAAGGGCTTGGATAGAGCTTGCCTCCTGTTCCCTGAAGTCTCAGGACGAAAAAGACTTTGTGCGCAGAAAATTTAGACGCACAGCCTGCTCTGCGGCGAGAAAATCACCGCACACCGACGCTGATCGACGCGACGCCGTCGGGGCGACCAGAACTTCGATGCACGGCCTCGCAAGGACAACGCCGCCCGAATTCCAGAGGGGAAATCGAGAATTCCACGCACAGCCTCCCGGAACGACGCGCAGCCGGAAAACAAACCGAAGAAACCACGCACAGACTCCGGGACATCTGGTAATCCCGCGAACCACAGAAAGAGACTGTCCGCGCGCCGGAAAAAGACGCACAACTTCCCCGCGTGAAAAATAACGACGCACGTCCGTGTGTGCAGGGGAGAAAGCGACGCACACACCATTTTTCCACGTATCTCTTCTTCTGCGGCCCTTGGCAGAGATTTTCCACTTTAAACCAGGTACTTTGTGCTTGAAAGAGACTTTGTTTGCTTTTTAAAGACTTAAGACACTTAGGCCCTCATTCCGACCATGGCGGTTTCAAACCGCCAGGGTGGAGGGCAGAGGAAGCACCGCCAACAGGCTGGCGGTGCTTCCCGGGCCATTCTGACCGCGGTGGTAAAGCCGCGGTCAGAAAAGGGGAACCGGCGGTTTCCTGACGGTTTTCCCCTGGCCCGGGGGATCCTGGGGATTCCGACCCCCTTCCCGCCAGCCTGTTCCTGGCGGTTTACACCGCCAGGAACAGGCTGGCGGGAACGGGTGTCGTGGGGCCCCTGGGGGCCCCTGCACTGCCCATGCCACTGGCATGGGCAGTGCAGGGGCCCCCTAACAGGGCCCCACAAAGATTTTCACTATCTGCTTAGCAGACAGTGAAAATCACGACGGGTGCCACTGCACCTGTCGCACCCCTGCAAATCCGGCGGCTCCATTCGGAGCCGGCTTCCTCTTTGCAGGGGCTTTCCTGCTGGGCCGGCGGGCGATCTTTTGGAGATCGCCAGCCGGCCCAGCGGGAAAGTTGAAATTATCCCTGCGGTCATTTGACCGCGGTGCGGTCTTTGGGCGGTTTCCGCCCCGGCGGGCGGAATGACCCCCTTAATATCACTTTTCAGTGATATCTCTACAATTTCACATTGCATCGTTATTCGTTTTGACCTGCAATTATCCAGATAAATATTATATATTTTTCTAAACACTGTGTGGTGTATTTTTGTGGTGCTATATTGTGTTATTGTATGATTTATTGCACAAATACTTTACACATTGCCTTCTAAGTTAAGCCTGACTGCTCAGTGCCAAGCTACCAGAGGGTGGGCACAGGATAATTTGGATTGTGTGTGACCTACCCTGAGTAGAGTGAGGGTTCTTGCTTGGACAGAGGGTAACCTGAATGCCAACCAAAAACCCAATTTCTAACATTGGTGATCAGCGGTGAGGATAGGACTTGTATTTGTGCAGTGACACACAGTAGCTAAGTATTTCACTACCTACCCACAGTTGAAGGTCAACTTGATTTTTATCTCTTTTTGCAAATTTGTTTTTCCTGACAATTTTCAAAAACTAAATCCTCACTCAACATGTCTCTGGCTGGGTCTCAAGTAGGAGATTTGGACCTAGCCCTGTTGGAGACATATACTGTCAAACAGCTCAAAGGGTTCTGCAGGGTGATGAGAGTACCCACCCAAGGGGCCTCCAAAAAGGAAGACTTTCAAGTGGCGCTGAGGGCCTGGGCAGAAGCCCATTTAGAGGAAAGTGATGAGGAAGAGGAGCCAGAAAATGGCCTCTCAGAGGATTTATTGCCATAAGTGGGTAATGTTGCCACTGCAATTGTGCCCCCTTCCAGACCAGGGAGCAGTGTCTCTGAGCAAAGCCTGACCGCAGAGGAAAGGAGAGAAGAAAGGGAGCTCAAATTGCAAATGGCAAAACTGAAAATTGAGGCCCAACAGGAGGAAAGGAAGGCTGAAAGAGCAGCCAAATAGGTGGAAGCTGAAAGAGCTGAAGCTGCAGCTGAGAGAGCTTTGGCTGAAAAGAAACTATTGTTGGCTCATGAACTGAGTCTCAAGGAGCTGGAGATCAAGGCGAGACAGTCTGAATCCAGCAATAATGGTGGCAGCATACAGACAGGACCTGCTGGAGAAAAGAAGGTTCGTATACCCAAAAATGTGGTGCCCAGTTTTGTGGTGGGAGATGACATAGATAAATGGTTAGCTGCTTATGAAGTTGCACTAAGGGCTCATGAGGTTCCTGAAAGGCAATGGGGTACAGCTATGTGGGGTTATGTGCCGCCATTGGGGAGGGACACACTTCTCACATTGGATCAACCTGATCAAAACACATACCCACTTCAGAAAGCCACTTTACTTGCCAAGTTTGGGCTGACCCCTGAGGGATACCGTCAGAGGTTCAGGGACAGCACCAAACAATCCACACAAACATGGGTAGATTTATTTGACTTTTCCAGTAAGGCACTGAATGGATGGGTGCGGGGCAACAAAGTAGATGATTAGAAAGGGTTATATGACTTGATTCTGAGAGAGCATATGCTCAATACTACTTTTACAGAGTTGCGCCAGCACTTGGTAGATAGTAAGCTGACTAATCCCAGGAAGCTTACTGAGGAGGCGGACCTCTGGGTTAGCACCAGAGTGTCCAAAAAGGTACCTGGGGGGGACACCCACAAAGGTGGTCAGGGTTCCCAACAGAAGAAAGAGGGGGGAGATAAACTTACAGATAAGGAACTCTCAAAAGGCCTCCAAAAGAATTCCCAGGGAGGGGGTGGCAACCATTTCTTTTCCAACTTTGGGAAAAAGCCAGGGACATATGATAAATCAGGGAAATCCAACCCCAAATGCATGGAGTGTTACCAGTATGGTCACTATAAAGGCGACCCCCAGTGCTCAAAGAGGGCACCGTCCACTAACAGACAGACACCTGGGTTGACTAGTGTAGCGCTCGGGGGGGAGATGGACCCAGATAGCTTTGGGGAGCAGGTAGAGATTTCCCTAGTGTCCCTGGGAGAAAGAGAAATGGTGCCCAAAGCCCACATGCCCCGAAATACTTCCAAGTACAGGCAGTGGGTCACCATTGATGGGTAGAAGGTGGAGGCTCTGCGTGACACAGGAGCCAGTATGACTACTATCAAGAGTCAGCTGGTGTCAACAGAGCAGATAGTCCCTAATACATTCCAACAGGTCATAGTCGCTGACAATCGTGAGAGTCACCTACCGGTGGCTCTGGTTCCCTTTGAGTGGGGGGGTCTCTGGTACTCTGAAAGTAGCTGTGAGTCCTGCCATGCCTGTAGATTGTCTGTTAGGCAATGATCTTGAGCATACTGCTTGGAAAGAAGTAGATCTCAGATCTCACCTGGAGATGTTAGGGTTACCTGAGTGGGTCTGCATGACCACACGGTCCATGGCTGCCTAGGAAGGGAGTCAAGGGCGTCCGGAGCCTGGAAAGATGGCCCAGACAGCTGCCAAGAGGAAGGGCAAGAGGCGCGGGAAACCCGCCTCAAATGTTCCCACGGTGGTGGACGAGGCCCCTGAGGAGGAGGAGGCCCCTGAGCCAACTGGGGAGGACAACGCTGACCTGGGTAACCTACCTACCTGAACTTGCTGGCTGGCAAGTAGAGGGGGGCCAACCAGGGCAGCATTCTGCAAGGCGCAGAAGGAATGCCCCACCCTTGAGGGTCTGAGGAAACAGGCCACAGCCCAAGCAGCAGGTGACGCCTCTGGCACTCACCATATTTACTGGGAGAATGATCTCCTTTACAGTGAGTGTAAGGTTCCCGGTCCTGGGGCACCCCGTGTGCTGGTGGTCCCTCAGTGTTACCGGAACTTCCTACTGGGCCTGGCTCACGACATCCCCCTGGCAGGACACCTGGGCCAAGAGAAGACCTTTAACAGGCTTGACACCCACTTTTATTGACCCAGAATGAGGACAGCCTCAGATAACTTCTGCAGAGCTTGCCCAACCTGCCAGTCTAGTGGTAAGACAGGTAAACGGCTTAAAGCTCCCCTACTCCCACTCCCAATCGTTGGCACCCCCTTTGAAAGGGTGGGCATCAACATTGTTGGTCCCTTGGACCCAAAAACTGCCTTGGGCAACAGGTTTATCCTGGTTTTGGTGGACCATGCCACCCGCTATCCAGAGGCAATCCCTCTGAGAACAGTGACTGCACCGGTGGTGACCAGAGCCCTGTTGGGAATATTTACCCGTGTGGGATTCCCTAAGGAGGTCGTGTCTGACAGGGGCCCAAACTTCATGTCTGCATACATGAAGTCCATGTGGGATGAGTGTGGGGTGACCTACCGGTTTACCACCCCTTATCATCCTCAATCCAATGGGGTTGTTGAGAGATTCAACCAGACCCTGAAAGGCATGATTGGTGGCCTGACTGATGCCATGAGGCGTAAGTGGGACGTCCTCTTACCCTGCCTGTTGTTTGCTTACAGAGAGGTGCCCCAGAAAGGGGTGGGGTTCAGCCCCTTTGAGCTTCTCTATGATCACCCTGTCAGGGGACCCCCAAGCATTGTTAAGGAGGGCTGGGAGAAAGCTCCCAAGTCACCTCCCCAGGATATGGTCAGCTACATGCTGGCCCTCCGCAACCAAACCCAACGCTTCTGGAAGCAGGCCTAGAGCAACCTCGAGGCCAGTCAAGAGGTGATGAAGGAGTGGTATGACCAGAAGGCCACTCTAGTTGAGTTCTCACATGGAGACAAAGTTTGGGTGATGGAGCCAGTAGAGCCCAGGGCTCTCCAGGACCGCTGGACTGGCCCCTTTGAGATCAAGGAGCGTAAAGGGGAGGCCACTTACCGAGTGGACCTCAAGACCCCTAGGCACCCCCTAAGGGTCCTCCATCACAACCGGCTCAAACCTCACTTTGAGAGGTCTGAGGTCAGTATGCTCCTGGTCACAGATGAGGGCATGGAAGAGGCAAGTGAACCTCTCCCCGACCTCCTCGCTGTCAAAGAAGGGGATGGGTCAGTGGGGGTTGTCATTCTCTCTGACTCCCTGACTCTAACCCAGAGAGGGGACTGCTATGAGCTGTTAGAGCAGTTCTCCCCCCTGTTCTCCCTTACTCCTGGACTAACCCACCTCTGTGTTCATGACATTGACACAGTTGACAGTCCCCCTGTGAAGAACAAAATTTACAGGTTGTCGGATAAGGTGAAGGCCAACATCAAGGAGGAGGTCTCCAAGATGTTGACTTTAGAGGTTATTGAGAAATCCAGTAGTCCCTGGGCCAGACCTGTGGTATTGGTTCCTAAGGCTACTGCCCCAGGTGCGAAGCCAGAACTCCGGTTCTGTGTGGACTACCGGGGTCTCAACTCAGTCACCCGGACTGATGCTCACCCCATCCCCCGAGCTGATGAGCTCGTTGACAGGATAGGCACTGCCTACGTTCGATCTCACTTCAGGGTACTGGCAGATCGGCCTGACTGAGGGGGCTAAAGAAAGAGCAGCATTTTCCACCCCTGATGGCCATTACCAATTCCGGGTGATGCCATTTGGGCTGAAAAATGCCCCCGCTACCTTCCAACGGTTGGTTTACGGGGTCCTACCTGGTAAAGATGCCTTCTGTGCAGCTTACCTGGACGACATAGCTGTCTACAGTTCCAGCTGGGAGGAACACCTGCTCCACCTCAAGGAGGTGCTTCAGGCTCTGCAACGGGCAGGCCTGACTATCAAGGCTAGTAAGTGCCAGATTGGGCAGGGTTCCGTGGTGTACTTGGGAAACCTAGTAGGTGGTGGCAAGGTGCAGCCACTCCAGGCCAAGATTGAGACTATCAAGGCCTGGCAACCACCTAGAACACAGACGGAGGTGAGAGCCTTTTTGGCCCTCACTGGATACTACTGCAGATTCATCAAGGGTTATGGTACCATTGTTTCCCCCTTGACAGAACTCACTTTCAAGAAACAACCTAGGTTGGTGAATTTCTAACATCAGGCTATAGCACTTCTGGGAAAATGAGGGGGTGGCTATCTAATTAATTCCACCCCCGCCATGCTGCACGAATCCACCCCTCGGCTTCATAATGCTTCTAAAACTCATCTATTCACAAAGAGTGATAGAGATCGGGACATTGCTCCCAAAACTACCCTTCCTATTAACAACAGAGAACTATACAGCTCCTGCATAAAAATATCTACTCATCCAATGCTCTCCATCACTAACATTTACATCTACTTTTCTCCATATGAGACCCCCAGTCAACTTTTTCTGACTTTATACATGTCTTAGTTGTGGATACTTCTTTAGAATATCCCAATCTCTGTATATTTGAACACATCAGTAGCTGATTGGACAAGTCTGAAGTATATCATACCATGCATCGTCGCCACCATGAAACTACTTGGCTAAGAGCAACTCAGGGCCTCATTAACAAGAAACGGATGCGTCGGCCCGATGCATCTGTTTTCTTGCACTGCCCAACAATTCCATAAGAGCACCAAGGATGCACTGTATTTACTATACAGAGCTCCATGGTGCACGTTTTCACAGATGTGTCAGAAATTCTGACGCATCAGTGGCGCTAAACTGACGCATTGCTGGACTAGCATCAAAAAAATGATGCTTCTCCAGCATTGCGAGGAGGCCTCCATTGAAAAAAGTCCTGTGTCAATTTTATGCCTGCTCTGAACAGGCGGTACAATTCTGAAGCAGTTAAATCACAGAATGATGCGTGAAATGTAAATTTCACTGCATCAGTTCTGCGTGGCTTTTTGCCTGGGTAAGCCTATCCTGCATACATTATGGGGGTGATTCTGATTCTGGCGGGCGGCGGAGGCCGCCCGCCAGAATTCCGCCCCCATTATACCGCTCCGCGGTCAGAAGACCGCGGAGGGTATTATGAGTTTTTTCCTGGGCTGGCGGGCGGTCTCCAAAAGACCGCCCGCCAGCCCAGGGAAAAACTCCCTTCCCACGAGGATGCCGGCTCGTAATCGAGCCGGCGGAGTGGGAAGGTGCGACGGGTGCAGTGGCACCCGTCGCGTATTTCAGTGTCTGCAAGGCAGACACTGAAATACTTTGCGGGGCCCTCTTACGGGGGCCACTGCCGTGCCCATGCCATTGGCATGGGCACGGCTGGGGCCCCGCGACCCCCCCTACCGCCATCCTGTTCATGGCGGCTTTCCCGCCATGAACAGGATGGCGGTAGGGGGGGTCAGAATCCTCATGGCGGCGGAGCGCGCTCCGCCGCCATGAAGGATTCCCCCGAGCAGCGGTAAGTCGGCGGGAGCCCGCCGACTTGCCGCTTCTGACCGCGGCTGAACCGCCGCGGTCAGAATGCTCGTGGGAGCACCGCCAGCCTGTTGGTGGTGCTCCCGTGGTCAGTGGCCCTGGCGGCCACCGGCCGCCAGGGTCAGAATGACCCCCTATATCTGGTGCATGTATAATGTAATGCAAGTGTTTACAAACTGACGCATTGGGCCCAGTGCATCAGTTTGAAAATCTGGAGCAGTGTAAAGCACTGCTTAGCGCCACAGCTTCATCAAAATGAATGACGCAATGGTGGTGCAAAGGCCTTGTAAATGAGGCCCTGAGTTCAGGGCTCACAAACAAATCTTGAAAGAGTCAATGCAGTGTCTTCACTCTACTACACTAACATTGAACAGGCCAACTAACTATATAATAAATGTATAACAGAAACAAGACCTTCCTTCTATTCCTCCTTCTGCTCCCAGCTATCAACCTGGTGCTCAGACTGACAAAAACAGTTCAACATTCTGACCTTGGGCTGCCAACTGTCCTTGACAATATTGTGCAATTTAGGTTAATCTCATAAACTACACTCACAGGGAAAGCAGCTGGCAGACAAATTAAGTCTTATCACTAAAAGCAAATATAAACAATCTGGCATGACGCGTGAAGACAATCGTGCACATACGATGACAATTGTGCAGTATAATACAATTTAAGAATCAAATCATGAATCAACAATGCTACCATATAAAGGCCAAACAGATTACACTGCTCCCATTGTGTCTCTAAAAATATCTACCTATCACTATCAAAGGAATAGCAAGAAATTATTAATGAATATTAATGATCCGCAATTTCATCAGCTCAAAACTGAATTCCTTATAGGAACTTTGTGGTTATCTGTTGGACCACTTCATTAAACAAGACAGGTATGGGGAATAATAACTTAAGAAGAAAAAGGAGCAGAACAGAAATCTCACAAGCTCACCTCTAACTTTACAAACAAGGCAAGGTCTGAAGCTATCCTTATTCTGTCCCTTAAGTTACCAGCAGAGTCTCTTCTAGCTCAAGTACTCAAGAAGATCCAAAAAACAGTGCCACTTCCATCTCAACCAGAGCCATCATCAACCACTCCTCGGTGACAGGAACCTTACCAAGCAAACTCATTGTGGCTCATGTTACACTTTATCTAAAAAAATGTGCCTTAATCCTAACAAACATTTAACTGTTGAACAATATCTAAAGGCCCATTCTTAGGTATACACGTTAAAGATCTGCCTTTAATCAAATATCAGCTTTCGCAGAAGACAATAACTGCTTAGACTAATGTCTTTTTCCCCAAGATATGGCCACAGTAACGCATTAATCTATACTTTGGGTGACATCCAAACTATTGCTGGCTCAAATATAATAATAATAATTTTATTACTTCCTTTTTTGTATGTTTTTGATAAGGTCAGTCACTCTATGCAGCTAGACACATGCAATATATCAGTTTACCGAGCTGTCATGAAATGGAAAGTCGTGTAATCCAACCCTGTCCCTTCACTGTGGGTACATTCAAATCCATAGCTGACATTCCCAGGTTCAACCATTGTTCCACTATTATTCAGTCTTTACTTTAGCTCAATCTGACCACAGCTCCTCATTCAATGTCAAGTGCTACAACTATGCAGTGAAACTCAGGTGATATTAAAACTTTACAATACCTACAAGCAGTAGGGAGTCCAGTAAGGGATCAGCAATCGATCATCGGATGCTATCAAATCAACTGAAGCTCAATATGTAAATGCTAGCATGGAACTAAAGGACCAAGCATCAGCCTTCACGAGTCAGGATTTGAGGCCACCAACATATCAGACACGGAAAAAGAAGAATGTAATGGTAATTATGCGCTCTAATCTGTTTCTTGTGCATAAAGTGATCCAATATTTAAAAAATACTTTACATAATAAGATGCCCTAAAGTACAAACAACCATTGCTTTAGTGTATGTCCACCTTGATTAGGAAAACGCATGTGCCTTGGTGCAGCTATCTTAATAATTTAAAACTTAGAGATAAGGTTGGATGGCAGCTACAAGACAGTTCCTTTATTTAGCAATCCAGGTTCATATCACATTAGAAATCACATAGTTACACTATCTCCCTTTGCCAGAATGTAATGCCCTCAAAGTAATGTGCATCGCTGTCAAAGCAACATGCATCACCCATTGAACACTACATGGCTTTGGACCCCTCTTCCATGAACACAAGCTGCACCTCTGATGACAGTGTCACCCCTTGAGTTGGTTCGGAATTCAAAGCACCAAGGTCTTAAGGCTAATTCTAACCGTGTTGGACTGGCCTACAGGGTAATTAGTCAGTGCCCGACAAACTGATCCAACAGGTAAGTGTTGGGACTTTTTTTTACTGTTCTATAGTCTGATGGGCCAGTTTTTACTGTTGATTTCCCTATTAAAAGAATCATTGCCTACAGCATGCTCAAATCCATCCAGTCTTCCATGCCTTCCAAAATGTTTATCCTTTCAGCATGTCTTTCCAAGTTCATAACTGCCACAATTTGTAAACACAAGGCACTTTTTTCAATTTCTTATTCACTAATGGGGCCACTTTTATTTTGGTGCCTGGATTTATTTTCAGTTCAGGCTGACCCGGAAGGCTGATACCCATAGCAATAACCTACTGTGATAGCACAGTAGGCAGTGAATTTAATAAAAATGGGCTTTATGACATTTTCACACTTGGCTTTGTGCACCTTCAGGGACTCAGGTAAGTCATAGATTGTCACACACTAATATCAGAAACCAATCCGACTAAAAAAGGAGGTATTAAAATAAAGAGAGAAAGCATAGCTTGCAAATATATGTGGACTATGATGTAATAAATAAAGGTCTAACATTTTCAGAAATAAAAAATATATGGCAAGGAAGGTTAAGAAGGAGTTTGAATGTCAGGAGAGAAAGAACGTTGATTTCTTTGCAAAGGTGTGTGCATCAATGTGATAAATTGGGTAGTTGGTTGAATGGGGGGCGACCCCTGTTCAAGCAACAGACACAATCTCTGTCACGGTGAACCACAAAAGTCACTAATCTGCCATTAACCCTGTGGTAGCTTGGAAGGCTTAACTTAGTGTAAAGTATTTATGCAGCACACAAACAGTAACAAAGCGAAAAACAATACAAGAAAAATCTCACACCAATTTAGAAAAATAGAGTACATTTTAATACATCATTTCACACCAAAACAACAAAAATTCAATTAGTAGAGCTGAAGTTATGAATTTCTACAGTTTAAGGCAAAAAGAGGTACATAAAAGATCAAAATGGCCACAGCAGACATCTAGTCGCACAAGACCGGGTCAAACTTGTAAAATATTACTGACCACGATGGAGCGTGGGTCGGATGCAAAGAGTGGACTGGTCCTGGAAGTTTACCTTTGGACTTGTGAAGTTTTGGATTCTGACTTTCTGGACACCTTTAGAACCACCATCAAGGGTCCAGGAATGAGGGGCACCACTTGGGGAATTAGTACTCATTCATTCTGGGTCCAGGTGTGGGTTCAAAATGGTTGGAGCATTTTCTGTCCCTGAGCCTCTGCTCAGGAGGTCAGCAAACTAGCCCTTGTAGTCACTCGGGTATGTCCTGGGTTCAAGTGATGAAACGGATTAAGCAGCAGGGCAGGCCTCTGAGGGTTCAAGGCACGCTTTAGGCAGCATAGCAGTCCTTTCAGGTGCAGCAAAGCAGTCTTGTGGAGTACACAGCAGGCCACTGCAGCAGGCAGTCCTCTGAGAGTCCTTTCATAGGTCTAGAACTGAGGTGTGGGTCAGAGGGTCATAATTTAATAACTGGTGCCTGCTTTGAAGTAGAAGTTTTGAGAGAATTCCCTTTAAAATGTTTGAAGCTTTAGTCAAGATGTTGGTCACACTTCTGTAGCGCTCCGGACCCCTCCGCCATCCGCCTCTAGCTACACCTGCCATCCGCACTTATCGGCGGCACCTTCGCAATCTGGGGGCGCCACCACCCCCAGGAGACAAAAGAAAGAGAGAAGGGTGACTCCTGGGCCTTTTTGGCCTGGTGGCGGGGTGTGGCGGCATTGCGGTCGAGGGCTTCCAAGATGGCAGATGTAGAGAGACGGCTGAGACGCTGATCGGGAGAAAGCCCCGAGGCGCCGTGGGACCTGAAGCCTGTTTGGGTTCTGTGGTGCCCAGAATCTTGGCTGAGATCTGGGTGGGAAGCTACCCCCAAGGTCGTACAACAAAGCCGGCAGAAAAGAGAACCGCGATGCCCGGCGCCGGGAGCTGTGGAGGTGCGCGGGACGAAATACGGGTGAGTGAGGAGGTCGCGGCGAGGTGGAGCACAAGGGGGGCCACGTTGGGGAATCAAGAGTGCGGTCCCCCCCTCCCTTCATCTCTCCCCCTTTTCTCTTCCTTCCCCCTCTCCTCTGGCCCTCAATTGACCATTGTACTTGGCACCCGTCCGGACAGCCGAAGGGAGAGCAGCGCGGGGGTGGGCTGTGGTGGAGAGAGAGTGACCCGCGGGGCCCCCTGGCCCCCCGGAGGCCCGGGGCTCCGGGCCGCTTGAGAAGGACATGTCCGAGGCCCCAAGGATGACTGTGTAGGCGAAGGGCCGCGAGGGAGGAGGAGTGCAGCCAGCGGATGGCCTCAACACTCGGGACACAAGAGACTATCTAGCTGGCACAAGGAGTGTGGGACTAAGCAGCAATCCAGGGGTGCAGTGAAGGAAGTCAACACTCCCAAAGCTGTAGGCCCAACAGAACGGTGATCGAAGAGGCCAGGAGGTTGAGAGACTTTGGAGGCCCCGGGGATGATTCTCTGAGCAAGGGGTCGTGAGCGAACGAGAGTGCAACCAGCAGACGGCTATAGCCCCCGGGACACCAGAGATTAACCTGCAGCAGTGAAAGGTGTATGATTGAGTGGCAACCCTGGAAGGTAGAGAAGAGTGACCCTGGAGTTGTGTGGCAGCTAAGCTGGCTGTTACTGGTGGACTCTCTCATGAACCCCCACTTTGAACACCAAGTAGGACGCCATCATGGGGAAAGACAAATCAACGCAGCAGGCGGCAGCGCAAACGCGCATTGACCAATTCACCACGGGTACAAGTGGGTCCCGAGTGGAAGAGCATACTGTAGGTGGAGGAGGGGATCCGCAGGGGGTGTCAGGAGATTTGGCAATGATCCTTCGAGCCATTCAGGCATACCAAACAGCTGTGGAGTCCAAGATAGGGTAGGTAAGGGTGGATGTGGCCCCGGTCCGGCAAGACCTTCGCTACGCCACAGCTCGAATCACGGAGGCAGAATCAAGGATATCTACAGTTGAAGATGACTTTGCGCACATCGGAACTATATCGAAGAGCCGAAGACGCGGGGAACAGGTCCAGGCGTAACAACCTTCGTTTGGTGGGCCTTCCGGAGGCCACTGCAGCCTTTTCCCTGGTCACCTTTTTAGAGAACTGCTTCGATTCTTGGATGCCGATGGACCGTCTTACACCATGGTTCAAGATTGAGTGCGCCCACAGGGCCCTACAGTCGAGGACCTCGCAGGGCTCTCCACCCAGGCCGGTGATACTCCGTCTCTTCAACTTTAAAGATCGAGACGCTATACTGCAAGCAGCCCGAACTAGGGGAGACCTTTTTTGTAACGGGACAAAGGTCCTCCTTTTTCCTGACTATACCAAGGATGTGCAACAACAGCGCCGCTCATTCGCCGAAGTAAAGCAGAAGCTGCGGGCAATGGACATATCATATCATCTCCTATTCCCAGCGAAACTCTGGGTGGTCCATGGAAACAAAACACATTTCTTTGAACAACAGGCCACGGCATGGACTTGGTTGACGGAGGAGGTCCCTCTTGGAACATTTCACAAGGGTCGAACCTGGGGTGTAAAAGGGTGCAACAGAGCCAGCAACAAAAGCGACCGTCTGGTCAGCAGCATCGTACGCACTCTGGGCGGCGCAGGACACACCGGAGCTCCCGCTCGGCCTCCCCTTCTGAGACTCCACATAAGGAACCAGCAGTCATTGGAGGATCTCGGGGGGAATCTGGACTCACCTGAAACACCACGGGCTCTGTCGAGGTCCGTAAATGACTCCGATCTGTCCCGTAGTCCAGTGCTGTAACTTGCAGGATGATGGACAATCTGGGAAGGAGCTAACTGCCTGGATGAGAGACAATATTGCTTATGACAAATCACCAGTATACATGTTTCTCCTTTTTTGATCCGACATTATGGAGGGGTCCACCACTGCTCACATAGTTAATGTTCTACCTTACTAAGTTCGAATGTGAGGTGAATTACATGGGCCACAGATGCTTCTGGGGGAAGTATGGGGTGGGGTGGGGTTGGAGTTGGGGGGAAGGGGAAAGTTTTTGGTCTTATTCTAAGATATGTTTTACTGTTTCCTACCATTTTGGAATGTTTGTGTTTGTTTGCAAGTGCAGGGGATAGGAAACTCAGTGGACCATTTGACAGAACAAGGGCGCTCATTGCATTGCAAAGGCAACACCACGGGGGAGGAGCTCCAAATATAGGGGCAGCATATCCCAGGAACTGTACTACCGAATCTCAAGGCAACCATTCCTATGGGTCCGACACAGATCATCTCATGGAATGTTATTGGTCTTTTAGACAAAATTAAGCGCACTGCAGTGTTTGGCTTCATACATCGATACCGACCTGAAGAGCTCCTGCTACAGGAAACACACCTTTCCGGGGATCACTGCCCCCTGTTGGTCCGTAAAGCTTTTGACAGAGAGTACCACGCCGGGTTTGTGCGCGGGTCGCGAGGGGTAGCTATATTACAGCCTCGCTCATTCCCAATAACGAAAATCCAGGTATGGAAAGACACGCAGGGGCGTTATGTGGCCATTACAGGAAAAGTGGAGGGTGCAATGATTAATTTGATTAGTGCCTATGCCCCTCCCGCAATGGTGCGAGGGACCCTCAGGGACCTAACCCAGCTGCCTCTCGACCTGCCTCCAGAGCTGACTATGCTGGAGGAGACTTCAACGCAGTCCCAGATCCTGCTATGGATGTGGCCGGTCCATTTTCAGCATACAGACAAACAATGGCAGCGGCCATCACAGGATGGTCAATGGCGACAGGGCTTTGTGATGCCTGGCGGGTGTGGCATCCGAGACGGCGGCAGTTCACTCATACATCAGAGGCTCACAGCTCGCAATCCAGAATTGACCTGGTGCTATTGCCAAGTACGGACTGTACCAGCCTCTCCCAAATTGATATCCTAGCTAGGGGAATTTCCGACCACGCCCCCCCATCCGGCTTGTTGTGGGCCAGGCCCCGTCATCGACTTCACCTTAAACGAGGGGTCCGTGACTTCTTCAAGAACACTGTGGGCGGCAAGCAAGGTGGTCCTACGAGGTGTGGCCAAAGGCCTGATCCGTGAGCAGGAGCGCTTGCAAACTCAAAGTATTGAACGGTTGGAGTTGCGAGCGATGGATTTGGAGAAGGAGCATGAGGCGAGACCCGTTGAGGAGGTGGTGCATCAGCTCATATTAATCCGTGAGGAAATCCGAGATCAGTCTTTAGAGGCTGCAAAGCATTTGTGGAGGGCTACCACTGCGAGGGTCTATGGTTGGGGGGACAAAACTGGTAAACTGCTATACTGGCTGGTATCTCACCACCGACCTTCTAAGATCATCCCTGAAATCTCCGATGAGAAGGGGGGTTACGTTGCGGGCAACGCGGAGATAGCGGAGGCCTTTGCCCGGTACTATCAGACATTGTATCAGGTGTCGACTCAGATTGCCTCGGACCAGGCAGGCCAGTTGTTGGAGGAAATTCCTCTCCCGCGACTACCGGCAGAGGAGATGCAGATCCTAGATGAACCAGTTGATGCGGAGGAGATCGGGACGGCCATCTCTGCATTGGGAATGGGGAAAACTCCGGGTCCCGATGGTTTCCCATCGGAGTACTATAAAGCATTCAGGGGAAGACTTGGTGCTGCATCTACTTACACCCTTTGCAGAGATAGGAGAAAGGGGTCATTCCCGGAGGGGCTAGATGCACACACCATTGTGGTGCTCCACAAAACCCAACCGCCGTCACTGCAATGTGCAGATTATAGGCCGATATCATTGATAAACAATGAGGTTAAAATCTATGCTACTATCCTCGCAACTCGTATCATGCGAGTGCTTCCGCAACAAATACACCCCGACCAGTGCGGGTTTATGGCAACTCGTAGCACCCGGCATTGCATCCGCCGATTGCAGGTAGCTTTGGCGAATTGCCGCCGGTTACCCCAAGACCTTGCTCTTCTTTTTATAGACTTTGATTCGGTAGACAGGGGTTTCTCTTCTTGGTGCTCCAGAGAGCAGGTTTTGGACCAAGATTTTGCTGCCTGGTTAGAGCATTGTATGCTAGCCCCTCAGCTAGTGTGTTGGTTAATAGGACCTTGTCATCGGTGTTCGCAGTTCGTCGGGGCACGCGACAGGGGTGCCACCATCCCCCCTTCAGTTTACCTTGGCGATTGAGCCATTAGCTCAGATGATTAGATCAGATCCAATATTCGTGGTTGGAGATGGGGGTTCTCCCGAGAAGACAAGATAGCTTTATATGTCGACGACGTCCTACTGTATATGGAAGAGCCCAGTATATCGGGCCCACAGAGTCTTCACCTGTTGCGGTGCTATGAGCAGGTGTCGGGACTCAAAATTAACGCTGCCAAGTCGGTGTTGGTCCCCCTGGCGAGTTCGCGTGACTGCTTTGACTGGCAGGATGGGAAACCCTTACGTTGGCTCAGTTTTAAATATCTAGGTATTTGGGTGACCCTTCTGCCTGAACTGATGTGGGCTAGAAATCTATCCCTGCGCTTGGCCCGCATCAAGACAGACCTGTTGAGGTGGCAGGCTCTGCCCCTAAATGTTATGGGCCGGGTGGCCTTCTACAAGATGTTGGTCTTGCCCAGAATGTTGTATGTATTTCGGAGTTTCCCCCTCCCAATCCCACGCTCCAGGTTTAGAGCTCTGGAGAGCACCACCACACTGTTTCTTTGGAAAGGGGCCAGGCATCGAGTGGCGGCACAATATTGCCAGAGAGGAATATATGATGGGGGTTTGGGTGCCTCAGATCCTTATTTATATTACCTGGCATCCCAGCTGCTGGTGATTCATGACTGGTTCACAGGGGGGTGGACTGACCCGGCCTATCAAGTAGAGTTGGATATCCTGGGCTTTCCACGTATTCTTGATGTGTAATACGGCGCTCCCCTTCCGCGGGTCTTGGAAACGGTAACTAAGGCGTTTTTTTTGGCGTGGCGCGCCACATTGAGGCATACCCAGTGGAATATTGTTGTCACCCAGCAGACCCCACTATGGAGGGGGAAATGGTTAAGTGCGACGGCGGCTCCTGAAGGTTCCGTGGAATGGGACCTGTTGGGTATTTCATTGGTGGGAGATGTGTGGAGGGGGGATGTACTGAAATCATCAGGAACTGCAGGCAGACTTTTAACTAACTCAAACGAAGTTCTTTAGATACCTTCAGTTTCATCACTCTCTGGGAGAGCATTTGCCGACTGCGGTCGCCCTGCCAGAATTCAGCCATCTTGAGTCCAAGCTGCTCATGGGGAGTCTGGGAAGGAAGGGTACCTCTCAGATCTATAAAATGTTAGTAAACAATGCTCCCGGGAACCTGGACGCAACTAGAACCAAATGGGAATCATGGGTGGGAGCCCTAGAGGAGTCAGAATGGACGGAGGCTTTGATGGCACCAAGGGTGCTGGCAGTGTCGGCAAGACTTCGTGCAGTGCAATTTTACTATTTACACAGAGCATATTTGGTACCGGTTAGGCTGCATCGGGCTGGACTGCGCTCCACGGCTCAGTGTCCAAGGTGCACTGGAGAGCCAGCAGATTTCTTTCATATGGTCTGGTCTTGTCCGGTGTTGCAGAAATACTGGGGCAGAGTAATGCAAGAGCTGAGCAGGGTGTTGGGGCAGGAGATGCAGATGTCAGTAAAACTAATCCTGTCTACACTGTCAACTAATATTACTGCTGCCTGCAACTCTTCTGTGGGTCCGTCAATTCAAAAATGGAGGAGGGGAGTGGACTGGTGCACAGGCCAGGAAAGGCTGGTGTACGAATCTGGAGGCTGTCCCCGAAAACATGAGAAGGTTTGGGGACGATGGTTGGGAATGCTGTGACAGGTTGGGAAGGGGCCTTGACTCTCAGTGTGGTGTTAAGCATTGAATTGCCGTTTATCTTCTGGAATGTCTCACTGTCAATTGTTAATGATACCCTAGAGTCTGAGCTCATTGAGCTATCTGTGTCAACTGTCCTGCACTTCTATGTTTTAAAAATAAAAAACTTGTTTATAAAAAAAAAGAAATGTTTGAAGCTTCCTGCATCCCCTGTCCTGGCTCCAGGCTGGCTGTGTTAACAATGCAGTGGTGACAAGTTGTCACTACCCCCTCCTGCGCCCTCTATACAGTGGGTCTGGCGCACAGGGCTTGTGTTCTATTTCCACTGTGGCACTACATGACATCCTGAAACACCAGGATCAACACCCCTCAGGTCCCAGGGTCCCACTAAACTTAACCTCTTGGCTGGACCCTTGCCAGAGCACATGAACACATTAGCACATTCTGATACTGTTGTTCAATTCGTTTTTTGGTCTGCACACTTGCGAGGAATAGACATATGTTTCCAGTTTATTGTTCCAACTGCCATGACCTATTGACGCCACCTGCTAATGTTAATTAATTCCACCTGCTTCTGTTTATTGGTCCCAATCTCCATGACCTATTGACTCCACCTGCTGTTAATTGATTGCACTTGCTTGTATTAAAGATCAAAACCATTAGGCTGACAAGTTTTGTCATGGAAGACAGGAAGGTTTGGAATCTTCCTGCCTCCCATGTGAGCCATGTGCCTTTCAGGAGTCAACCACACCCACAGACTATTTAAAATACAACCAAAGCTCGGGTCGGTGCTTGGTCTTGCGCCTGTCCTGAGCAAGCATCATCCCTGCACTCACCTCCTGAGTCAACCAGCTTCCTCCAGCGCTTTAGTCTTCCTCAGCCCAAGCCTCCCTGCAGCTCCTGTGAACCTGACGCTGTTGACGCTCCTTTCGTCTTCGCTTCCAGTGTGGTGATTTTTCTTCCTCTACGGCTCCCTGAGCTACAGTTACAAGACTTCCTCTGGATTTCAGTTTTCAGTAGGAGAGACAAGATTAAGTACTTGGCCACAGGTTAGTGCACACTAATCCTTAGAGTAAGCCTAAGACTATATACCACTGAGTTCTGAATAGAGAAAGCTTGCTTTCTAGAAGTTGGATACTACCTTTATTTCAACAACGTTAGCGCTCTAATCTCCTTTACAGAGTGGGTGCTCCAAACTTGAGTTATATCAGACCTGAGATCCGCCCACCAGTAATTCTTGACAAATTGTTGTAATAGGAACAAGAGAAGACTTATTAGAGTGCACTTTCTATGTATACAAACTTGTACAGAGAACTGAAAGTAAAATGATTCTTGAGAGTGCCAGAAAATGCCTTAAATCTTGATTTGTACCTGCTCCCTTCAGTACTTGTGGTGAAGCCTGTAAGTGTACAATATTGTGAATAACTACATAATCATGTATGTTGTGGACTGTTGGTAAACTATTCTTCTTGTTATTTCCAGTGTGCTCCACCCACATCAACACAAAGGGTCCGGAGAATGCAGAACCGCTTATGCGTCGCAAGGCAGCTTTTAGGACAGGTACCACAAGTCTATCTTTTCTTATTTTAGTCCAACCCCCCTTTCCTCTCTAGGGAAGTCTATAATTTAAGGATTTTCGGTTCCTTGATCGTGGGCTGCCCTCTGGAGGGATAGGAGGTCCAGCATCTCCTCTGCGGTCAGAACCAGGTGAATGCATGACACAAGTCCTTTGTGTGAAGGCAGAGCATAGCCTATTCAGTTGCAAGTGAGGCTGTGCCCAGCCCCAACACCCCCAAGATGCCAGAAATGGCCCATTCAGGCTCACTTAACGTTCTATTGTGTAGCTGCCTGGGAGGAATAAAGTCCAACTGTCAAATACACCAAGTCATGTGACCCAGTAACAGACTGCAGACACCGAATAGTTAGTGCAGGAAAATGCCAACTTTATAAGAGTATAATAGAAAATGAGTCTGGTCTATAAAACAGTGAGACTAGGCCAATATAAAGAAACACGAACAACAAAGGCCAGCGCTCTGAATGCATGGTCATGTGAATAATCCCTTCCAAGCATTCACAGTGCTGGCTTTTGTTGTTCATGTTTATTAACTTTATAAAAGTGGCATTTCTTGAAATTTCAGCTTAAAATTTGACTTTACCATGAAAGAGGGCTTCAAATAACAATTTCTCAGACATCAAACATGACATGTTCACGTGTTCCTAATTAACAGTTAGCAATTATTAAATGCTATCCTATGGGAGAGGTAAGCCTCACAGTAATGAAAAATACATTTAGGAATTTTTCACGACCAGGACATAGAAAGTTAATAGTACATGTTCAACATTTTAATAAAAATTAACCCTGCCCTACGGGCTACGTAGCCCTAACCATAGGCATGACTTACATGCATGGCAACGCACTCCACTCCGTCATCACAAAGAAGCTCCAAACAAGACTACAGAGAATCCAGAACACAGCAGACAGACTCATCCTGTACGTTCCCCGCCACAGCCACATCTCCGCCCACCTCAGAGACCTGCCCTGGCTCCCGGTCGACAAACGAATAACCTACAAGCTACTGACGCACACCTACAAGGCACTGAACAATATAGGACCAGCCTACCTCAACCACCGATTGACCTTCTACACCTCCACCAGGCACCTCCGATCCTCCCAAACTCGCCCTCGCTGTCATCACAAGAATCAGGAAGAGCACATCTGGAGGCAGACCTTTCTCTTACCTCAGAGCTTGGACATGGAACACGCTACCACTCAACCTCAGACAGGCCACCTCGCCAAAGCAGTTTAGGAAGAATCTCAAGACCTGTTTTTTTGAGTGAGCAGCACTCCTGCAACAGCGCCTTGAGACCACTTAAGTGATGAGTTGCGCTATACAAGTGATTGATTGATTGATTAAATAAAAGGGAAGTTTAAGACTTGGCAAGGGGGTTACATTGAAATGTAGAATCAACAGTTTTAAACTGCATTCAGCTGCAATGGCAGGCCTCGGACATGTATTAAGGGACTATTTAAGTGGGTGGCACAATAGGAGGTGCAGGCCCACTAGTAGCATTTAATTTATAGATCCTGGGCATGTGGTATACTGCTTTACTAGGGACATATAAGTAATTTAAATATGCCATTGGTTGCAAGCCAATTTTACCATGCTTTAGGGAGTGACACAAACACGTTAGCACTGGTTAGCAGTGGAAAGTGCAGAGTCCTAAAGCCAACCAAAGCAAATTCAGCCAAAAATAGAAGAGGTGAAGGCAAAACGTTTGGGGATCCCCCTGAAACAGTCCAACAATCAGTGTATGTGCAATAAGAGTTGATGAAGAATTGTTCTGAAAACAACAAAAGTTGCAAGAAATAACTAGAGTAGTGGTAACCAAATTTATCTGCAGCTTACATTTTTACAAGAGGAAATACGAGCTTCTCATGCTGAAACACATGCGTTTGTCATTCATTATGTGTCGAACTGGACATGTTTTCCTTTAAAGTGTTTTCTGCTGAATCATGCGAATGAAACGTATTGATGACAATGTCAAAGAACATAAATACTGAATACATGTATCAGAAAGTGAATCTAAAGTAGGGAATAACAGACTTGCATCAGGAACACAGCAGCTGGCTAATAGACATGTCATTGACTTCAAACAGCTGTTCAGGAGTTTTTCCTCTACCGAGTTCACAATTAATATTTTCTACAACACGTATCACTTTTGGCTGTAGTTGTGGTCCAAGTTAGAAGAATTACAGGAGAAGAGAGCTACAAATGCTGCAAGGGGAGATCGGAGAAAAAAAGCTGAGATCTACAGTTCGAGGGTGAAAATCCCAGCATGGCCACTCACCGTTTCATCCAATCAAGGCCGTTGAATTAGGAGCAAGTTCGAGTGTGGATCAAAAATTGTAGTGCACAATGTAAGGCTCTATGAAAAGCGAGAAGCACTCTTTCAATATTTTTTTCAGAAGCAAGGTAAACTTTTGGCTGAAAATAATGCTTCCAATAGAATCATAAATGAAATCTTATGTACAGCAGAAACGGAGAAATTAGGTAATTGGGCAGTCAACAGCCTACAAAATCAATTAGAAGTGAATACAAATTCGTATTACTATTGCATACATGTACATATATGCGCATATTTTCACCCAATTTTGGAAAAATTGTAAGCACATTTTCAGGTTCATGAGTGCGCCAACAAGATAGTAAGACTCAAAGGGGCATATTTGCGCCCTTTAGTGCCCCCTACCGCCACCATGGGTGCGCCGTATTTAAAATACAGTGCACCATGGCGCAGGGTAGGGGGCAATAGCGTAATTTTATGATGCTATTGATGTACTCTGCAGAATTTTGGCGCTACTCCTGCAGAGTACATAGTGCCCCATTGTATTCAATGGCCTGCCCCCTTTTAACACCTGAACTGAGCAGGCGTTAAAAGCACAGAAATAAATGACGCAAGGAAATCTGTTAGATTTCCTTGTGCCATTTTTTCGACCCCCAACAGGAGAACAACCACTTTGCATATATTATGCCTGACGCAGGCATAATGTAGCGCAAAGGGTTACAAAGTGGCGCAATGCAAGCATTGCGCCACTTTGTAAGTATGGCGTGACGTTTTTGGCTTTCTAATGCCACATTAACATAAAAAAATAACGCTAACATGGCATTAGAATGGCGCTAGGGGCTCTTAAATATGCCCTTAAGCATCCTCATTAATACCAAAATCAATGCAACTCTAGAGCAGGTGATAGCTTGCCTACAAGATACCCAGCTTTATAAATACTGGATGAGAGCGGTGCCAATAAAATTACTTTCACCTAGTGATCACAAGCAATACTGCTCTTAATCACTTTACCAAAACATTTAGGGGGTTATTCTAACTTTGGAGGAGTGTTAATCCGTCCCAAAAGTGACGGTAAAGTGACGGATATACCACCAGCCGTATTACGAGTTCCATAGGATATAATGGACTCGAAATACGGCTGGTGGTAAATCCGTCACTTTTCCGTCACTTTTGGGACGGATTAACACCTCCTCCAAAGTTAGAATAACCCCCTTAGTCATCTGAAATATAATCATTTATTTCCTGGATTCACTGCGCTGAAGAAAATACTATTTTGGGGTGCGGGCGGGTGTGCCTGGTGAAGCCGCCATCACCCTAGAAGCGGTGGAGATGCGCTTCCTCTCCTTTCAGCAGTGCCTGGCTAATCTCCCATTGATCTTGCAGGTATTATGAGATCAAGCCGCCATCCTGCCTTTTCACCACTCAGCTAGCCATGGGCATCACCTCAAATACACTGAAATTGAACATGACACTCCGTGTCAGGCACGCACCGCTAATGCAATTGCAATATTCTCTGGGACAGCCTGTAGCCTGACCTGCGCTTGGCTCTCTCTGCTCCTCCTCCCAATGAAGCCCTCCAGACCCTTTATCGATGTTTACTTTCTCGCTGATGAAAGTTTTTCTTTTCCCACAGCCATATCTGTGCTGCTTCTTAAAGAGAAACCCACATGCATGGAGTTGTAGGACACAGGTGCCCAACGTTTGATCAAATATTGTCAGGATTTCACTGGAATTCAGGCCAGGGATTCTGTTAGTAACCCTACTCCTTCCCTTTTCAGTCAAATAAGATCTTTAATGGACTCCAGAATATGAAGTGACTGTATGGTGGGGTGGGGGGGAGGTAGGAAGATAGAGAGCAAGTGCCCTCAGCAGCATGGGCTGGTGTAAGATGTGTGACAAGAACCCTCTTGGCATTTGTCGAAAGGGGAGTTAATCTGAACTGCCCTAACACCTGAGGGAACCGAAGGAGGGTAAAACAGAAAATTTGCATGGTACGCAAATGGTGCAAACTATGGAACCGGAATGCAGAACCCTATCAACCACTGTTGCCAATCCAAGTTTAATGCTGTGACTAGTGCATAAATCATATGTAACTGACCCTGAAGTGCCTGGAACCTTGTATCTCCTTCCAGAGTGTGAAAAGTTCTGGTTCTTTCAACTTTGCCCCAGAAGTGCTGATCTCCATTACCATGTGACTCCACCCTCCTTTGCATCCCCAGGTTCAATGTCACAACATCATGGTAAAAAATATAATTGACAAAAATTTTGTATCAAAAATATTGTTTACCACAATATTATCTGACTGTACCTGTAATGGAAATTACAAAAATATTGAAAACAAATACTGTGGAAAGTAATATAGTCCAACATTAGGCAGAAATCTTGATATTTCAAAAACATCAGTTTAAAGTGGTATATGGTAAATATTATAATATATAAAATTTATATATTTTAAAGTAAATAAATTCCACGAATTATTTAATACTATATATAAATATATATTTGTGTGTATTACCTACTCGTGGTTGCCTCTGGGTAGTTATAGTTGGGTCTGCTGTTCCACAGAAAAAGTGTTTTTTAAGTTGCAAATAACTTTGTCACTCTTTGACAAATCTCCACAAAACCTCTCTAAAAGGTGCTACTTTTTCATTAGTTTTTGCATGGAAAGTTTTGGGTTGCTCCATCACACAGGGGCCGATATAATAGAGGGGGGTGTCCCCCAAATACAAAATCCCCATACATGTTCCTTAGACTTCTTTAAGACGGGTTACAGCAAAACTGTTAAATGTAATTACACTAAATTTGTCAGGAAGCTAAATCGTGGTCCACAGATTGTGCTTTTGGTTATTTGTTGTAAATCCACTCAGGAGTTTTTGAGAAAAGAAATAAAGGTTGAAAAATAATGTGTATCTGAACTGTTCGGTCTGCAAGAGTCCTCAGAGAGCACCAATTAAAAAAATACTGATTGGCCCAGGGAGCTTTATTTTCCTTGGGCCATCTTGCTTCTGTGTGAGTCAGACTCCTGTGGAAGCGAGTGCTTTCATTGGCTGCCAGCAACATGAGAAAAATGTTGCTGCCAGCCAGTACAGGGCGGTCTGAGGAATGCCGTACCTGCGGTAGTGGTCAGACCGCCACACTCCTGGCAGTCCAATTGTCAGATCACGACCCTGGTGGTCAGACTGCCAGGGACCGCCGCCACCGCCAGGATCATAGATCCCGACGGTGTGGTTGGCAGTGGGAGTCATGGTCAGCCATGGTGGCGTTGAGTTCAGCACCACTGTGTTGATCATGGGTCCTTTTTCTGTCAACCTTTTCATGGTAAGGTCC
This sequence comes from Pleurodeles waltl, assembly GCF_031143425.1. Classification (NCBI taxonomy): domain Eukaryota; kingdom Metazoa; phylum Chordata; class Amphibia; order Caudata; family Salamandridae; genus Pleurodeles; species Pleurodeles waltl. Next base: position 51,466,848 of record NC_090440.1, on the reverse strand, counting down.
CCACCATGAAAAGGCTGGTGGAAAGCCAGTGCTGGGGGGCCCCTGCCAGCACCCATGGAATGCAAACTGTCTGCACTCCCTTAAGGGAGCCACGGCACTGTTTCTGCTGGTGTGACCAGCAGAAACGTCCTAATATGTTGTTTCCGCTAGTCAGCCCGGTGGAACTCTCATATTACGACTGGGAGGTGGCCGCTGTAATGATGGCAGCCTCCTCACGGCTTTGGTGGTCGGCTCAGTCTGACTGCCAAAGTTGTAATCAGGACCTTAATCCCCTGTTCTAAACATGTTTAAAAAAAAATATAAGGGGCAGGGTAAGGATACCCTGAACCCCGAGGCCCCATGGGGGACCCACAGACCGCCCCAAGACAAAAAAAGATAAAAGATTCGAAAAAAATTGCCATGATCCAGCAGGACTTTAAAAAAGGTTAAAAAAAAGAAATATGTTAAAAAATTCATATTACGCTGTATCACACTATATTTTACAAATATAGTACACTACAGTATATGTTTGCTACTTTAAAAAATTGTGGTTCTCCGTAAAGTGGTGTAAAATATACAGAAAAGTATAAATACGTTTCTCTACCTATTACCACTTTAATAAAATGGTACTACGTTTGAAACAACAAAACCTACCACTACTACTTACCTATATCTAAGGCTCTAACCCAGAACACTACAAAAGAGTGCTGCAAACTATATAGCTGCCTTTTACATTTTGTAAACACAGCCAGTAGCCAATCAGATACTGCCTTCTCATTAACATGTACCATGGTATACCGCAATGTTACAGTGGTATTACCTTAGACAAGATATAATTATTTTAACACTTATAACTTTTACAATACTTACACTATTTACAGCACTCTACTCAATGCCACCCCACTCAACACGACTCCACTCTAAACCACCCCACTATAAGCTATTCTACTGTACACCACCCCACTCTACGTCCCTCCACCCAATGTCACTCCACCGAACACCACTTCACTGTACTCTACTCCACTCTACACCACTCCACTGTATGCCACTCAACTAAAAGTCACTACACTGACACTCACCTCTACACTATTAAACTGTATGCCACTCCACTCTACACCACTCCCTTCTACGCTATTCTACTGTATACCACTCCACTCTATGCCACTCCAGTCTATGCCACCCCAATGTACAATATTCCACTGTATGCTACTCCACTGTACGCCAATTCACTCTATTTTGTTCCTCACTACTACACTCTGTGTATGAAAATCCAGTGTACAGCACTTCACTGTACACAACTCCACTTTATGTTACTCCACTTTATGCTATTCCACTCTACTCCATTTCACTGTATACTACTTCACTCTGCTCCACTGTATGCTGCACCACTCCAACACAAGCCACTGTACGCCACTCCAGTCTAAGCCACTCCACTATATACCACTCCACTGTACGTTCATCCACTCTACGCTATTTTACTCTATGCTATTACACTCCATGTCACTCCACTCTATGCCACAACATTTTACACCATGACACTCTACAGCATGATTTCTATGATACAACACTCTATGTCACACTATTGTATGACACTGCACTCAGTTACTTGAGGCCACGAGGGACATGTGCAAATCTAAAAATCCAGGCCAACCACGATGAAGGGTAGGTTGGCTGCAGAATCCATGCAGGACCGGCTAAAAAAGTAGCTTTGATGGAGCGATGCACCAACAGCAAGGGCATGATGCGTCAATATTCCTACTTCATTCGCAGGACTGCATTGTCATCGGCTCTGTGGAAGTGAATGTGATGCGTAGTTGTCTGGCTGCACTGAGCATCATCGTCGGGCCATGTAGTCTATAAATCCGCTGTCATTGAGCAGCTGCTGTGTCTCCATCAAGCGATGCACCGATCTTTCCCCTGCACTCTGGCGATGCATCGATTTTTACAGGTTTTTAGCTGCAAAATCCAGTTCTGAGGCACAGGAAAGGAGGGGTGTTAGAAATGGGGTTTCTGGTTGGTTAGGGAATGCACCTAAGCCAGGCAGAACCCACCCACTCTAGTCAGGGCAAGGGAGTTTAACGTCCAAGATAACCCCTGCTCACCCCCTTGGTAGGTTGGCATGAGCAGTCAGGCCTAACCCGGAGGCAATGTGTAAAGCATTTGCACAACACACACAACACATGTGACACACTATGCCCACCACAAAGGAAACACAACACCAAGTTATATGAAAATATACTGTATTGTACACAACCCAATTATTAGACCAGACATCACATATCAGTAATATCCTGCTACCTTAGCAGTTGTCAGAACGTTACACATTAGTTATTCTGCAGCTAGCAGTAGTCACATATAACATGCCACTCCAGTACGACACTCAAGTGTGCTCTACTCTACAAAACTTTTCTCCACTCTATGCTACTCCACTGTACAACATTGTAGTCCACTCTATGCCACTGTACCACACGCTATTCCACTCTACAGCACTCTACGCAACTCCCTCTCTATGATACCCCACCACAAATTACTTCACTCTACTCTATAACACACTACTCCATGGCACTCCATTACACGCCACTCCATTGCACTCCACTAATCCACTCTACACCACTTTATTCAACACTGTATGCTATTTAACTCTATAACCCTCTATGCAACTCCACTTTCCACACTCTACTGCACTCTGACTCACTCCACAACACTGTCCCCCACTCTATGACACTCCCCTCTACAACAGTTTCCCACATGCCATATCACTCCACTGTACAACACATCACTCCCCTCTATCACACTTTGTGATAGTGACTTCGGAGGACTTAGATTTACTATTCCCACTCCAGTTTAAGCAACAGTTGAGAAGTGTTGGACTTCGAAGGAGTTCGATTTACTATTACCATTCCAGACCAAACAAAATTAGGGTAAGTGTTGAAGTTCAGAAATTTAAAATTTTCTACTCCCACTCCAGTCAAAGCAACAGCAGGGAAAGAATTTGACTTCAAAGGGCCTGGGTTTACTATTCCCACTCCAAGCTAAACAAGATTAAGGATAGTGTTGGAGTTTGGAGGGGTTAGATTTACTATTGCTACTCGATTGAAAGCAAAAGTAGAGAAAGTGTTGGACTTTGCAGGGGTTAGATTTACTAGCCCCACTCCTATGTAAGCAGCAGTTGGGAAAGGTTTGGATTTTTAAGGGATTACTTTTACTAATCCAGTTCTAGTTTAACCAACAGTAGGAAAAGTGTTCAACTTCAAAAGGATTACATGTCTGAATATGAGTCCTATTAACTTACTAAAAATATTTGAACACTATATGAAACATGAAATTACAGTATACAAAAAAGATATATATTCTAACAAAAATATATACTTATTAAAAAAGAGAACATTTGAAAATAAATTTACATGTAATAACATCAAGTTCTGTAATTATAAAAAAAATAACAAAGGTATGAATTAAATCATCAGTTATTTATTTACCTACAAATAATACATAAAAACAAATACAACTTAAAAAAACTAAAATCTTTCTGCAAACAAAATTTCAAAAACATTTACTATTAAATAAATTAGAAATGTTAAAAAATAATAAACAGACAAAGGTATACATAAATAATTACCAATTATTAAATTACATATATATATACATATATATCTATCTATATATGGATATAGATATATCTATATATATATAGATAGATATCTAGTTATATAGGTTAGGGGCCTTATTACAAGCCTGGAGGTCTGAAGACCACCAACCCTGCTGTGACAGTTGGACAGCTGCAGCTGTAGCGATCCGACCGCCTGATTACGAGGTTGGCGGGCAGACCCGCCAACCTACCTGCATCCCCACCAGGATCAGTGATCCCGATGGGCTGACGGATGTCCTGGTTGTAATCAGCCAGGGCCGTGCTGAACTCAGACCGCTATGAAAAGACTGGTAGAACACGAGTGCAGGGGGCAGCCAGGGGGCCCCTACACTGCCCATGCCCATGACATGAGGTGCAGGGGTCTCCCTGCCCAGCACCCTCGAAATGTGCACTGCCTGCTGTGCAGACAGCGTACATTTTGAGGGTGCTGGTGTCCCCTGCACGCAGCAGCATTGCCACTGGCTCTATTATGAGCCAGAGACTATGCTGCAGCAAATTTCCCACTGGGCTGACTTCCGCCGGTCAGCCCACTGGGAATGTCGTAATGGGGCCGACAGGGAGGTCGACAGCATCGTGGCGACCTCCCTGTTGGGAGTCTAGCAGATGGACATTTCCGTCTCCCAAACTCATAATCAGCCCCTAAGTCTCCCGGTTTCCATTTTTACTGATTTTCACGGATAAATACACACATAAAACAATGTGTTTCCTATTTGTATTCATCTTTAAAAGCAAAAAAATACAGAAAATTGTGTTTCATGTGAGTGACTCTCTATGCTGTATTTAATGAATTCTAGGCCAGCGGCTGCGCAGATAGGCAGCATTTACAAGCGAAGATTTTCTTAAATAAAAGCATTTGTTAACATATTTGTAAATTATGCTAATTTTTACATGTGGGTGCAGTGTTTTATTTGGCTGCTCGATTTTCTAAAACATGGCAGGCATCAAAGTATAAGTGCATGTTTATCAGTTAAATAAATGTGGACATTTAACATTTTATGACTCCATTTATTCCAAAAAATAAATAAATAAGGATAAATAACAATAAGATGACCAAAACATAAATATGGATAAATACAGATGAAAATCTTTAAAAATACCATAAAACTGGGAGCACTAATATTAATATAAAATATTGTATATTTATTATCTTTCCAACCTACGTCTCTACAGAGAAATAACAGCATTAAAAAATATGTGTGACAAACATAAAAACTAAAATACATACTAAAATAAATAAAACAGTACACAGTAATTAATAAATGAATATTTTTATAATATTCTAGATGTACTGAGAAATAGATTGTTCCTATAGTAATAAATACTTTTAACTTAAAAGTGCTCATTATTCTTAGTCCTGTGTGTGTGATATGGTGAATAATGAAATAAGGTCTGTTTCTTTTTCCACGGTGCTCCTGATCTCTTTATGGTTTTGTTAGTAACTCAAAAGCAATGCTTCTATGATGAATAGTGTTTTGTGGGGCTACAATAATCTACTTTTCACATTCATCACTGGTGAACCAAGTTCACCCTTGTCACCTATGGGTGGGAAAGCACACATGATAGAGTTACGCCAAATTAGTAACTTAATACAACAGTATGAGCCACCACTAGAATCCACTTCAAGCTAAACAAATTAATAAACTAATTTGTGACTAGTGTTATGTTATAGGTGAATATCAATAAACCTTTAAAATATAGTTGTGGGATCAAAGCATTACTGTACACAATTCTGTTGGTGCAAACAGCTAAATAAATATATTCTAAAACAACCAATAAAAAACTCAATGGATATATATAAATAACTATTGCTGGGTCGCCCCAAATTGTTTGCCTTCTATCCTCCTATTTTGCTGAACTCCTTTTTGCTGGCCTTAGATAGGCATCTGCACACTTTAACACTGCTAACCAGTGCTAAAGTGCTTGTGCTCACTCCCTAATACATGGTACAATTGGCTTTCGCCTGATTGGCATAATTAATTTACTTACAGGTCAAACCATCAATCAGGATTCATAAAGCGTGGCTAATCACCCGATAGGGTATCCAGGCACCTGCAGATTCGAGAAGCTTATTCGAACAGCCAGGTCTTGAGGGGATTCCAGAAGTGAGGTGATGGTCCAGTTGTGCGTGGGTAGGCTGTTCCAGGTTTTTCCTGCAATGTGAGAGAAGGAGCGTCCTCCACTTCTGCTTCAATAGATGCAGGGAGTGTGGACAACTGAAATGGAGGTAGAGCGCAGGCTTCTTGACGGTTGTAGAAATTCAGGTGGTGGTTAATATATGTGGGTCCTTAGTTGTGTAGATTCTGGTGTGCGTGGGTCAGATGATTGAATTGGCATCTCTTCTATACATGGAGCCAGTGGAGTTGCCTGGGGTAGGGTGTGATGTAGGTTTGTCAGGGAAGGCCAAGGATGAGTCTGACTGTGGCATTCAGTCTGGTCTGAAGTCTCTGTAGGAGGTGAGCAGTGATTTCTACGTAGAGGGCAATGCCATAGTGCAGTTGGCTGGTGGTGAGGACCTGTGTCACTGTGCGTCTCTTGTGTAGGGGTAGCCACTTGATGATCTTATTTAGCATGCACAAAGTGAGTAAGTAGGCAGAGGAGATGGCGTTGATCTGTGGTTTTATGGTGACCTTGTGGGCAATGATGTTTCCTAGGCTTCTGGCGTGGTCGGAGGGAGTAACTGCGAATCCTAGGTATGATGGCCACTATGAGTCATTCCATGTGTTGCTGCTATTGCCAAAGATCAGGACTACTGTCTTGCCTGTGTTCAGCTGCAGAAAGTTGTTCTTCATCCAGTCAGCGACACTTGTCATGCTTCTGTGGAAATCAGTTCTGGTGGTGGAGGGGTTATCCGTGAGTGAGAGGATGAGTTGGGTGTCATCTGCATAGGAAATTACGTTGAGAGCATGGGATTTGACAATGTTGGACAACGCGGTCAACATGTGTTGAAGAGCGTGGGCTCAGGGATGAGCCCAGGGGTACACCGCAGGTGATCTCCTTGGGTTCAGAGGTAAAAGGTGGGAGGTGGATCCTCTGTCTTCTTCCGGTGAAGAAGGAGGTGATCCATCTGAGCGCATCCCCTTAGATGCTGATGTGGCGGAGTTTCGGTCAGCATGTGGTGGGATACAGAGTTGAAAGCTGTCAAGGAGGATGAAAGCTGTTGTTTCTTCTCAGTCAAGGAGGGTTTGGATGTTGCCAGTGGCTGTGATCAGTGCAGTATTGGTGCTGTGATTGCTGCGGAAGCCGAAATGGCAGGCGTCCAGTAGCTGGTTCTGCTTCAGGTATGTCATGAATTTCTTGTTGGTGAGTTTTTTCAATACTTTTGCTGCAAATGGAGGCAGGGAGATTGGCTGGTAGGTTTGGGGTTTGCTGGACTCGGCGGAGGGATTTTTGAGTAGTGGTATGATTTTGGCATCTTTCCGGGTGTCTGGAAATGTTGAGGTGGTGATAGAGGTGCTGAGCAGGGTTGTGAGTTCCTGGCCGATCGTTTGGGTCTTTGGGAGCTCCCGAGAGGATGGATTTCATGGTGGAGATGATGTCCTGGGTGTAGAGGATGTTCCAGGTAGTCAGTGTGTGGTTCGTGTTGGTTACGATGGACGTATGTCAATGTGTGTTTTCAGCATGTACGGGTTGTGTTGTGTTAGAATTGTAATGAATGATGGTGTGAATGTGGTGTGTTGTGTAGTGTGTAGTGCAGGGGTATACATATGACTAAGGGTAGTGTGTGTGTGTGCCACTTACCTCTCTTCCACAGCCCCTGCCATTGTACGAAGTCCATTGGGTACTGCCACTGTCTCCCTCCATCAGAAATCCGTCACAAGCCCACCCGCCAGCACACCCGTCGCCAGCCCACCACTTGCAAAGCTGGACCATCTAAATATGGAGGGTAGTACACCGTTGACTTGACATCTTTTTGGGTCCTAAGTCCAACTCCCTCACCTTTTCTTCCTATCCCCTCTACTTTTTCCTCTCCCTGCACCTTGATGGCCCCACTCTCTGCTGTACCGATACACTGACCTCTGGCATCTGGTTCTAAGGCCCACTGTCCCCTATATCTGCCTGCTCTTGTCATTTTAGCTGTATCACTAGCCTCATGTAATAAGAAGACTTATAAATAAAAGATACAGAAGTTCATGTCTAGAGGGCCTTTGTGACAGCCCTCTTCATCTATTGGTCAGCTTCACATTCATTCACATTTTGCTACCTCAACATGCAACGATTGGGCAACAGTGGGCCCACTTCAGCCAATGTCTTTCTTGCACTGTGAGTGGTAGCATTTTGTTTGTTAATATGTGAATCTCCATCCAAAATGAGCTTCACTTCAGGTCCCAGGGACCACTGTCTACTCTGAAAAAATAAAAAGGAAGCTTTTCATTTATTTTGTTGTAATGTATCCCGTTTTTCTTAATGGAAAAATGGGCTGCATTAAGAAAAACTGCTTTATTTAAAAAGCAGTCACAGTGGTCTGCTGACCCCAGCAGGCCACCATCCCTGTGAGTGCTGGCCATTCCCTAATGGGTAACAAATTGCGACCTGCCTCATGAATATTACTGAGGCAGTTCCCTTGCCACCCAGTTGCGATTCAGTCGCAAACTGTCTGAGACACTTTGGCAAAAAAGTGCAATTTGCCAATCGCAAAAACCTTCCATCGTACATTTGGCCTTGAGACTCATGCTTGTTCTTGGGATTAAAAAGCTCCCTCGTACAAAAGGATTCTTTAACTTTATGAAGCTGGGCCTGAGAATAGTCAGCAAATCTGGATTGTAGGACTCCCCACAGAACAATGGTCCAGATAATTCAAACTCTAAACCCTTTCAAGCTTCACCACCTGTTTTTGGATTATCTGATGCGTGTAATGCTAATGTAATTCCATTCAATGTTATTTTCTACTACTGCATATAACAAAGATTCCTATGGGAGTTAACAATGCTACCCTGACTCCCTTGAACTGTTCTCATGGACTAATTTGCATTAAACCTGGAAATAACAAGCTACACATTCTAAGTGTCTGTCAAGTGGTTTACAGAGCCATATAAATGTTGGGAAGTTGTTAGCAAATCAATGATCTTGTTACCCTCTCATCTTTAAATGTATCCTTTGTTGTCGGATCTACATGAAACCTATGAATGCTGAGCTAATTTTAACATGATAACAGCATTGCAAATTACATGCAGAAGCACTACACAGCACCAACGCAGTTAATAACAATTATGCCTGTATGTTAATGTTAACCGGTCTCTAATAACAGGTGCAGAAAAGGCTCTAAACTTCCAAACGTGCTTATTATGCTAAGACTTTCTTACTGTGGCCGTGAACTCTTACAAGAACAAAGAGGGATACAAAATGTCCTTACAGCACCGTCAAGAGCCCACCAAAGACATCACCCACATTTCCTTCTCCATCCCCCATCACATTATCATGGAGCCTATCCTATATTTTTTGCCCTTTTCCGGGCAGGCATATTTACAAGCATTTCCAATGCAATGGGTCTCGCATGTGCTTAGTTAGAGCTATTAGCATTGTATATTTCTGACTGAACTTTTCTTGCCACTTAAATTGAAAATTAAAAGTAAAACAGTTGACTTAAACAAGCTGGTTTAAAGTGCCATGGCCGCCAGGAGCATGAGCGCGAAGGAGACACACAAAAAGAAAAAGAAGTTTGCTTGCAGTCAAATGTATCTGCAATGAAGCAATTATCCAAGTAACAGGGGCAGTCTGCAAGGCAGTAACAAAACATCCACAAGGCGGGACAAACCTAAAGCATTTACCAATGACATCAAGGGATTTTTGAAAAGCAAGCCGAGGAAAGAGTGAAAGTGATGGGCGAGCAGTGGGCGTGGTTAAAAGCCCACAATACTTACAACAAGTCAAAGCACTTGCACACTTGACCCTAAAAAATATGAAAAATATAACTTTCAAACAACTTTCTCCAATGCTTTTATGTCTTCGATATTTATTCTCTTCTGGTAGTAATAAGGGTGGATACGGCATACTTTGGGCAGCCATGATGTTTCTTCTTTAAAGCCAAAACAATTCATCAACGCAACACAACATATGAAAATGAATTAACACAATCACATTTTAGAATGATACTTCAAAAATGCCGCCCTCCTTTTGGCGCTCGGTGATCTCCTTTCTGCACAAAGCACTTTCTTGAAGTAGTGAAGGAAGAATAGTCCTCCTCAGTACCAGAGAAGTCCATTCTCTTGAGCAGGCACAGGTCAATATGTAATTGAACAAAACATGTTTGGAGATTCGCCAGGCCTTCTATGGTGACCAGATGGATTAATGAAGACCACCGCACAACAACCCTGTGGAACACACACAAACACATTGATCAGCGAATGGCTACATGGCAACCACCGCTGAATTATGTAATACACCACTGTGCAACCACCACTCAATCTTGCAAAGCCACCAGTGTGTGCATAGCCGGGGTAATCCTTCGTGGATGGGCACTCCATCACAAATGTGACAGATATCCTTTCGACCTTTTTACATGCACATTAGGAGATAATGTACTTCTAATAATGTGGACGCAACATCAGTCACGTTTATGACGGAGAATCAATCTGCCAACCTGTAAATCAGTCTCTAAGACTCCATTGATCAGCAAATAGACACCTAACACTTTCAGAGTCCAACTACAGTATTGAGATTTTTGTGTTGATCCGCACCTATATCAACTGCAGAATATTGACTGCCACTATATTGCCAATATATGAAGTTAAGAATAGCAAATCTACAGCTACCTATATACACTTAAGTTAATTATATAATGGTTTTTGATAGTTTAATGTCGATATTGTTGAAGGTCGATATTATCTCCATATTCTGACATTAAGCTTCAATCACCCTCTATCTACCTCTACAGCAGCAAAAAAAAAAATAGTTATGTAGTTATGTGCTTGTGCGGTGGCCACCCAACATGGAAGAATATAATTTAAAATGAGAGAGTAATAGAGCAAATGGGAGCAACACAGAATATGTAGTAGAGCAGTTGGGCGCAACACAAAATGAGGAGAGCTGGGGGCAGTGCTAAATTTGAGACAGTGGTTTCAGATGCAGGGCACCAGCACTTATTTTTGAGGGCTGGCACTTATTTTTCTGCCTCAAGCATTTACTGCAAACAAAAGACACACATGGGAAAGATGGAGGAAGAGAAAAACAAAAAAGCGTCACAAAGGGCAAAAGCAGAAAGCTGCAAGAGTGAGCTGAAGGGGCAGGGAGCATCTGTAAATAGATTAAAGTGGCCCGAGATAATTTCAGGATTAGGCTCCCTCAGTATTCTGTGCTTGCAGAGAGTTTTGGGCACCGGCACATTTTTATTTACAAATTAAGCACTGAAGGGAGGGGGGTTTAAAGAATAAAATGAAGCATACAGGGTAAAAGAGGAGACACAGGGAAAGCTCAGTAGCTAAGTAGAGATATAAACAGACACAGATATGCATATATATATATATATACATCGTGCTCCTGGAAAGTAGTGATGGAGGTTCAATTTCGACCAAGGCTCAGAGTTCAGATCTGCTCATCCTGGCTAAATAAAGAATGATGAAATATCAGCACTGTTTGCTAGAAATTGATTTGCTGGAGTTTAATTTGTTTTGTTTACCTGGAAAGCCCAAGACCTAAATCTGTATTTTGAAGTGCAAAGAGCTCTTAATCCTGCAGGCGCTGACACATCTCCACATCCCTGCCTCTGTTTGCCAACGGATTACATGCAAAAAGGCAGAAAAAATCTCCAGCTCCCTTTGACTTTGCAAAGAAATGTTTCATCTGCAAAGTGTTGCTTGGTAGCAGAAACTCCCTCCTGAAACTATACGAGGTTTCTGCAGTCACTCATCACGGAGAGTTTAGGTGGGCCTTTGAAAGTTTTTCAACCAATCATGAAAGACAGCATCCAATATGATGTGCTTAGCTCCAGAATTGTGGATCCTAGTAACAAGGGTTTTTAATGAGACACCTTTTTAAGGAGAGTTGTTTACTGGGTAGATACGAAGTTGTTTGTCAGGATAAAAAGAACTGTCTTCATGTGGTTTAAATTTCGCCTGCTGGCCAGAAACAGGGCAATGTTTTTGTGGTGATCCAAGGAAAGGGGAAAACAAGGATGCCAATATGCTCATATGCGGAAACCAATAGGTGCAGATTTACAAGAATCTGGCTCATTAGTACTGATGCGCCAGACTTCTTGTGCCCGCCCACCCAACCAACGACACTATGGGTGCGCTGTATTTAAAATACAGTGCACCATGGTGCACGTTGGGTCAATAGTATCAAAAATTGTTATGCTATTGTCGGTCTTTTGTCAAAAATTTTGTTGCTAGTGGAGCAAAGAGCAAGGAGGCCCATTGATTTCAATGAGTGTGTCCTTTGAACGCCTACTTTGAGTAGGTGCTAAAAATGACATAAAAAATGGTGCAATGAAGTATTGTAAATTTCATTATGTCATTTTGTGGGCCTCCTAACGCCGGAATGCCCCCCTTGCATACATTATGCCTGGAGCAGGCATAATGTGGCGCAAGGGGTCGCAAAGTTGCACAATGCATGCATTTCGCCACTTTGTAAATATGACAGTGTGATTTTTGCCTCGTTGAGCCACATTAGCATAAACAAAATGATGCTAATGTGGTGCAAGGAGGCGCCAGGGCCTTGTAAATCTGACCCCAGGTACTTCCTGCTGCAGAGCTACAGGAAAATGAAAAGCTGTCAGGGACGCACTAACTTTTGATTCTATGGTTTCAACAGCTTGACTGTCCAGACAGAAGGTTTACATCCAGCTCCTCACATGCATTTCCCCTGTACTCCTGCTGCCTGAATGTGTCAGTGAGGGGTCGGTGGGTGAGTGGGTAAGTGAATGGTTTGCGTGAGTGATTTGGTGGAGTTAATGATGTCTGAAATGGTAAATGGGTGGATGAAAGTGAATAAAAAAATGTATGGTGCATGAGTGTGTAGGGATAGTATGGAAATTAGTAGACGGGTGGAGATGCTAACGTGGATGTGGTGAGGATGGATGACTAGTTCAGTAGCTCAGAAAGAGGAGTGAGTGGGGGTTAAATGTTGAAAGGGTGAAATGAGACTGGTATGAGTGGTATGTGGCATTGAAGGAAGCTTGTTGCAGGACGATGTGTATATTGTGAATATTTGGGAGGTGGGAAGCTGGGGAGGTAGGTGTAAATATCAACAAATGGATGAGTTGGATGAGAGTGTAGCCTGAGTCTTGGTATACTGTATCATTGTGTAATATCAGTGAAATGTATTTGCTCTCAGTAAATTTGGTTAAGCATGGGTTAGGGAGGTGAATTTGTTGAATGTGACTGGAATGGGTGGATTTCAATGGATCTTTTGTGGACTTTATATGGTAGGACCCTAACTAAGGTGGGTGGGCTCCAGATGGATCAAATCATAAATCAAAAAGCAAAATTAAATCTCTAGAGGCTCCAGATCCCAGGGCTGAGTTTGCGACCCACAGCATATCCCTGCTGGAGTCCACAAACTCAGGTCAAAGGTCCTCAAATCTGCAGTATGGGTTCTGGACCCATTTTGGCTTATTCCTGGGGATGGCGGATCTGGTACCTGGTCCCTTGACCCTGCTAAAGGTCCAACATGGGTCCACAAGTCATCAAGAGTTCACAAACCCTACATCATTTCTATAAAACCTTTTAAAAACAGTAGCTAAACTCTGCCGTGCACAGCTGGCTACATGCAGTGGGTTAGGCATAGTACCTTGCTGCCTGTGGTGCATGGTGTGTTGGACCTAAGGCCAGAGTAAAGGTCAGGTCCTGAGGCCAACTAATGCTGTGCATGGCCATACAACCAACTCTAACTGCGGACAACATAATTCAGATAACTAAACTTGCTCTCAGAAGCCATTGGAACCAAGGCATTCTTCTGTCTTGCACCATTTTCACCACCATCCTGACTCACCACTCTGCTGTGCACTGATGTGCAGGTCAAAGTGGTTATCTTCAAAGCATCTCTTTGTAACCAACTCTATGTTCTAGTATGAAGCTTATATTCCTGAAAATAAAACTTCATAATTAGGTGCTCTTCCATGAAGATAAGCTTGGTTTCTACTTGACCTTTGTGCAACTTAATGCATAATCATAAGTCCACATTTTATGTAACAATCATCTGCTGTGAAAAGTCTTCCTGTTCCTTCCCAGAAATAAACCTAAAGTTCAAATGCAATTTCTTAAAGTATGACAGTGCTTAATGTTAAATGTTCAAATATTTCAAAGTTCATTTCCCCACAGAAATATGTCTTTGTATTCATAAACCTTTTCTTCAGCAAACTCCCAAGGAAGGACTTTCCTGCCAAAATGAAATCATTAATCTACGCAGCAAGGTACTGGCTGCAGCAACATTATGTCATGATTGTCTAGCAAGGATCCTGGTAGACCTGGCATCCTTGGTGTGGTTTCACCTAGCTTTTTGCCTTCCGACCTCCTGTTTTTGCTGACTTTGTTTCTGCTGACCTTAGGATTCTGCGCACTTTACCAATGCTAACCAATGGTAAAGTGCTTGTGCTCTTTCTCTAAAATATATTAACATTGTCATCTACCCAATTGGCATATTTAGTTTACTTATAAGTCCCTAGTAAAGTGTGCTACCTGTGCCCAGGACCTGTAAATTAAATGCTATCAGTAGGCCTACACCACTGATTGTGCCACCCAGGAGCCCTGGAAACATCTCAAGTCCGTCACTTCAGAGCCTGTGTGTGCAGTTTTAAACTGCCACGTCGACTTGGAATATAAACGTTTTGCCAGGCCCAAACTCACTTATATAGCCTATTAAAACATTTTCAGGCCTGCCACTGCAGAGCCTGTGTGTGCAGTTTCAACCTTCCACATTTTTCTAAACCCAGCCTTCCTTTTTACTTTTAAGTTTTACATATCCTGGTAGTGAAAAACCCTTACATTTGTTTTCCACTACTGCAAGGCCTATCCCACCCATAGGATAACATTGGAAGTGCCTTATAACATTTTATGAGTATAATTTCCAATTGGGAAGAGATAGATTTTCCAAGTTTGTTGTCTGTGGAATCACAATTTAAAATCACTACTTATTGTGAAGTCGGATTTTGAATTACAATCCTGAAAGTGCCACATGCAGAAAGTTGCTATTTTCTTACTTTAGCCACTTGGTGCCTGTTTCCTGTCTTTGCTCACATGCCTAGAGTGGGGTACAGCCACACACAATAGGAGCTTAGGTGTGACTAATGGGCCTTGAGGGGCCATCCTGTGTAGGATGGGAGAGAGGAGCTGGGCACAGCCTCACTTACACCTGAGTAGGCTGTGTCCTGTCCACACACAAAAGGCTGCATAACCCCCTGCAGTGAGTGTGGAGCCAGGGCAAGAAGGACAGGGACTATGTGCATTTCAAAGGAATGTTTTTGAAGTCTCCTCCATTTCAAAGCCACAACTGGAAATAAGTACTGGACCTCTGACACCACCACTTCAGTGCACTGCTTGATACTCTGACAGGAAGAAGGACTGCTGTGCTTCTGAAGGATTGCCACTCCACTGGACTTTCACTCTGTTAGACTGTTGTTTTGCTGACACTGACTTGCTGCCTGCTGTCCTCTTCCCTGGGAATGAGAAGGACTGGACCTGCATCTCTCCAATCCAGAACCCAGAGTGACTCCAAAGACTAGTTGGCTGGCCTCCTGATCTGAAGTCAGATAGACATGAAAGACTTACAACCACCCTGCACCTGAACTTGAACTCTGCCATCTACAAGTTTACCCTGTCAATTTGTGCCATCTCAGACCTGTACCCTCGGAAGTAGGGCTTAGGTGTTCGCTCCAGCAGAGCTGATGCATTCTGTGCTGCGGGAGCAGAAGCGACGCATCACCACTGCTGCGTGGAACAGAACCAACACATCATTGCTAAGGCATGGGTCAGAAACAACGCACAGACTCGCATTGCCACATCTTGAGACCGATGGATCACCTTTAGAACCGCCACAGTGCAAAGCTTTCACCTACACAATCTACTCACATCCTTCATTGACGTCAGCCCTGATGACAATATTACAGCTCTACACAGCAGCCTCATCTGAACCGACACATTGCCTCAGCTGCACAACTCATCCACAACACTGGCATTCACATCGCAAGCCCAGTCGATAGGATCTTCATCAACTATGCAACAGGACCTTGCACTTCAGCCTCACTGCATCTCAGAACCAACTCATCACATTTGCTGAGCAGTGTATCTTTGTTTCGGATACACAAAACACTCCAAAACCAGCAATTAAGGTACTTTGGTTAAGATGGCCTAACTGAGTCTATGTAGCTGGCCCGCGCTTCACCTCGGTCGGCGTGAACTTTTGACTTTGTCCCAATCAGGCACGAGCAGATATCCCTGTTTGGCGCTTCTTGCTTCTAAGAGCTATTTTACAGTTTATTCTTTTAAAATTCATAACTCAAGTTCTTTTTACTGGATTTTTCTCATTTTGGTCTTGTTTTATTTATTAAGTTCTACTTTTCTAGCATGTTTTGGGATTGTTTTTTGTGGTGTTTTCACATTTTTACTGTTTGAAGTGCTGCACAAATATTTACAAATTGCCTTCAAGTTAACCCTGACTGCTCTGTGCCAAGCTACCAAAGGATTCAGCACAGGTTAATTTGAGGTTTGCTTGTGCCTTACCCTGACAAGAATTGTGGTTACTGCTTGACCAGGGCTCACACCCAAGCCAGCCAACAACCCAGTGTCTCACAGAAATCACGAAACATGAGGAAAGTTATATCTGATGATCCAAGATGTCTGCTGTTTTGAATAACACAAGAGGTCAATGAAAACTTTGAAATGTAGTTCATTGTTGTGGTGCCATCATGTAGTTCATCTCCACAGATGCAAATCCTTGCAAGAAGCAGTGATGTCACTCTGTTAACATTGCCATTCTTTCTTGCTCTGATATGAACACATCTTGTGTGGGTTTAGAGTACTACACCCCCAAGCCAATGAGCCATAACTGGAAAGCCATCTTTCCTGACACTAAATTACATCACAGTGGGGTTTAGCTGCCTGCAGTAGGATGGACACTGGCCATTTAGCCAACCCCTGCTGCACATGGGTTAAGGCTGTGCACAACAGGGATTGGACACCCATGGTGGGTTGAGCTCAGGAAATTCACTAAAACACAAATTTAAAAGCTACAGAAACAATATAAACTACTAATAGGTAAAATAATCATAACATGTTAACTACCAATGTTCAGCTCACTGATGAAATCTCAAATGACATCACTGATGCCAACATTGCTGAAGTCATCCTTTGGTACCAATTCTCTGCTCATTTCCATTTTACAACATAATTTGTAAGTAGATTAAGATTTACTATGTGTAAAGTACTTCTTGTACATGACATCCTTGCAGTTTTCCCAAACGTTTTCCTTCAATCTTCCTGTGGTTTTCTGACTTCATTTTTACTTATGACTTGACGCACGTTGCCACTGCTGACCATTGTTCAACTGCTAGTATCTCTCCCTTAAACATGGCAGAATTGTCATACACCCAATTGGCACAGCCAATTTACTTGTAAGTCTTTGGTAAAATGGTATTGCATTAACCCAGGGCCTTTAAATTATTAAATGCTATTAGTGGGCCTGCATTGCTCATTGTGCCACCAAGCTTAAGTAGAACTTTTAAACATGTCTTAGGCCTGTGGGTGCAGCCTGTGTGTACAGTTTTAAACTGCCATTTTGAATTGACAAACTAAACCCTTTGCCAGGCCTAATCCTTTCTTTAATACATATGTCATCCCTAGGGTAAGCCCGAAACAGGCCGTAGGTCAGGGTCTAGTGTATTTAAAAAGTTGGACATGTACTTTTGGCTTCTACATGTCCTGGTAGTGAAAAAGTCTTACATTTATTTTTCACTACTGCAAGGTCTGTATTTCCCATAAGATAACACTGGGTTACCTTATTACATTTAATAAGTGATAACTTTCATTTGGGAGCAGGTAGGAATGGTGGGTCTGGCCTTTAAAGATATATAATTTAAAACCCTTGTTAATGGTAAAGTTGGACTTTAAGTCACAATTCTGAAAATGACACTTTTAATAAGTTGGCATTTCCTTATCCCAACCATTTGGTGCATGCAGCCAGAACCCTGGGTCACATAACTAGATGTAGATGGCAGTTGGTCTTTGTGTATTGCTACCAGACAGTGAGACAAAGGAGGGACTAGGTGTTGGCAGGATCTCTGGCATCTATGTCAAGATGAGGCGAGGCGCTGTCGCATACCACACTTTCATATCACAAAGGCTCTGCCTCATCACACTCACAAAGGGTTTCGTACAAGCCTTTTGTGACCCCAGACAAGTCTGGGCCAGGGCAGAGAGGCAGGAAGGCAGGGAATTCCAGTCACCTCTGTAGGGGGAGAGCTCTAGAAGCTTCTCCCTCTTCAAAGTAGGCACCAGGTATAAATAGTGGACCCTCAGTCCCAACTCTTTAGTACTCTGGACTTCTGGATGTCTCAGAAAAAGGACTGCCCTACTGCCCTGCTGCTCTGCTGTGTTGCTGCCTGAGTGGGAAGGACTGGACCTGCATCTTGAAACCAGGACCACGGAGTGACTCAATGGGCTATTTGGCTGGCCTCCAGATCAGAGCCTAAGGTGGGAGCATGTTATATCCCTGTTGCTCTGAGCAAGAGCCCAGCAAACCAGCCCTTGGTGTCAGTTCTGGAAGTCCTAGGTGCAAATGTAGATGTAGGGCTCAACGGCAAGGCTGGCCTCAAAAGGTTCAAGGAAGGCTCCAGGCAGCAAAGGTTGTTTTTTAGATACACCAGTAATCTGCCAGAGTGCACAGCAGGTCAGCAGCAGACAGTCCTCTGAGAGTGCTTCCACAGGTCCAGTAGCGAACTGAAGTATGGGTCTGAAAACCCTATTTTTATACCCTGGTATCCTGCTCCTAGAAGGGGAGAGAGGTTTCTGGAAAGGTTATTTGCAGCTCTTGGAGCTTCCTGACGTACCTACAGCCTATTCAGGTGAAACTGGGCCAGTGCTCAGCTCTTCTCCCCATCCTGCCAGTTGGTGGCCCATTGAGGCACACCTAATTCCACTATTGTGTGAATGTCTGTGAGAAATTCACAAAGTCTAACCTTCAGCTACACCGAGTAATGTGACCTAAGACAGGCTGCAGACACAAAGGGATAAGGGCAGGAAAATGGCAACTTTCTAAAAGTGGCATTTTCAAAATTGTAATGATAAATCGAACTTTACCACGTAAGGGAGTTTTTCATTGCAATTCAATAGGTACCAAACATGACATATCTACCTCCTCTGATTTAGGCATTGCAGCTTATTAAATGTAAAAAGGTATCTATGGGTGGGGTATGCCTCACATTAGTGAAAAATGAATTTTTCTATACCAGTACATGTAAAACCTAAAAGTACATGGTCCACCTTGTAAGTACACAGCACCTGCCCTATGAGCTACCCAGGGTCTAGCTTATGGGTGACTTGTATGTAATGCAAGGGGAGTTTAAGGCTTGGCAAGGGGGTTTAAATGCCAAGTCGATATGGCAGCATGACACTACATTCAGGCTGCAATGGCAGGGCTGGGACACATTTTAGAGGGCTACTTAGGTGGGTGGTACAATAACTGTTGAATGCCCACTGGTAGCATTTAATTTACAGGCTTACAAGTAAATTACGCTATCAGGTATATGCCAATCAAACCATGTTTAGGGGAGTGAGCACAAACACTCTAACACTGGTTAGCACAGAGTCATAAGGCAAAAAAAAAAATCAGCAAAAAGTAGAAGAAGGAAGGCAAAAGGTTTGGAGATGGCCCTGTAAAAACGGCCATTTTCAGCACCACTCTGATCTGCTGGCCAGCCATTAGCCCTCTAAAAACCACCACTGCCCTGTGCTTCATCTACTTTGAAGCCCCTTCATTTTCACAAAAAGGACTCAATCCCATCTGCACAGCCCTCACACCAAATCCTCAACCACTTTCTTACCACAGCCACCTTCCTGAACCCCAGGAAACACACCACCACCTCACCACTCCTGAAGAAACTCTTGGTGGAACTCTGGGTGGTCCACAAGACACTGGCTAACTACAGACCTATCTCTCTTCTTCCCTTCCCATCCAAGGTGGTACGTAGGCTCATCAAGAACCAACTGGCCAACCACCTCAGCACCAGACCCCTCCTGAACATCTCCCAATCTGGGCTTCAGACCTAATTACAGCACTAAGACCACCCTCATCACTGCCACCATCAACATACGCCCAATCATGGACAAGAAGGTACAGCAGCACTCATACTACTCAACCTGATGGCCTCCTTTGACACTTTTGTTCAACCCAGCCTCACGCAACACCTCCATGAGGCTGAAATCGTTTAATCGTTGAACCAGCACTTTAGATAGATCAGATTCTTCCACTCAGAATGCAACCAGTCAGCTGTCCACTCCCCCATGCTGTTCTCTGCTGCATTACTCAGCCCCAATCTATTTAACATCTATTCAACATCTACATAAACCCTCCTGCCAATGTTATCAGTGCTCATGACCTCCTCTTCCACATCAGAGCCACCAGATACATTACAGAATTCCACAAGAAACTAAAAGGGTGGCTGTTCTAACAGATTCCAGTTAGGGCAGCTCCACGCCTCTCAATCCCTTTGATAAAATGGCTGCCATACAAATGAGCATAACACAACACACCATAAAAGTGAAACATATAACCATAAAAACCATGCACAAACATTCAACTATTAATTTTCAAAAATACTGCCACAAAACAGTAGATCAAAAACAATTTGTTCTGCAAAAAGATGTCACTCATATATACTGTAAATATAAAAAGTCTTCATTTACATCATTATGAAAAAGAAAACTAGTTTTAGTAGTGGTATAATCGATGTTGTCATCAGTGATGTAATTAAAGTTGTAGCTTGAGATTTCATTCATGTCATTTAACACGTTTAGTAGTGATGTAATATATGAGCTATACTAGCTTACCTAATTATAACAGATGAATTTCAGTGTTTTTTAGCTTTTGTTTTGTTGCCATAACTTAACTTTAACAATAGTTTTACATCTATATCTGTATCTATATCTTGACATATATGCACACATATATAACGTGTAAAATTGTATGTATATATATATGTATATTTATATGCAAAACACAAGAGAGAACTCTGGGTAGTTCCCATATTTAGGTGGAGAGCAGCTCCAGTAAGGAGCACTCTACAACACCAGCGACACTCTAGATTTGCCCACCTCAAATGCCTGTTTATCTAGCAAAGTTTTTAAGCATAGGATCAACACAGTGCTATCCACGCCGAGCTAGATAGGGACAAAGGGCCTGATTCTAACTTTGGAGGACGGTGTTAAACCGTCCCAAAAGTGGCGGATATACCACCTACCGTATTACGAGTTCCATAGGATATAATGGACTCGTAATACGGTAGGTGGTATATCCGCCACTTTTGGGACGGTTTAACACCGTCCTCCAAAGTTAGAATCAGGCCCAAAGTCTTTTGCCATTTATACAGCAAAATCTTTAAGAATAGGATTGACCCAGTGTCATCCTCGCTCAGCTGTAAAATGACAAAAAGCCATTTACCACTCCAGGCACATATTATATATATACATTCTGTAGCAAAAATATAAAGAAGAATGCTGTAGGGGAGTAAGATGGAGAGTAAGATTTTTTGGTAGACTGATGTTGTTCAGAGCATTCACAGAGAGGGCAGTCGGGGGAAACTGAAGGATGATTTCAATTCAGGGAGCATGGTGTCAGCAGTGGAGGCAATTACATCTGGGAAAGAATAGTTGCACATCGAATGGGGAGCAAGATAAGCAGTTTTTGTAATGGAGGCAGGACCGAGGGGGGATGGGAAGAAGCAGTGAATTCAAAAAGACCAGGCAGAAGAGTGAAGTAGGCAAGGGAGCAGCCAGGCAATTAAAATACCCCCCACTTTGAACCAAAGTTCTTACGGCACCACGCAAAAGAAACACATCATCATGACCCTCCGAAGAATAGCTCTCTTGTCTCTTCCACCCAAGCACCTATCCATTCATCCTGCCACCCACCTGCTGATATTCACAATTTCACCTTTACATTTATCATTTAGTCTTTCACAATTTTGTATGCCCACCCAGCCACAACCAAATCTACCCATCCATCTCCAAACCTATCCATCAAACCCATTTATCCATCCATCCATCCATCCACCTTTTCACTTATCCATTCACCCGTTCACTCATCCATCTCTCCATCCACTCTTTCACTTATCATTCATCCTTTCAGTCATTCATCCACCATACATCCACCCGTTCACTCCCTCCATCCATCCATCACTTCATCCATCCAGCCTCCTTTTCACTCATCCTTCCCCTCTTCTGCCCATCCACTGATCCATCCAGTTATCCTTTCACTCATCCATCCATCCAAGATTCATTCATCCACTCACTCATCCACCCAAGATTTCACTCATTCGTCCATCCATTCACCCTTCCTTTCAGTCATCCATCCGTACTTTCAGTCATCCTTTCATCCACCCTTTAATCCATGCACCCTTCCTTTCACACATCCATCCTTTCACTTATCCATCTATTCTTTCGCTGACCCATCCATCCACCCTTTCACTTCATCCATCCTATCACTCCATCCATCCACCCATCCTCCTTTTCACTCATCCCATGCAACCATTCACCCTCTTTCAATCAGCCATTATTCTTTGCACTTACTTGTCCATCCATCCATCCATCCTCTGATCATCCTTTAACCCTCTTTTTCACTCAGCCATCTATACTTTCACTCACTCATCCATCTATCTATCATCCTTTCTCTCATCATCCACCCACCCTCTCACTCATCCATCATTCATCATCCACCCACCATCTTTCACTCATTCATCCATTCTTTCACTCATCCATCCTTACATTCAGTCTTATACTTATTCATCCAGTCATCTATTCATACATCCATCCCTTCACTCAGCCATCCATCCACCATTTCTCATACACATCCATCCATCCTTTAACTCACTCATTCTCCTTTGTTTGCCAAGTTTCAGTCTGAAGAGGCCCATCAACAACTCCACCCCTCTGTAGCTGCTAATGTTAGGCGTTCACAACACCACAACTCCATCCTTCCATACATCCACTCAACCTTTTGCTCATCCATCGAACCACCCTTTTTTCATTCCTCCACCCACCCTTTCACTCCACCGATCCAACCACGCACCCTCCCTTTCACTAAGGCATCCATTCTTTCACTCATCCATCCTTACTTTCATCCTTTTACTCATCGATCTAGCCATCCATTTATCCATTCACCCATCCATCATTTCATTCACATATTTCATGTTATTTATAGTTTTTTTCTGCCAAGTTGCAGACAGAAGAGGTCCATCAAGGACTCCACCCCCACTATAGCTCCTAAAGTCGCGGGTTGATGACGCCCCTGGCTGCAGCCCAGGAGCACTGTTAACTTAGAGTCAAAGTGGACTCTTGAGACTCAAACTGCTAGTTGGATGTTATCAATAGTGAATGGGAATCAACCACTATCAGTGACATGAAGAGGGAGTATGTTAGTCAGGGCAGGCTTCAGGAAGAAACTGCAACACATGTATAAGGAATGGGGTAGTTTAATGTGCCATTGTACTAGTATTCTTTATAGAGAGGTCTCCAGCATGTGATGTCTTTCTTCCTCTCTTCCTAGACTCTGGACTCAGGAGTCAGAGCCCACGGCACAGAGGATCTCGAAAGAAAACAGAACAAGCCTGGTAAATCACCGTTCTGTCTCTTAAATAAGTTTACCCGCCACCAATTCCACCTTCATGTGCAGGTATGTGGGAGTATAGTGGTCCAAACCAAAAAAATAGAAGAAACAAACATATATATATATATATATATATATATATATATATATATATATATATATATATGTGTATATATATATATATATATTCCAACAAAAGCACCTCCATCGTCGGGGGCCCCCAACCCTGCAGGGCGGCTTCAAATTGGCAGGGACGGAGCATCCTGCCCATTAAATCCAAAACGAAAGAAATGTCGAAGCCCAAATTCAGAGTCATCTCAGGCATTTAATCAAAGTACGGCCTGCACATCCTAATGTGCAGGCCGTACTTTGATTAAATGCCTGAGATGACTCTGAATTTGGGCTTCGACATTTCTTTCGTTTTGGATATATATATATATATATATATACACTAACACCCAATTGTGTTGTGATGGTGTGGGCTAAGTTAGTCTTAGAGCGCTATTTACTCCACCGCCCCCATGTCTGAAACTGGGCATGCACCTTGCTTAGCCACATCCCTCCAGAAACTTGACTGGGACTCTGGGCACCTCAGTAGACAGCTCTAGCCTCGTTTCTCCCGCCTGCTCCGTCAGCTCTCTTTGTACTCCACTCCTTTGGGCCACAAGTCTTTGCAGTGTCTTCTCACGTCTCCTCCTCCGACGCTTCTACGCCCTGGTTCTCAGCTGAACTTATGGGTCTTCGACAGGATTGCCGCAGACAAGAGCAGAGATGGAGGTCTACTCTTGGCCCGCGTGAAAAAGGATTACAAAACGGAAAACGGAAAGCCCTTTTGCTGTGTTATAAGTTCACCATTAAATCTGCCTAGGCTCCTTTTTTCACCAACAAAATTAGGGCCACCAATAACTATTCTCAGTTACTTTTTAAGGTAGGTAATGATCTGCCTGCCCCTTGCCATCTCAGGGTTTGATGACCACTTCTCAAGATTTCTGTGAGAGAATGGTGCAAAAAGTTTGGGACCAAATTCTGAATATCTATTCAAAATGTTACCTACCTATGGATAGTGGAATCCTGCCTGAAGTCACCATTCCAGCTGCTGTTGAATTTCCCCCGCTTCTTTGCAGCAAACCAAAGAGTTGCCATTGAGGGTTAAATCTGGATCTCCATTTGATTGTCGCTTGTGGTAGAATGAGACAATAGAATGTGAGGGATCTCATCTCTAGCACTGATGT
Organism: Pleurodeles waltl; assembly: GCF_031143425.1. Taxonomy (NCBI): domain Eukaryota; kingdom Metazoa; phylum Chordata; class Amphibia; order Caudata; family Salamandridae; genus Pleurodeles; species Pleurodeles waltl. Next base: position 51,442,242 of record NC_090440.1, on the reverse strand, counting down.
CATGTTTGACATCAGAGTAGAGTGTTGGAGAGTGAGATTCCAAGGAGCTGTTGGTGAGCTGACTGGTTGTTGTACTCTGTCCTGGCTGTGGCTAAGGTACTCCTAATAAACGAACCTGCATTCAATACCATCAGGATTTACCCTTTTATTACACGTGGCGACGAGAAGGGCAGGAGTATCTTAACACCATCTGTTGGACTTTTAACTGCCAGGAATATTCACAGAAATTAATTTACCATTCTTCAAATCTACTCAGACGGTGAGAATTAATGTGCTTTTCTATACTTGGCGGCACACAGGATGTTAACGCTCTGATTGTTCTCATTATTTTTTTCCCCTATAAGACACGCGTTTCCCTTTTGTGCACGTTCTCAAGCGTATGCCATTTCTTTTTTTTTACAAGCATGTGTGTTTCAGTATCTATGCGCTTATCGATCAACTTGGTCAATCAGCTGTTTTAAAAGCGCGTTTTGAGTTTATTTTTATCGCGCACTGGGGCGGTATCCAAACGGAACAGTGTACGTGTGTTGGTTGTCAACACAACCAATTTCATTTGCACGCGCACCTTTGGGGCAGTATCCAAACGGAACAGTGTACGCGTGTTGGTTGTCAACACAACCAATTTCATTTGCACGCATGCCTCCTTTCATCTGGCCGCGTTCGTCATTCACATGAAGAACCTGCTTGCAACGCGCGCAACATTTAAACAATAACTCAGCGTCGCTTTGATCACAGAAGTCTCACGCGCATGTTGCGCATATGTGAACAAAAAAAAAAGGACTTTAAAGTACATACCGTACTGTACCTTCAACTGGAGGAATGCTCTGAATAAAGTGTTACAGTGCCGGTCTGTTTTCATAAACTCTCACCGTCTGCAGTCATATTGTTTTGTAGTTACCTCGTTTTACAGCAATTTCCTTTAGAAAGAGACCTGAAGGTATAGCAAGTTACACAACGAAGTGTATGGAAAATAACTGAATTACTTTGACCATTTACTTCTATTTGAAGTTTTATAATAAAGGTACATTTTGCAATTATACTTCGTTTGTGATCACATCTAAAAAAAAATATGCAGAACATCTCGCCTCCACCATTCTTTTTGACAATACCCGGAGAACCACCTATAAAATGGTCTAATTGGAAAAAAACCTTTTTACATTATTCGAGAGTGTGTGGAACTAATCTCTCAAATGAAAGGAAAACAGCCCTTTTGATGCATTGTCTAGGATGTGAGGGACAAGAAATTTTTGAGAATTTACCTGACACAGGAGATGATGGAACAGACCTGAATGAATTTGAAATTTGTCTAAAAAAATTGGATCTGCACTATTTACCAAAAGTTAGTACTATTTTGGAACGGTACCATTTTGGTATGAGAGAGCAACAACCAGGAGAAAGTATTGAAGATTATATCACAGCTTTGAGAAAACATGCATCCACTTGCAAGTTTAAAGCAACGATCGAAGAACGTATTAGAGACCAATTTATGCTGAGATGCTCAAGTGATAAGGTTCGTCAGGGACTATGGCGCAAGGATGATCCATTGTTACAAGAAGTTATAGTATTAGCTAAAAGTGTGGAGCACACCTTGGCTTGTGTGGAAGAGTTAGAGAGAGGAAAGAATAATTCAGTAAACAAAATCTTCACAAAAAAGGAAGATTTAAGTAAAGAAGGATCTGGTGAGAAAGGAGAAGATAAAGTGACTCACGGTCAATGGTTAAGACCTAAAGATTTGAAATGTTTCCGCTGTGGGAATACAGGTCACTTTGCTTCCTACAGGAAATGTCCCGCAATCAACTGTACCTGTAAGTTGTGTAATAAAAAGGGGCACTTTGCTAAGTGTTGTAAGTCGAGTAAAAGTCAATCATCCGTGAAAGTAGTAGAAGATTGTATTTTGTCAATTGCGGCAAATACTCAGAAGAAAGGTCATCCAAGGGACACTGTTTCGATTTTAAATGAAGATGTGGAAGTGTTATTTGACTCAGTGAATGGTTGACTCTAATATCAAATGAGTTTTTTGATAAAAAATTAAGTCATATGATTCATCTAAAAGATCCAGATGTTGTTCCAGGAGCGTATGGTGGTCAAACCATCCAGCTGAGGGGGTATTTTGAATCAGAAATCTCATTTAACAAGAATATCATTTTAGGGAAAAATTTTGTTCCGGTCAAAGGAGACAGTGTTTTAAGTTGGCCGCACCAACGAGATTTTAACGTCATTCTGGATCCTAACTCTATTACCCCTGTAATGATAAGAGATGAATTCATCGAACAGGTACAGAAAGTTAGTAAATTTCCTGTGCAAGAAATCAAAGGAGATGTTTGGCCAAAGTTTGTTGAAGACTATGAGGATGTGTTCAGTGACAAGATGGGTTGTCTTAAGGAGTATGTCCATCGTATTAGGGTAAAAGAAGGATCAGTTCCGGTAGTTTCCAAAGTACGTCCTGTTCCCATTGCTATGAAGGATGATGTAGAGAGGGAAATACAAAGACTGTGCCAAGAAGGGATTATTGAGCCAGTGGAATCATCTGAATGGGTGTCACCGATAGTAGTCGCACGCAAACAATCTGGTGACATTAGACTATGTGTGGATTTGAGGAATCTAAATAAATGTGTGGTGAGTGACCAATTTCCTCTGCCTAACATAACGGAGATGGTAAGACTACTACATGGGTCCAAGTATTTCAGCAAACTGGATCTAACCTCAGCCTACCATCAGGTCATGCTACATGAAGAGTCAAGAGACTACACCACCTTCGTCACACCTTTTGGGACTTTTAGGTTTAAAAGGATGCCTTTTGGTTTAGTTTCGGCTGCAGCTGTGTTCCAGCGCCTAATGTACAATATGTTTGGCTCAGTACCTGGTGTTAAATGTTTTCAAGATTATGGGGGTCATTACAACATTGGCGGTAAAAGCCGCTTACCGCCGTGCAGAAGACCGCCAAAACACCGCTGAGGCCGCGGAATTCCGCCACAGCTATTATGACCCACATCTCGGAATCCGCCAAAATCCAGACACCCACACAAGTCCGCCACACCAAAGGTCAGTGTTAAACTGGCGAAAACAAAACCTCCACCTCCACGCCAACAGAAACACGCCCATGCTATTACGACCCACGAATCCACGCAGCGGTCTTTCAACCGCGGTATTCCATTGGCGGTACACACCGCCGCGCTCAAAATACACACATCTCCAAAACACCGCCACATTGGACAATTCCAAATACACACACCTGATACACATACAAACACCACACCCACACACCCAACACAATATAAAACACACACCCACATCACCCACAAACCCCTACGACCAAAAATGTGTCACGAAGGCCAGAGAGATAGCACAGAATAGACAATCCCACCACACAGAGGCACACAACATCATCACCCACACAACATCCACGCACAAAACACCACACACCACTACACATCACCACACACCACTCACACCGCCCCACACATCACACACACCACCCCATGTCACGCCAAAGACACCCCCGCTTTTCCGAGGAGGAGCTCCGGGTCATGGTGGAGGAAATCCTACGGGTAGAGCCACAGCTATTTGGCTCACAGGTGCAGCACACATCCATAGCCAGGAAGATGGAGCTATGGCGCAGAATAGTCGACAGGGTCAACGCTGTGGGACAGCATCCAAGAAATTGGGAGAACATCAGGAAGAGGTGGAACGACCGACGGGGGAAGGTGCGTTCAGCTGTCTCCAGGCACAACATCGCGGTTCAGCGGACAGGCGGCGGACCCCCACCTCCTCCCCCACAACTAACAACATGGGAGGAGAAAGTCTTGACCATCATGCATCCTGAGGGCCTCGGAGGAGTCGGTGGAGGAATGGACACTAGTAAGTCAAATCTTAACTATCAGATCCCCCACCCTACCTGCATGCTATCACACACCCCCACCCTCACACCCTCCCCTATCACCCAAACTCCTCACTAATGTACTAAGAACACAAACCACACATCCCAACAACAAGCCCTGCATGACACAACTAAGCATGGACACCCATCACGAAAGCATGCTCACTGCACATACTCAGAACAACCCCTAACCATCTTCACACAAGCCCCCACACAGGAATGCTTGCACTGGGGTACACGCACACCCACCCATTTCACACCATGACACACACACATGCAATAATCATGCTCTTATGCCCCTGCAGGATCACGAAGAACCGTCACCACACCGGAGGGTCCAGACAACTCCACTCCACCCACTGAAGAGGCCCACAGTGACGATAGCAGCTCTGCCCCACTGGATCCTGATGACCAGCCCGGACCATCGTGGGCCTCGGGACAGTCGGTAACACCAGCACAGCACCCACCCAGCGGGCCCTAACCTCCCTACCCAGGACAGGTCAATCAGCTGTGTGTCCACCACTACAGGGAACCCAGGATAACCCACCACCCCAACAACAACAGGGACCTGGGGGCAGTGGTAGTGGGCACACGGTCCAGGGGACGGAGGCACAGGAACACAGGGGAACTGGGAGGGCTGCTGTGTGACAGGGGGCGGACAGGCCAAGGGAACCCACTCTCCACGAGGCCCTCTCCTCCATCATGGGCGCATACCACCACTCCCAGGAGACGATGGCGACGGTCCTGGTCAAGTTTCAGGAGACCCAGCGCCTGCAGGAGGACCAGTATTTGGGGTTCAGGGAGGAGCTCAGGACCATCAGCTCTGCCTTGGGCACCTTCGTAGGGGTGCTGAAGGACATACAGCAGACCATGAGGGACACCGTGGCACTCCAAGGGGCCCCTGACACTAGCATGGACGATAAACTGCCCACCACCTCCGCCGGCGCTAGTGGACAGGACGCCCCGCCACAGGACCACCACACCAGCACCCCACCCCCTGCAGATGGACAACCACCATGCAAGCGGTCCCTGAGATCCAGGAACAGGACAGAGCAAGATGGCAAGACCCCCGCCAGGAAATGAGACCACCCTGATTGTCACCCCACTGTCCCACTTTGTTATCCTGTCCATACTTAAACTGCCCCAGCTCCACTTCCTATGCCCATATGGGCAGTGCACCTGTGAGACTAATAGACTGGACTCTGCCATGGACATTTCTCCACCATCACCCCTCACCATTTTACAACCCCCCTCCATTTTTGAGCACTTAAATAAACACCCTTGAACCACAAAACAATGTTGAGTCAGTCTATGATTTGGAAAAATGTATTATCAATGACAGTGTCAAAATGCGTTTCTAGTTGTAAAGGCAACATACCTATGTCACACATCACAAGTCCTTGAAGGATGCATGCAGATGACTCACGTTGGTAGGCACACCTGTGAAACCGTAATTTAAAGGAACAACTCAGTTACCAAATAATCCAATGAAATTACACACAGGATAGAGGAAGACGTGTGACAGTGAATGTAATGGTAAAAATGAAAATGTTCTCACCTGTGTCTCACTGGAAATATTGCTGTATGACTGACTCCCTGTTGTCGTTGTCTTCTTCCTCAGCTTCCTCCTCATCACTGTCCACAGGCTCCACAGGCTCCACAGCTGCCACAACACCGTCATCTGGACCATCCTCCTGCAGAAAAGGCACCTGGCGTCGCAAAGCAAGATTGTGAAGCATCGAGCAGGCGATGATGATCTGGCACACCTTCCTTGGTGAGTAGAATAGGGAACCACCTGTCATATGGAGGCACCTGAACCTGGCCTTCAGGAGGCCGAAGGTGCGTTCGATCACTCTCCTAGTTCGCCCATGGGCCTCATTGTAGCGTTCCTCTGCCCTGGTCCTGGGATTCCTCACTGGGGTCAATAGCCAGGACAGGTTGGGGTAACCAGAGTCTCCTAATAGCCACACACGGTGCCTCTGGAGTTGACCCATCATATCAGGGATGCTGCTATTCCGCAGGATGTAGGCGTCATGCACTGAGCCAGGGAACATAGCATTCACCTGGGAGATGTACTGGTCTGCCAAACATACCATCTGTACATTCATCGAATGATAACTCTTCCGGTTCCTGTACACCTGTTCACTCCTGTGGGGGGGGACCAGAGCTACATGGGTGCCATCAATAGCACCTATGATGTTGGGGATATGTCCAAGGGCATAGAAGTCACCTTTCACTATAGCCAAATCTTCCACCTCAGGGAAAATGATGTATCTCCTTACGTGTTTCAGCAGGGCAGACAACACTCTGGACAGCACGTTGGAAAACATGGGCTGGGACATCCCTGATGCCATGGCTACTGTTGTCTGAAAAGAGCCACTTGCAAGGAAATGGAGCACTGACAGCACCTGCACGTCAAGGGGGATTCCAGTGGGATGGCGGACTGGTGACATCAGGTCTGGCTCCAACTGGGTACATAGTTCCTGGATAGTGGCACGGTCAAACCTGTAGGTGACGATTAAATATCGCTCCTCCATTGTCAACAGGTCCACCAGTGGTCGGTACACCGAAGGATTCCGCCATCTTCTCAATTGTCCCAAATGACGGTGCCTAGGAAGGACAACAGCGACCACAGAGTCAACTTTTTTCCAGGTATGTACCCACAGTTACACAGAACACGACACCAAACACAAAACCCTTCCTGTATGTGTGTTGAGTGTAGGCCTATGTGTGACGCAGAAGTAAATGAAGCCATGTGGGCCCCTGAAATGGCGGCTGCCTGACCTCTAAACTGGGACAATGGGATTGTGCGGTAACTGCGTTTCCGTTGCACACCGGCGCGGTAGACGGTCGTAGACCGCGGCGCAATGCTGCATTGGTTAACATTGGACCCTATGGGTCCCAGGAGCCAATGAACAAGTGCGCCGCCGGTGATGATACGCACCGCCGCGGACGTCACCGCCATTTTCTATCTGTTCAATCACTAGATACCTGATCTTCGACAAGAGAGGACCTACACTGCAAGTGCTGCTGTGACCTCGGTCTGGAAGCGACGATGGCTGCTGCGTCCGGGTAAAGGGCCCCTGCCTTCACTGCTCAGGAGTTGGAGAAACTAGTAGACGGGGTCCTCCCCCAGTACACGCTACTCTACGGTCCTCCAGACCAACAGGTAAGTACACAGGGAGCACGTTGTATGGGCTAGGCCTGGGTGGAGAGGGCTGGTTGTAAGAGGGAACGGGGCAGAGTTCAGGGAACATTGATGCATGTGAATGAATGTGCCACATGGCTAGGGTAGGGAGGGGGGACACTCACATCGACGGTGCAGTTGGTAATAACTTCTCTTCTTCCCTTGTGCATGTCATGTAGGTCAGCGCCCACCAGAAAAAGGACATTTGGCGTGCCATCGCCAAGGACGTCCGGACCCTGAGGGTCCACCAGAGACGGGGCACCCACTGCCATAAAAGATGGGAGGACATTCGCTGCTGGAGCAAGAAGACGGCGGAGGCTCAGCTGGGGATGGCCTCCCAACGTGGGAGGGGTGCCCGTCGCACCATGACCCCCCTGATGTTCCGGATCCTGGCGGTGGCCTACCCTGAGTTGGATGGGCGCTTGAGGGCATCACAGCAGACACAAGGGGGTGAGTACACTCTCATTCTGCTGACTTTGCGCGCAGTGGAGGGGTCTGGGTGGGGGAGGAGGCCTGTGGGTGTACCTAGGCCAGGCAGAAATACGTAGGTTAGGCCCCTCCATAATGCAGGCCATGTGGCACTCTACCCCACCGCAGTAGAGTGCCAAATACAGGTATACATGCCCCTGTGGCATCCATGTGTGCAGAAGTCCACCAAAGGCATGTAGGCCAGATCCCATTAATTGCATCTGTAGAGGCCAGGAGCACGGCGTAGTGCAGGGGGCTGCTGTGTCTGTTTTGTCCGCCAACAGTAGCGGTATGCCATGCACTCAACCTGTCTTTCTTCTGTTCCCCCCCCCTTTTTCTGGTCTCCCTGTTCTTTTGTGCATCAGCATCATCAGGCGGAGGTACAGTGGCACCGGAGCACGAGGGAGCTGCATCCCACATGGCCATGGAGGGCCACACCACGGACTCAGAATGCACCAGTGGGACGGAGGGCGAGGGGAGCTTCACGTCGGCCACCGGATCACCAACCAGCGACACTGACTCGTCCGCCGATGGGAGCTCCCTTATGGTGGCGGCACCATCTGTGCGCCCCACGTCTACAGGTACAGCTGCCACCTCCCCTACCTGCACCGCCCTCCCAGCAGCCCCTCAGTGTTCGCCCCGTGCCCGCTCACCCAGGAGGGTGGGCATCACCTTCGCCCCAGGCACCTCAGGCCCTGCCCCAGTCACCCCTGCTGCTCTCAGTGAGGAGGCCATTGACCTCCTCAGGTGACTCACTGTTGGGCAGTCTACCATTGTGAATGCCATCCAGGGTGTAGAAAGGGAGTTGCAACACGGTAATGCATTCCTGGAGGGCATTCATTCTGGTCAGGCTGTCCTTCAGCGAACCCTGCAATCTCTGGCCTCAGCACTGATGGCAGCCATTGTCCCTGTGTCTAGCCTCCCCCCTCCAACCTCCTCCACCCAGACCCAATCCCCTGTACCCCAGCCCATCCCAAACACACCATCAGACCAGCATGCACACACCTCAACACACAAAAGTAGCTCAGGCAAACATAGGCACCACACAACCCACAGGCACACACACAAGCACCACCCACATGCAGACACAGCAACATCCACTCCCTCCACTGTGTCCCCCTCCTCGTCGTCTCCCTCCTCCCTCCCAGTCTTGTCTACACTCTCTCCTGCATGCACTACATCTACAGGCACCAGGACTCGCACCAGAACACCCAGCACCACACCCTGCTCACCTGCACTCACCACCTCCACTCCCATTTACACGTCCCCTGTGTCCTCTCCCAGTGTGTCTGTGACGCCCCCTCCCAAAGTACACAAACACGGGCACCCACACACCCAACATCCATCCACCTCACGACAGCCTCCAGTACCTGCACCTGCACCCAAAACACCTAAAGTGACACCTCCTACAACCACCTCCTCTTCCTCCACTCCCAGACCCCCTCCAACTACCCATCCCAGTGTTCGTCAGAAACTGTCCCTCTGCAAAGTTGACCTTTTTGCCCCCACCCCCCCCCCCTCCAATTCATCAGCCCCGTCGTAGCGCCTCAGCCAAAAAGCCTCCAGTACCAGTGGTGCGTGTTCAAGGTGTGTGGAGTGCACCGGCCACCAGGGCAGGCAGTGTGACACGGAGCCAAGGCACTGCCAGTCCACACCCTGTAAAGGCTCTGAAGTTGGAAAGTGGCCGACGGGACCGTGTGAAGACTCCTGGAGGCAAAACAACTCACAGGGGTCCCAGGGGCATTGCAGAGTCAGCTGTGACTCCTCCAAAGGTAGGGAAGGGCCAGAAGAAGTCTGCACAGCCTGGTGTGAGCATCACGGCGGAGAAGGGCGGCATCCTTCCCGGCGGCCGGGCCGCCACCGCCAGCACCATCATCCCTGGTCCTGAGACCACCGCCACAGTCATTGCCCAGGAGGGCCAAAGTATCGTCACTGGTCAGGAGACCACCGCCACCGCCGGAGTCAGTGCCCAGGAGGGCCCAAGTATCGTCACTGGTCAGGAGACCACCGCCACTGCCGGTGTCAATGCCCAGGAGGGCCCAAGTATCGTCACTGGTCAGGAGCCCACCGCCACCGCCGGAGTCAGTGCCCAGGAGGGCCCAAGTATCGTCACTGGTCGGGAGACCACCGCCGGAGTCATTGCCCAGGAGGGCCCAAGTATCGTCACTGGCCAGGATACCACCGCCGGAGTCATTGCCCAGGAGGGCCCCGGCAGCCACAGCCCCGGTGGGCAATGAGGGACCGTCATGCCACACACCAATGCCCAGTCCAGAGAACGTCATGCCACACACCAATGCCCAGTCCAGAGCACGTCACGCCACACACCAATGCCTAGTCCAGAGAACGTCATGCCACACACCAATGCCTAGTCCAGAGAACATCATGCCACACACCAATGCCCAGTCCAGAGACCGCCATGGCTAAGCACCGCTGAACAGTCCAGGACCGCCATGGCAAAGCACCGCTGAACAGTCCAGAACCACCATGGCAAAGCACCGCTGAACAGTCCAGAGACCGCCATGGCAAAGCACCGCTGAACAGTCCAGGACCGCCATGGAAAAGCACTGCTAAACAGTCCAGAACCGCCATGGCAAAGCACTGCGGAACAGGGCATGCACCGCTGAAGAAGGAAAAGACCGCCACATCAAGCATCGTTATCCCATGTGCCGCTGGGACAGTGACGGGACAGGAACTGTCACGGGGAGACTAATCCAGTCTGGACACCAGTCCCCCTCCAGAACCAGTGGTAGCTGTTATCTACTTGAGAGACTGTGGCTTTGCACTCCCCAGGATGGTACAGTGGGCAAACCACCCACTGTAGAGACTTGAGAGACTGTGGCTTTGCACTCCCCAGGATAGTACAGTGGGCAACCCACCCACTGTAGAGACTTGAGAGACTGTGGCTTTGCACTCCCAGGATGGTACAGTGTGCAAACCACCCACTCTAGAGACTTGAGATACTGTGGCTTTGCACTCCCCAGGATGGTACAGTGGGCAACCCACCCACTGTAGAGACTTGAGAGACTGTGGCTTTGCACTCCCCATGATGGTACAGTGGGCAAACCACCCACTGTAGAGACTTGAGAGACTGTGGCTTTGCACTCCCCAGGATGGTACAGTGGGCAACCCACCCACTGTAGAGACTTGAAAGACTGTGGCTTTGCACTCCCCAGGATTGAACCGTGGGCAAACCACCCACTGTAGAGACTTGAGAGACTGTGGCTTTGCACTCCCCAGGATTGATCAATGGGCATGGAGCCCCGTCGTGGATCTGGTTTTGCACTCATCCGGCTGAGGTGCCCCCCCTTCCCTTCCCCCTGAGGTGTCTGTTGTATTTCTCTCTGATGCCCCGGCAGTGTTCTCTCCGTTTGTGGACAGGTATCTTGTGTGGGCCTCGCCCATGCATTTTTGGACTAGTGGTGCACGGACATTGATATGTGCATATCTGCACTACTTCTCGTAATGTATATCCTTTTGAATTATTTTATGATATATCTGTATATATTTGAGACATGTATATTGAAACATTACAATGTTTGAACTGATTTCGTTTTGTCTTTGCATTCTTCCGGGGGGGTTGTGGGTTGTTACTGTGATGTTTGTTAATGCATTGGTGTGTGTGTTGTAATATGCGAGGGTGGGGGTGGGGGTGGGGGTGTTGCGTGTGTGTGTGTCTGACTTTTGCCTCCCCCCTCCCCTATGTTGTAGGTGCAGTACTCACCGTTGTCTTCGCCGGCGTTGCTCTTCGTAGATGAGTAGGAATACAAGGGCCGGTAGGATTTGTAATTCCGGATCCATGGAGTCCTCCTTCCTCGTGGGATGTGTTCAGGTGAGCGTTTTCCCATTGCAGAAACTGTTTCCGCCGTGTTTTTATCCACGGTGAAACCGCCCCGGAAAAGGTGGCGGATTGGCGGGTTGTGATACTATGGGCGGTACGTTGTCTTCCGCCTGTGTGTTGGCGGTGACCGCCGCGCTGCTTGTCTGTACCGCCGTGGCGGGCGGTGTGTTAAAGTGGCTGTCTTTGTTGGCGGTTTCCGCCAGGGTCATGATTCCCTTTTTTTGTCCGCCGGCCTGTTTGCGGTATTACCGCACCTTTAACACCGTCCGCCAGGGTTGTAATGACCACCTATATTTTGATACATGCACAGACTGAGGAGGAGCATGAGAGAATAATCAGGAAGGTGTTGGGAATTTTAAGAGAGCATGGTTTGACTCTCAAGATCAAGAAGTGTTCTTTTGGTAGATCAGAGGTAGAGTATTTAGGTCATAGAATAACTCCCAATGGGGTGTGCCCTAAGGAGGAACTTAATATGAGCATTTTAGGCTTACGGGAAACAGAGAAAAAAGAGGAACTGCTATCTTTTTTGGGAATGGTTGAGTTTCAGGCTAAGTTTTTGCCAAATTTAGCATCTAAGACTACAAACATGAGAAGACTTTTGAGGAAAGGGAAAGAATTTGTGTGGGATGATGAGTGCAGAAGGGAGTTTGAGAGTATAAAAAAGGAATTGGCTACAGTTGGAAGTTTAAGTTCATTTGATCCTAAAAAGGTGTGTGTGATTATGACTGATGCGAGTCTGAGGGGGTTAGGAGCGGTACTTTTACAAGATGTGGGGGAGCAAGAAAACCTGTGGTGTATTGTTCTAAGACTTTGCGAGGAGCGGAAGTGAATTATTCGACGATTGAGAAGGAAGCTTTGAGTGTGTTTTGGGCAGTCAATAAATTGAAGAATTTTCTGTGGGGAAGGGAGTTTCAAATTTTTACTGATCACAAACCCCTTGTGGAAGTCTTCATGAAGAGAGGGCTGGATATGATCTCGGGAAGAATCAGTAGGTGGATTGTCGGGCTACAAGACTTTGCTTTCAAGGTGTTTTATGTCCCAGGTCTGAGTAATAAGATTGCTGACTGCTTGTCAAGATTAAGCACAGAAGTAGAGAGTAATTCGGGTGAAAATCAAGAGGATGTCATTAGTGTGTGTAATGTGACAAGAGGTATTGTTGAACAAGATGAGTGGTTGAGAGCGTTTTTGGCGTTGTGCTACAACGTGTGTGTAAGGAACACAGTAATGGATGGAATTCATACAGGAGGAGTTGTCTGTGGAGAATGAGATTTTGTTGCGGGGAACCAGATTAGTTGTCCCTGTTTCTTTGAGAGAGAAGATCATAGAACTAGCACATGAAGGTCATCAAGGTATGAGTAAAACCAAAGCAAGAATTCGCCTTAATTATTGGTGGCCAGGAATGGATCTTATGATCGAAAGGAGAGTAAGAGACTGTTGTGATTGCTGTAACAGCGATAAAGTTTACAAAACGAGAGTGCCACCAATGTGTACTCATGAATGTTCTACAAAGCCGTGGGATGTAGTAGCAGTAGATGTAGTGGGGCCTATCTTTGGAAAGGGCGGTTGTAACTATATTTTAGTTTTAGTGGACCAATTTTTGAGGCAGAAATAGCCATTAGTGGTAGCATAAAAAAGTGATTAATTTCTTTGATGAGATTTTTTGTCGTGAAGGTTTGCCAAACACTATTCTCACAGACAATGGGACCCAGTTTGTATCACATGAGATGGAAGAGTACTTTAAGTCTAGGGGTATCATGCATAGAAAATGTTCCTTGTACCATCCCGAAGGAAATGGGACAGTAGAAAGGTTTAATAAGTGCATAAAGGAGTGCATACAATTGGAAGTTGCAGCTGGCAGGAGTTGGAGGGATGGTCTTAAGAATTTCCTTCATGCATACAGATTTTCACCTCACTTCACTACCGGGAGAGTCAGGGGACGGAAAGCTAACACATGTTTGGCACCAGGTTGGGTGTGTTGGGGTAAGAATGAGTGTGTAACGTGGAGTAACAGGGATAAGGAGGAAAGGGAGAAAGAGGAAAAATGTTTAGAGAAAAGAAAGGAAAACTATAATAGGAGGAAAAATACTTGCAAAATTGAGGTGAAAGTGGGTGATAAGATTCTGATTAGAAACCCTAAGTTGAGTAAGTCTGGAAGTAAGTTTATGGGTCCATTTGAAGTTGTCAAACATTTTAGGAATGCAGTGAAAATTAAGGATGGAAGAGTCTGGAATCTCAACGGTGTTGTTATTTCAAAGAAATTGTGATTTTCTTCTGTTTTGTTTTTATATCTTTATTTGTAGTTTCAGTTTAGAAAGATTTTATAATCATATTCTTTCTGTACATAGTTTCTAATGTTTTCTGTTTATGAACTGGTTTTTGGGTTATGTTTTTTTTATTGTTACCTTATCTTTTGATATTATTAAAAGAGTTCTAAATTGTTTTAAAAGGGGAAGGTGTGTGGTAGAATGGGACAATAGAATGTGAGGGATCTCATCTCTAGCACTGATGTCATGTTTGACATCAGAGTAGAGTGTTGGAGAGTGAGATTCCAAGAAGCTGTTGGTGAGCTGACTGGTTGTTGTACTCTTTCCTGGCTGTGGCTAAGATACTCCTAATAAACAAACCTGCATTCAATACCATCAGGATTTACCCTTTTATTACATCGCTCTTCGAAAATACTTCAATTCCTCTGGAATCTGGAATCTGCCAATTTCCTGCAGAACGTGTTTACACTAATTTCACAATCAGGAACTTTTCCCACCTCCTGGAAGGAAGTGGTTGTTACTACACTACAAAAAAAACAGAATGTGGACCCAGAGAATTAAAAAAACTTCTGTCCCATTTCCCTGCTTCCAGTGCTGGCCAAGATTCTTGAAACGTTTGTTAACCAGGAACTTGGAGGGGGGGGGCAATGCAGCCATTCTGGTAATGCTTGATTTGCGTGAAGCATTTAACATCGCCTGGCTGGCACAGATGATTCAATGGCTGCAGGAAATTGGGATCCATGGGACTGCGTTTAAGCTTCTTCTCTCTTTTCCTACGAACAGAGCTCAAATGGTCAGCTGTGGAGGTTTCAAAGCAGAAGCTTTCAGGCTTCCTTTTGGAGTCCCTCAGGGCCCATCCCTAAGTCAGACTCTCTTTAATGTGCATGTTTCTCCATTGCCTAAATTGCTGCACTCTTTCAGTTTCCAAGTACTATTGTACACTGATGACATCCAGATCATCATGTCCACTTCCAATTACCTTACTACTGTAGCCAACAAGTTCAACCACTGCATGCCTAGCATTGGTAGGTGGATGAAAGCCAACACTTAACTTAACACTAAACTTAATGCTTGCAAAACGGAGGTTTTGGTATTTGGTAATCAGGAGTCTGCTTGGTCTAACATCTGGTAGCCGTAGGATTGCAGATCTCTTCCACCCCCCTGGTCAAATCAGCCAAAAACCTTGGAGCAAACTTACAAAATACAATTGTATTTTGTAAGATTGCGACGCTTTTGCGTCAATAAATGACACACATGCGGCACTAAAAAAGTATAAATACAGGTCTTAGTGTTTTATTTGACACCACATTGAGCTTTGATACTAAGGTCAGCCATACTACTAGCACATTTACTCATTATCAGAACACTGAGAAAGATTTTTCCTTATGTTCCAGAGAACTTGCGCCAAGCAGTCATTATCACACTTACCACCCCGACTGGATTACTGTAACTCTATTTACCTTAATATCAATGTGTCCTGTGTTAACAAACTTCAGGTTGCCCAGATTGCAGCCGCCCGACTTATCCTTAACATTCCGAGGCATGTTTAGGTCAGAGAAGGGATTTGCTCCCTCCACTGGCTTTCAATAAAAAAAAGGATTGTTTTGCATCAAAATGGCTCTAGCCAACTCAACTCCCTTTTTCAATGGTACTCCCCAGGAAGGCTTCTTAGATCCTCTTTTTGTAAGCAGGTTTTGGTCCCCAGATTCTCCAAGGCCAGATGGGGAGGTCGAACCATCTCAGTGGCTTCTGCCAAACTTTGGAATACTCTGCCTGTCCATATCTCAGAAGTTGACTTTTTTGTTGTGTTGTGTTAAAACACTGCTAAAAACGTGGCCTTTTACTCTCCTTCTCCCTTAGTATTGGGGCTTCTCTTCTTCTGTTTGGAACTGGGTGCTTTCCGCTAGCACTTTGACACCTCTGGGTGTAGTGCACTCTATAAGTTCCCATAACATAACATAACACAACATGGTTAGGCCTACTAACCCCTGCTTGCCCCGTGGCCCTCTGAAGTGGGTTCTGGTACCACAGAAGGCTAGACCTGTGTTAGGCTATGTCATCAGGAATAGGCCAGACTTGGGCATGCCTAAGGAGAGACGCTGCGATCCCTGAAGCCAGACGCACTTTGCTTCCCATGGGTGAAAGTTTAATTTTTTTTGTTGATTCCTAAAGTTCATATTGCATGGAGTGATGGTGTCTGCATACTGATCCACAAAACACCAGGCTTCAAATCTGGTAAGGTACATAATGGCTCATAGGCCATTATTTGATGTTGCAGGACATGCTACTAGATGTGGCTGTCGCTTTTATAAACACAGTCCTAACGTTGACTCCCAAACCTATTTTGATGAGATACTTCATATGAAATGAGAACTTTAGTCTCGTTGTATACCCATCACTGAGTCAGGTATCAAGGGCATTGCAGTATCTAATAGTGAGATTTAGGAGATATCATGGGTGGAAGATATTCAAAGATCTAGGAGGTCGTATAGACCCTTTTGAATGGCTTGCTGGTGTCTGCCACTCTATTGGCGGCCTGTCCTCCCAGTTCAGAGATCTATTCTTGCCTAGCCAGGACCTCTGTGTTGCAAAAGGAACTGACACTGACTGTGGTGACCCAAATCACAGCACTGCTGGTTTGCCAAATGGACACTATGTTTAAAGCACCCACTCCTAAAACTATTTTATTTAGAGAAAACAAACTTCAAAAGCAGGAGTTCATAGTCCAGAAGAAACAACAAATGTCCCAGATATGCAGTTTTCTCCATGCATGTGGTGTCCATTCTACATTTTCCCTGCCATGTCTTTTATTGTGTACAAGGAAGGTCGCACTTCATGCAATAGGGTGGAGCACTATAAAGATGAGAAGCATCTTTCGGAACACACAACCTCAGATGCAATCCCACATGCACCTAACACTATGACCCAGCGATGCTATGACAGATGGACCTCTGGGTCATGAGTTCTCATCAGCACAGCTAGCTCAGGCTCTGATAACAGTAGACCTAAGGTTCTCCATGTCTAAAGGGGGCAGAAGACCCTGGGTGTAAGACCTCTTTGCAGCGTTCTCGTCTTCCACTGAACCTCAAATGAGGCCCTTAGACACATACAGGAGAAAATGTTATAGTATTCCTCATTGCACTGTGCACAACTCCTTGTCACGGGAAATATAGTCCCATGGATATCAGATATTGCATATTTGCACCGCACCATCTCAGACATTCCCAAATAGGGCATGAGCTGGTAGTCCTATGTATGTCCTTCTGGGTGTGGGGGATGCTGAAGAGTCCTCTCTATCAGGCTTCTTAATCCTGTATTCCACAGTGAGACACGCTTGGCCATAAGTACATTTGTTTATGTTTACGTTTATGTTTATGGGATCAGTGCTTTAATATTCCCCTATCTAGGAAAGGCTCAAAGCGTATCTGATTGGCAGAGCCATTACATTGTGTTGACCTCATATTATGGTGGCAGGCACCCTACTTAAGTTGGCATAGTGGGGGCTTTGCTCCGCCCTTGGAGGCAGGTGATAGTGAGTACGGCGGCCGGGAAACGAGGGAGATAGCAGAAGATTTCTTGTTGGCCCAGCTGCAGGCCACACTGTTTTTGCTTGAAAGAGATTTGCTTTCAAATCCAACATCCAAAATCTAGTTGGGACACCACGGAGAGGTAATGAGACTGAGTTCCTCACCTTTCACATCTTTGTCCTTATATATATTTAGTGTGGGTAGCCTGAGAATCAGATAGAACATTACTATACAGTGGCCTAACAACCTGCATTTAATGATCTCAGCACATGATATGGGGGTTAAGGGAGAACCAGGATAATGCTGGAGACCATGCAAGTTATATGTCAAGATTTTGGAAGCAATGGCGGCTGGCTTGTATTTACAGCGGGGGCGTGATACAATAATAATAATTTAAAAAAAGAAAAGGCACTTACTTGACAGCGTCTTTCTCTCCTCGCGGTGTCCTCCTCTCCTGCTTCTGGAAGCTCCAACGCAGGCACAGGGAGTAGGAAACAGCACTGACAAATCCTGACTCTGCTTTCATGCTGGTAACTATAATGAAAGCAGCATCAGGACTGGTGGGAGTGGCCTCTCACAGCACTCACAAGAGCGCTGGAGGACTGTGCTTTCTCTAACCCAGCTGTCTTAAGAAAGCAAGGTTAGAGAAGTTTAAAGGGCGCATGTCAGGCTGGCCATCACAAGACGGCTGTCTAAAAGGACATGCACACTTTAAACTAAAGTGCACAGCTCTGTGCTGCTGTCGCTCAGCAGCAGTGGCCTCGCCCCGTCCTGACACTCAGTTCAGGATGGGGAGAAGAAAAATACAATGGTAATAAATAAACTTTATTACCAATTTATGTTTCAGTTCTGGGGGCTATGTTGGGGGCATTTTTTTTAGAGGGGCCTTCCCTGTATGGAAGTTAATGTACAGCCATTATAGCCTTCCGACTCAGGGAAATTTAAAGGCCTGGGCAAAGTGGGCTCTGGCCCAGTGCTCCAACATTTTAGGGGGGCCCACATAAGCTCTCTTCTGCATATTGTCTCATTACCAATGACCTTAAATAATTCCTAATCATATTGTTTTAAATACTGTTTTCCTTTAAGTTATCATAAGGTGGGTGGTGTGTGAGAGTCTATCACGATTTGCAGAGAAATGTTGTATTTATATTTTATGCAAGATCCATAAAAAAAATTCTCACATCTGAGAAATGGGAGGGTGTCACTGAGATTATTTGCAGCAGTATTAGTCAACTGTTGCTGTGTTACAATGTTGAAAACACACATCACTATCCCTGAATATTAATACACATTTAGAAGATGGACGAGTGTGCCCATGCACTGTCAGTGACTTGGCTACATAGAGCATCAACGAGTTGAAACTGGGTCATAAATTCAAAGCAGTTCCAAACAGGGGCCCAAACAATACATATGCCCCAGGGCCCCCAAAATCCTTAGTCTCCCTGTTCTGACTTTTGTGTCCGACAACAATCCTTACTTCCAATAGGGATTTGCAGAATTTATTTTTACACTGGCAATGCTTTGCAAAGTTCCCTCCTTTTGCAATGTTTTTTGGTTAACGTTTACCTTTGCCCATTTATTGCTTTGCTAACATTGATCATTTGCATCACCAACGGCCCAATTATGAGGGAGGCAGATGGAGTTCCTGTACGAAATTCTGCTCCACCTGATAACAAGTAGGTCAGTGCACTGGAACTTACCTGGTCCAGGAACACCTGACGTAATGTTACTGCCGGGAAATTCCAGCCATTAAAAGTGCTTTGGGGCGAAAGGCTACTTTGCAGCCTGGCCAGTGTTGTAGCCCCTGCCAGACTCTCAGCAATGGAACAAGGAGAATGAAATGCCCCCCCCTGCCAGAACACAGTCTCCTCTTCATTCCATCACCACCTGCCTCGCAGAGGGCCACAGCTCACCTATAATTCCTGTTCAGAGCAGGTGGCAAATGTAAGCAATAATACACATGGAATGCGAGCAATAATACACATGGAAAAGAAAAAGAAAAGTGGAATTCCCCCAAGTGAAACTGGGTTGCAGTAACTCCCTGTTCCATGGAGATTAATTCTAATTGCAGGAACTCAACAAGGAGATCACAGCCAGTATCTTTAATTCTGGAAGCCTAGAATTTCCTCCTAGAATCCTGTCTTGTTATCTGCCCTCAGTATCTTTAATTCTGGAAGCCCAGAATTTCCTCCTAGAATTCTGTCTTGTTATCTGCCCTCAGTATCTTTAATTCTGGAAGCCCAGAATGTCCTCCTAGAATCCTGTCTTGTTATCTGCCCTCAGTATCTTTAATTCTGGAAGCCCAGAATGTCCTCCTAGAATCCTGTCTTGTTATCTGCCCTCAGTATCTTCAATTCTGGCAGCCCAGAATTTCCTCCTAGAATTCTGACTTGTTATCTTACCTCGATATCTTTAATTGTGGCAGCCCAGAATTTCCTCTTGGAATTCTGACTTGTTATCCAGCCTCAGTATCTTTCATTCTGTCACCCCAAATTTCCTCCTGGACTAGTTATCCGGTCTCAGTATCTTTAATTCTGGCAGCCGAGAATTTTCTTCTGGAATTCTGACTGCATCAAGAAGATAATTTCCATTGTAATTATACCCAGGCAAGAAAGAAAGTTTATGGTAAATTTCTCTCTGCAAACTTACCCTTGAAGAGTTTTTCTGTGCACAAAGGCAAAAGTATACAGAATTTATCTTCTCTGCAACTTTGCCGTTCTGCAACATTGTCAGAAATGTTCCAATGTTCATGGGAAATTGGGGAAGGCATAATATTTTTCCAACTTTTCTAAATTGCTAAGTTTGCCATATAACTTTGCGGAATACAGATGAAAGACAAGACACAAATATGAATAAGACTAATCCCATTTTCAGTGTATATTTCTAGTTTTTTCATAACATTTTTAACACTAAATGGTTTGACGATGTGTTTAGTTTTAACAGCTAGATAAAAGTAAAATAGTTTGTCTTAAGCACCCTGTATCTTCACAAGGGGAAACATCCTGAACAACTAGGTCTAAAGCACTTGTTGCCTGAACCACTACTGCCAAACAACTAAAAAGTCTCTACAACTAAGTACTGAACAACTACTGTCTAAACAACAATTGTGCCTGAATAACAATTGACTCAACAACTAATTTTAAGGTAAGGTTTTCTTTTTGGTTTTTATGGTTTATTAGTTGTTTAGAATATATATTAAAATTAGTTGTTCAGGCAATTGTTATTCAGGCACAATTGTTGTTTAGACATTAGTTGTTCAGTACTTGGTTGTAGAGACTTTTTAGTTGTTTAGCAGCAGTGGTTTAGGCTATAGTTGTTTAGGACCTAGTTGTTCTGTCACATATTCCTTTACAAGACTGCTGGATTAGATGTGGCAGCACCTCTGATTTTAGGCGACTGAGTCACTCCCACAACAGTGGGCGACTGTCCACCCAACTCTTCTGGCTCTCTAGCACCACCTCGCCCAAAAGCATGAACAGTCAAGATGATTTCTGGCAGCCTAGTACATGGACTCTGAAATCCTCTCAGGGATTCGCCCTACAACAGGTTTTACCATTTTCTCTCGTTAGGAAGGAGTCTCTTACACACAGAGGTGAAGAAGAAGATGCAGGAAAGTTTTCAATAACTTTATTGAAAAGACTGCAATCTACTGTAAAATACATGAGCTGCAATGATTAGAATAACGAAGAGACAAAATCATGATTGTGTGAATAAGCAATTTGAATATGAACAAACCTAACACTTTGCAATTAACATGAATACACAAACTCCTCCCTAATAGAGTACAGTCTACCCTAAAAAGATGATAAACTTAATCTGCCCAAGCCACGTCCGTGAGAAGCACCCGCGCCCCCATTACCTTGGAGCAAGGTTGGCCTCCAGTCCCCAAATCAAGCGATGTAGCAACGCAAAGGCTGAGGTCTGCTGAAAAAATGATGCGCAGTGTAGATGGAAGATCCTGGGTGGAACCCCCTCTAACAGCCTTGGTCTCACAGAGTGTTCAACAAAAAGCCCATGTTATTGTTTGTGCAGACATCCTGACGTGGGTATGTACCAAAGCATTAGATTGTGTGCGTAAACTTGGATTGTCAATACCCTAACAAAAATGCCTGACATGTTTATATTCTGTGAAGCAGAGGGACATGATGACAATGCAATACGTACATTACTGACAATGACGCTTTCATGGAAGGGCAACTGATTATAAAACAAAAGCTTATCTTATAAAATGCAGCAACTGCAAGTACTGTTAATAATGAATAAAAGATGAACAATAAACAGAGCATGTTTTTTTTAGGTATAAAGGGCACCGGCCTGCAAGCGGAGGAAAAGCTAAACTCCTGTACCTGAGGAAACTAAAATGGATCCACAACAAGATTTAAAATTTCATAACTTAAAGACAGTTTTTACACCAGTACTAATTAAAATGAGATCTAATACTTGGAGTTTTCTGCCACCAAATTCACAGCTTACCCAAATTTATAAAGATAGTTTACTTTGTAAATAAATAAGCAGTGCTCACTTTTCCCATGCACTAAAAAGGCATTAATAAGTCTCAATTCCCAAAATCGTTTGTGCATCTAAGGAAAATATAGGTGCCAAACATATGCCTTTCAAAGGGCAAAGTCCAATTCCTGTTTTACTGATTCAGGAATGGTGCTATTTTGCCACTGTGAATAGGATTTGCTCACAAGGATATTCTCAACAACTTTGGAATATTGATGTGAGCAAATTAACTCCCAGGCATTTAACAAATATAGATATTCACCAAATCAATGTAGACATTTTCCAGTCACAAAGACATTTTATAGGCTCTACCCTTAAAGGCTGGAAATACTAGTATAATTTGAGAATGAGATGGGAACTCGTATGATGTTTATTTGGAGTACAAGAGATGGAGTTTCTCCAAAAAGGAAAAATGTTTCCAAGTGAAGAAAACAAAACTTTCAGAATATTAATGCACTTTGTGTTACATACCCACATGCAGAAACATGCACCTTTAACATATCTGCATTGGGTAATACATATTAATGGTGACCTACATAGGAGAGTCTTTAGATCTTCTATATTGTTGAAGTCAAGCCACTATATATGATGCATCCAGAATACTAACATTGAGGCGCAGTGGAAGTCAGAGACTCACTTAATTTTAAAAGTCCCGGCTAACAGGAATTGTAATGGTAATCTGAGCCACTTTCCGTGATACCAAACATGTACTCTTCATTGTTATAATTAAAGAATTCCAGTGCCCCACTGTCAACTCCCTCTCAGACTGGCAACTACAGGATTTTCTGTTTCACTAAAGTGCTGTTGGTAATTATACCACCATCCCCTGGGTCATAAACCATGTAAAATGCACAGGGTTAGAACATATACGTGATAAAGTACCCCCTGCTTTATATATTAAGGAGATTGCAAGTCATCAAGGAGTTCCATAATCATAGAGTAAAAAGAGGCCGCTCCTTTCTAAGGTAGGGAACTCCCAGGTGACTTGCAATATCCTTAACATGTAGGCCAAGGGGTACTTTATCTCATGTAATACATGATCACACCATCACCTTTCCCACAAACCACTTAAAACCTTGGTGCGTATCTCTATAATAGGAAAGAGAGAGCAGGTTTGCAAATATGAAGAAAAAAATAACATCTGTAGTGCAAAATTAAACACATCAAAACCTGTTAGATCTGTTGTAAACATATATTAGAAACATTTCAATACAAGTCAGTTTAAAACAAAAAAAGGTACAGTAGATCGGAACGTGTAGAATATGCAGACAGATTCTGGCTTTTCTCTATCTGAGGAGTGCCAAAAATAAACATTTTCTGTCTGCTTGTCATTGTAAACAGAAAAAGTAGAGCAGGAAGAAAGAAAAGCAATGTTCAGTTTTTGTTGCTGAACAGCGGATTCATTTATGCTCAGTGACCTGACCTGCCTTTCACCTTGGCTGCAGGCATTGTGATGTCACCAAGACTGTACTAATTTATAATAGTCGAACTATGATGTCTTTTCTTTATAATCAGGGTATGGGTGCGTCACAAGTCACCGATGTTAAAGATATTAGAGGCAGGCAAATAAACAGGGATTGCAGAATCACATGTATTAAAATATTATTGTCATCTATCAGAGGCAGCCCATCCCAGCAACTGCCTCAAATGTAGGCAGTGGTGTAACATTGTAACAGTCTCACACAAAGGTCCTGTGAGAACTCACCTTAAGGCTGAATTTAATATGTACTTTATTGCAGCATGTGAAACAAAGAACAATAGGAATGTGAACCCTCACATCATGCAAGATAGTAAAGATCCCCCTGGTATGTACTACTGAGTCACAACTGTTGACCCTGTATTCTTAAATGCAACATTGGTATAACATTAATCAGTGAACAATGGTTCTCCAGTAAGGAGTGTCTTGGCTGGGACTGGCTCCTAACTGGGGCTCCTCTTCTTCTTAATGTTGAGAGTGATCCATTTTAATCTGAAGGAAACTGTCAATTGTCAGTGCCTTCCCTATCTTGCCACATAGTGTTACACTCACTAACTAAAATAGAATACTACCTGCATTCCTAGTTTGTGTGTAATCCTCATCCGATGCTGTCATTATGATTACTGAATTGTTTGGCACCAAGAATCAAAGACAGACCTTGATCTTTTGGCAAGAGTCCAAATCCATTGCAAACTTTAGAAGTTCACACCCTGCTTGATGAAGAATATCTCTCTCTCTCTCTCACTCTATATATATATATATATATGTACATATATATATATATAAACATATATATATATATAAACATATATATATATCTCAAAACAAATCCCTTTCAGGGTTAGAGTGACGCATAAAATATGCAAAAAAAGAATAGAGAACTCTGGGTAGTTCCGAAGTTTAGGTGGAGAGCAGCTCTAGTAAGGAGCACTCTGCAACACCAGCGACACCCTAGATTTGCTCACCTCTATATTTATATGTTCTGGTCCTGATGAAGACCACAGCTATAATCACTGGGGGTTAAAACGATAAGTGTAGTAACTGGCAAGGCATGTTCTCTCCGAACCCAAAAACAAGCAATCCAAGACGGGTTTCGGCCTGATTGGGCCTTTTCAGTCGGGTGTAGTGTGGTGTGGTTCTGGTGGCACAGTCAGAATGGGATCCACATCTGGGCAAACCCTGGGCCACTTAGCACATTACATCAAACACACGAAAGGTAATGGGAACAATGATTGCAATAAGTCAAAACACTGGCAATCTATCAGTGTAGCATTTCAACACATCATTCTGTTGCTCACTATGCCACCTCAGATTAGACTCATTCCTCCCATCACTTTTTGTGTGTATGATATTGCTAGAAAACCAAACTCTATTTTTCTGTAAACCAGACACGTCAGATGTAGTGACGCCTTGTGAAATATTGGAGGACCTTGTACGCAAATGAGTAGTTTTTGGTCTGAACAATTAATGCTCATCTCTAGGCACTGGGGCAAACATTAATTCTGGGATAAACATCCCGTTCATCAGATCATGTCAAAAAGTAATTCTGAATACTGTAGAAATGTCACTTTGTAACTATAAAAAAATCATTATAACTTTGTAGACCCTTGTGCAAGAAAGAATGGCCGGAAAGGCATTCTCTTTCCAGTGAAATCATAGACTGAGAATAATTTTCCCTTGGAACAGTTTTGCCTTCCCACAAGGCTGGTAGAAACAGACCTACCATTGATTTTCCTGTAATTTGCTTTTAAACTTCTCAGGAGATAATTAAAGGCAGACAACAGTGCCTGCAGGAGCCCCATAAAACTGAACTGGAAAGTTTGAGAGTGTTTTACTGCAAACACAACAGTGAATTTTTCTCCTGGAATGTGATTAGAGCTTGATACATTTCTTACCTGTTGACCCGGTTAGATTGAATTGATACCACTGCCAGACTGCTGCATTCAGCCTGCTCGGTGCCTCCAAGTCCTGACTTCGACCTGCTTTATCTACTGTTAGACACCAGGGGGTTGGTGGATGCTTCATAAATCATGGACATCATTAGTCATGGACCTCATACACCTTCTGCTGAAGCATTATAAAAAACTTGCTTCAGCATCCAAAATGTTGCTTTTTCAGTACACAGTGGATAATCATTTTGTAAAGGACTCATGGATTGCGGCTAATAAATGGGTGATTGCACTGTAGGCAGGTTGCCAGTTAGAGAACTGAGATGTGTTCTCCCCTCGGTTCTAAAAAGTTCACCTGAAAACTTTATCCAGCAGTTCGACTTAGAGCCTTGCCTAGTTACAGTATTTTTAGGAAAAATCCAATTCCAAAAAGTTCAACTTTCTTCCAAACTCTAAACTGACTATCAAGTAGTGAGCCAAAGTAACAAACAACCAATTTCACCTTTTTCCACAACTGTTGTAAGGAAGAAAGGCAAACGCATGGATTTGAGGTGGATAATATAATGATTGATTCAATTTTAATAATGATCTCTAATGCAAAAATCCAAACCCGGTCACATCGTTCAATCTCTCAGAAACTACATGGGCCAAGAACCATTGGTGGAGATACATCACCAAGTGCCATCCAAGAGGTAAGTAAGACTTTGGTGCTGGAATAAGCTGTTGCTTTGTCAAAGAGACCCCCAATTGCCTGTTCTTTGAAGTACTAGTAAGTATCTTCCCTGAGGGACTACTTTGCTTGTGGTTGTGTGATTTGGCTATTTAGGGATGAAGTATTTATGTATAATTCTGAAGGCGAGGGCCAATTAACATCCTGTGTAAACTTTAGTGTGGTCACCCTAGTCCAGATAGTTTCCTTCCTAAAATGTATTACAGGCCTCTGGGCACCCAGCAATAGCATTGCTTTTAACAGTAAGTGTCAGTACCCTGTCCTGGACCATCTGATAGGCCCAGCTAATCCCATTGTGCTAAGGGGCATTCTGAGCACCGATGGACTCTTGAAAAAGTCCTGAGACACCCTACCGAACCTTTATTTCCAAGTTAGGGAACCTGTAGACGTATGACTAGCTCAGTTGTAAGAAGCCAACAAGCTGAACTGTCTTGAATTCGGACATGAAATGAGAATGATGCACCAGGACGGACTAGAATGTTCTGCTTCTGTGTAATCCACAGGAACTGGATACTAAAAAGTTATCATAGTAGTTACCCCAAAAATTGATGCCTAATGCAAAGAGCTTAAACAACCATTTCCACTATCTTTGATTGTAACTTATTTTGGCACCACGCTGTAGAGAAGAATAGAGTTTATACCTATAACCAGAACCAATGCGTCATACTTGAGTTTTCACAATTGTGTTGTTGTTTGCTTTACAGGAATAGGTCTGGCGAGCTACCCATCTCTTTCCTCGTTTGCTTCTCTTATTATCTATATGTGGATAGGACCTATATGTTCTCTATTTGCTCGTTCATTACTTACCGTCACATAAAACAATGGGATTGGTGCACATCAGTAAGGCAAAGGATGGCTTCTGTGGTTCAACATAAGAAATAGACTCAAAATTTGACACTGAAGACCCCCACGACCAATCAACTTATTGGTATTCAGTAAGTCTACTGCTGTAATAGTCTACTAATGGGACAACACAAATACACATTTACTCCAGATGAAAAAGCCCAGATAAAAATCCAGCTCACACACGCCATGCCTGACAGCTATCTACCAGGCAGAGGTGATGAAGCAGAAAATGAAGGTTTTGATTTATTAACGCATAAACGTAGTGTGAAATAATCATGTGTGACTTTAACCGAACTAATAAAGATTGTACGGGGACAAAATGTGCCCTTAGAGTAGTTTGCCAACATTTATAAGCGTGCTTTATATAACGTGGTGTATTAGAATTGCACTAATCCGACATAATCATAAACGTGTGCTACGATTTGCTTGTTTGAAATGCTTTAGCTTAGCATTACTTTAATGGAGGCTTTGGCCTAGTTGCCTGGTCTCACGGTTTAGATGCTCGTATTTTTCCAATGTGCTATTAAACGTGTATTTCTGCTTGAAGCTGTACTTTTCCACTGAAACCGTTCACATGCTTATCTTAAAGTTTCGTGCCAGCCTGGCATATTTTCTCTTTACTCCAAGGTCGATTTGCAGGTGCGGACAATGGAGGCTCTGAAAGTGAACTAATTGGTATACAATGTTGCAACGTGCGTACCCATCTCCAAGGATAATGTATGCTTAAGTAAAAGCTTGAGAACTGTCGTTTTTGATTGGACAATTTGAAGCTAACCTATGAACCCTCCAATGGAGACCCTACTGGATTCGAACTGTTGTCTATAAAAACCAGGTGCACGAGAAGAGATTAGGCCATTACCCGGACACTACGCCATTTTGTAGACTTCGTAGCTATTATGGCCCATCTTGCTGCGACGCCATTTTGAGAGATACTTTGATGCTTTCTCTAATCGAGAGAAAGAGACTTTAAATGATTCTTGCCCTGGAGACTTTAACTTTGAAATGCCCTTTGCATGAAGTAGTAGTTTTATTGCCGCCGTGAGGCAATTGCCCCGTCCACCCCTGCCCCTTTGCCCCGTCCCATGCCGATCGAAAAACGGTACCTGTGAGACGAAGACTTCCTTGTATGCTGATCGTAATTGGTAAATATGAAAGGAAAATTGTAAAATTGCATTGTGTTTCTTTTAGGTAACCAACTGCTGATTTTGATAAGAGCCATAGCTAGGAGTTTTCTAAATTTATGTTGCTAAATTGTTTTTGCATGAAGTCCCACATGCCGATGCTAATTTGAGGTTAGACGAGGATTCCATATGTCGCACGATGCAATTTGAGATCTTGTTCTGCTGACTAAAGGTACGCAATTAGCTCATTACAGATTATCGTATTAGTGATTTGCATTGCCATTATCGAATGCCTTGTGATTCAAATGCTACATAGATTACACTTGTTTCGCCGTTATGGACAGCTATTAATGTTCATTTATGTTTATCATTTGGTGTTGAGACACATATATATTGTGCTAGCTTTGTTAATATAGGGAAATAAATTCACTAACTTTGCAATAAACTGGTGTGGTTATTCCTGACTGAAAGGTCAGGGTTCGCCGAAATGTATTCTGGATTAATTGTTAAGTGTTATGTTGATCAAGGTATTGCTTATGTTCGTTATTGATTATTGATTTGATGCGACTGATCGATATAAGAGTACGGAGAGTTCCCACTTAGTCAAAAGATTCATCGGCCTAAAGAGCGTCCGAACACAGGTAAATTATTACTACGGTTCGCTCTATCAGTAGATGGTAGCAGAGGACGGTTACGTCTTTTGGGACCCTGTACTCTTAAAGTACATGGTGTTGAATTAACGGTTACGCATTTTGAGACCCCACTCGAGAAGTTGAATTAGATTTTTCTTGGATAAAATAGATTGACAGAATGATGATGGGCTAGGTCCACCGCGACTTTCCCGGGATCTCGGAGCTTGCGAATGGAGAGAACGGAGGTGTGGATTCAGCGTTGGCGGTACTAGTGATGGTATGAGTGAAGTTAGGGTTTTGCGCTTGCACAGCTTATTGCCGCAGGGTGTGTGAAAAGGTTGCGAGGATTTATATATATTTTTTTTTTCTTTTTTAGAAGATAGCGGAGGTGCGACTCCGAGTGTAGGAGTAGTGAAGTCGTCGAACTTCATAGAAATAGCGGAGGTGCGACTCCGAGTGTGAGAGTAGGGAAGTCGTCGAACTTCATGTGCGTGTGGCGCTTTGTGCATAAAAAGGTCCACGTGGTTGTTGTTGTTGAGACGGGCCCTGCGAGGTCAAGAGACTCCGGAGTATGTTGATCCATGTTGTGGTCTGGGCGGTTTAGTAGGTTGATCGGGCGTGGTCAACAAGTCGGTACGGGTGTTAGGGAGTGAAAGGAACTTCGACTTCGGGCTTTGACAAGATTCTAAGTGCACTAGAATAGATCATTGACAAGTTGAGAGTAGGTCTGCGGGTCAGATTTGCTTGCGAACGTGGGGACCGAGAAAGACGGAATAGCGGCCGAGGCTAGTGAAAGGTCCCTAAGGTCCTGAAGCGACTGTGTTACCCTTCCTGTAGTAAACCGACAGATCTGTTTTATTTTTTGGTAGCTCGCAATATATGCAAGAAGTTCTTACGAAAAGAGGTGAGTGAAGGAAGACTAGCCGCGAGGCTTTGTCAGCCGCAGTGTGTGTGAGTGTGACGTCACTAGGAGCCGCGCTGGGATAGGTTGGTTGGAGAGAAGGGTCGCGCACGGATTGGACGCAGTCCGTGGGGCTCGATTGGAAGGGGAAAGGCAGGCGAAGAGTATTCCGGGAATCAAAGTCACCTATTGATTACAAACTTTGTGAAATAAAAGACGAGAAAATGAAATTCCTTAAAGCATTTAGGAGTGCGATGAAGGGGGAGTCTTACATTAAAGCGAGCGTAGGAGAGGAAACGCCGCCCGAAGGTACACCAGCTTACATTGTAATGGAAGAGAAGGGGGTAGCTCCGTGTCTTTGGCTAAAGCAATGGCACAAACTGACAGAGAAACATGGGAGCGTAGCGTTCCCGATACATGGGACATTCAATATAAGGATCCTAGAGAACTTGAGATTCACGATGTACGACATGAAGGTGCCTCCAAGGCCAGCACAGTTTGAGGCTCTAGCAATTTGGGAACTGATGGCTAGACAGCAACAGCAAAATAAGTTCGAGAACAGGATAAGGAAGGTAGAAAAGACACTAGCGGATGCTAGGTGGGATAATGCACAGAAGGCGTGGAGGTCAGATGTACTGCAGGGAATAAAACTGTTTCCCGCAATTACTAAGGAAGAAGAGGAGACAGGTAAGAAAGCTACCTGTAAGACAGACAGAAAGTGTTCCAAGGATAAAGAGGATGAGGAAAAGTTGAGAAGAGAAGAGGAGCTAGAGGATGAGGAGTTAATCATGCAATTGCTGAACGACCGTCCACCACCTTATGCGGAGAATGGACAAGGTCCAAGTACCAGTTCTGCCCCTCCGGCACCGGTACGGAACAGTGAAACCCAGAGTTCAGGAGCATCATCGGGATCTAAGGACCCGAGTTTATTGTTCACTCCGCAGATACCGCAGGTTAGGAGAATATATCCAGATGTGCCCATGTTGAAACCAGCAGAAAATTATCAGCCGCAGATGCCAGGGTACTACAGCAGTGACAATAGTCGAGGAATGGTTCTAGAACAAACCGTAAGGGGAGTACAGAATGGTCACAACCCGACATTGGCACAAGCCGAATCAACTCAGTTTTTGATGCCTCAAAAGCAGATGCAGGGAGGAAACGCACATGCTCAGATGACGGGGAGTCAGATGGGCATGCCGGCAATGATGACCCATGGTGTGGGAATGAACATGCCTCAGAACATGGGAAACGGACAAAACCCAGACGCGATATCACTACCTATTACTGTAGGTCCTCCGGTACCTCTGTACAGTCAGCCTACCTTAGGTATGAGTGGTCAGGGATCAATGCTGCAGAATGGGACAGAAAGGAGGTGCATAGAAAACACCCCAGGGATAACTCCTATAGCGGCTCAGCCAAATGGATCTGGGTCCTTGATGGAGTTTAGTCCCATATGTGCTCAGTCAACACTGGTGAGGTCGAGCCCCCCACTGATAATACCTCTAACATCGAACACTGAAAAGTTGCCGCAACCATCAATGGCAGTCGATGTGAATGCTACACTGATGGGGGTAAATGCGCAACAGCTGACACAGTGGTTCAACAGTTTGAATTCCACACAAAGTTCAGCCAGTGGGAAAGGAGAAGATTATATGAATAGGGTCAGGTTGAACATGGAAGCACAAGAATTGGTGGAAGGGACTATGGGTGTGAATAGGTTAGAGTCCTACACGGAAGAAGAGTTGAGATACCTATGTCCAAAGATTACGAAAGAAGTGAACAAGGTACATAAAAGTTTGCAGGAAGTAGCGGACAGAAACGGGATTGACATAGACAAGATGAAACACTTGAGCAGAAGCTACAGGTTGGATTTTGGGGCCACAGATTTTGAACATATGAGGTCAGCAGGCATGAAGGCGCACCTTAGAGAATTGCTGCAGAGTGCACAAGTATGGAGGTGCTTAGACAAGTGGGAAAGCAGGTGGGTAAAGAGAAAGGAAAAGAGGAGGGACAGTGCTACAGAGCATAATGAGAAAAGACCACAAAGCAGCGAGACAGTAACCATGTTACCAATGAGGGAGACAGCAGGGGGAAAATTAATACATGTACCATGGCACAGAAGCGATATTCAGTCTTTTACGGATGATTTTCCCAAACTGAGAGAGAAACCGATTGAATGGTATCAACAGACCGATAGGTTTGTGAAGCTTGCAAAATGTCTCTGGGAAGACCTGAACACTCTCTTCGAGATTGTAGTTCCAGCAGATTTGTGGGAGGATTGCAAAAGAGCTGTAGGTTGGCCGACAAGTGAACCAGAAAGAGACAGGGAGACGGGTGCACCATCACCTATGGTGATGAGCTTGTACTACAAGGTGGTTGAGCATTTGAAGACGAAGGTTGCCGCGAAAAATGTGGATTGGCAGAAGATCGATCGAACGGCCCAAGAGGCTAAAGAGTCGATTCATAGTTACTATGAGAGGTTGTTGAAGGCGTTCAAGAACTACAGTGGCACGGAAACAATAGAGGCGAAGGACATGCTTCATTTTGTGTTCAGATTTGTGGAAGGGCTGAGGCCAGAGATATGTCAGATGATAAAGTCGCATTTGATTTGTTGGCAGTCGAAACCGATTGATGAGGTGTTGAATTATGCGAAATACTGTAGCGACGAAATTGAAGTGAAACAGAAAAAGTTGAAAGAGAAGGTGATGATGATGCAGCTTAAGGCAGCTCAGACAGGTTTGCAAGGTTTGCAAGGGATGCAAGGGTTCCAACAGCAGGTACCGCAACCGCAGCCGCAGTTGCAGGGAAATATGGTGTTTCAGCCCCAGGCGAGAGGCAGAGGCAGAGGAGGTTTTGTGAATAATGGTCCGGATTTGAACACTGTTGTGACTGGTGTGCCGGCAATGAAGAAGGTGATGCCGTGTCACGTGTGCGGAATTGTCGGTCATTGGAAACGCGAGGGCCCGATGGTGGTGCAGGAAGGTGCAGGTGCAGGTGTAGGTGTTGGTCAGCAAAACAATGATGTCAATGCATTTCAGACAATGAGGGGACCGAAAATGAGAGGTCCAAACCCAAATTTTCAGACCATAAATCAGTTGCAGGGATTACAACCTATGCAGCCGCAGCAGATGCAGATGCCTCGTATGCAGATGACGCAAATGCAGCCAATGCAACAGCAGTTACCCATGGTACCTAATCAGCAAATGCAAATACCTTTGGCACCAATGAGTCAGCAGCAAGTGATGGTTCCTCCACAGGTCTCGGGTCAGGTAATGAGTACAAATGGCACCGTACAACAGTTCCCATTACACAGTGAGAGTGGAATAAACAATGTATGGGAGAGTGAAAGCTCAGAAGAAGAAGGAGATTGTGTGCTTGCAGCATCCTTGGAAGTTGATCAAAAGGGTCCGTACGTAGAGGGAAGAGTAATGGGTCATCGTGTTTCGTTCTTGGTTGACACAGGAGCCACACGTTCAACTGTTAAGAGTAGTGAAGTACCAAATTTGCCACTCTCAGGGAGGACAGTCCAAGTGGTGGGAGTAGCAAACAGGCACCTGACGAACCCAATAACAGATCCGGTACCAGTCAGCATCGGTAACTATCAAGGGGTGCATCAGTTTGTGGTATGTGACTCAAGCCCAATAGCACTGTTAGGGAGAGACCTATTGTGCAAATTGGGATGTTCGATCATGTGTTCGAACGAAGGAATAACAATCCAGACGAGCAGTGATGGGGAAGAAGAGGACAGTGTAGAGGGGGATGAGATGGAAACGGTAGATGAAGAGTATCCTCTGATTTGTCTTTTCCCGATGATAACTGAAGAAGATATTCCAGCTGAATTACGGGAGACAGTTGGGAAGGAAGTGTGGGACATGACAGGGAAAGAGGTGGGATTGATGAAAGGAGTGGAACCAGTGAAAGTGACTGTAAAGCCCAATGCGATCTTTCCCCAGACCCCACAATACCACATGGCACAAGACACCCTCATGAAAGTTGCCCAACTTATTGATGAATTTGTAAAACAGGGAGTACTGAAAGAAGTGTTAAGTAGTCCATGTAATTCACCAATAATGGGACTAATAAAGCCAAGTGGAAAGGTCCGACTTGTGCAGGACTTGAGAAAAATAAATGACATCATAGTCAAGTGTTGCCCTGTCGTACCAAATCCAGCTGTGATAATGTTCCAGGTCCCTTGCGATGCTGAATGGTTCTCAGTCATCGATTTGTCACAAGCATTCTTTTCTGTGCCTCTTCATGAGGACAGCCAATTCCTCTTTTGTTTCAAATTCCTAGACAGAGTGTACAGTTGGTGTCGAATTCCTCAAGGGTTTTCTGAGTCGCCGTCAATCTTCAATCAGATTCTAAAGAAAGATTTGGAAGCATTAGAATTGCCATTCGAGTGAACCCTAGTACAATACATTGACGACTTACTGGTTGCATCAAAGACAGAAAGTGGCTGCACAGCCGATACCATTGCTCTGTTGAACCATTTGGGAAGGAATGGACACAAGGTGTCTCCTGCCAAATTGCAGTTCTGTCAGGAGAAAGTGAAATACTTGGGTCACCAGATAGAGAAGGGGTCACGGAGAATAATGAAGGAAAGAATAACAAGTGTACTTCAAAAGAGTCCGCCCAAGACGAGAAAGGAGGTGAGGAAGTTTTTGGGAATGGTGGGCTACTGTCGCCAGTGGATTCCCAACTTCTCGACTCTAGCAAAGCCTTTACTGAAGCTGACCCAGAAGGATGCTTTGGATCAAATTGAGTTGAAAGGAGATGAGATGGATGCTTTTGTTGAATTGAAAGAGTGCATGTGCAGGGCTCCAGCTTTAGGTATGCCTGATTACACAAAGCCTTTCACATTGTTTTGCCATGAACGTGATGCATGTTCTTTGTCTGTCTTGACTCAAGCCCATGGTGGCGTAAACAGACCAGTAGCGTATTTTTCAGCTACTTTGGATCCGGTCGCAGCAGCACTCCCAGGGTGTTTGCGCGCCGTAGCAGCAGTTGGTATCAGCCTCACTCAGAGTGAAGGAATAGTGATGGGACACCCAGTAACAGTCATGGTCCCTCACTCAGTTGAGATACTTTTGACCCGCTCCCGAACGCAACACATGACTGGAGCAAGACTCACAAGGTATGAAACGATTATTCTGGGCTCACCGAATGTGCAGCTGAAAAGGTGCACTACGTTGAATCCAGCAACCTTGCTTCCTGGAGAAAATGCTGAAATTGAGAACGCTGAAGACGTCGAGCATGACTGCCTTCAGGTGACTGAATTTTGCACAAAACCCCGACCGGACATTAAGGATACTAAGCTTGATGAAAATGACCAAATTCTTTTTGTTGATGGTTCATGTCTAAGAGACGGGATGGGGATTTTGAAAGCAGGATACGCTGTATGTACTGTAACAGGTGTCTTGGAAGCGGGATGGCTCCAAGGAGTCTATTCTGCACAAGTAGCAGAACTTGTAGCCCTTACCAGAGCATGTCAACTGTCTGCATTAATGAAAGTCACCATTTACACTGATAGTCAATATGGGTTTGGGATTGTGCATGACTTTGGACAACTATGGTCACAGAGAGGTTTCCTGACTTCTTCAGGATCCCCAGTGAAGAATGGGGAAAGGATAAGGGAATTGTTACACGCCATTCAAGTGCCAGCTGAAGTTGCAGTGGTAAAGTGCAGTGCTCACACGAAAGGACAGGACTATGTTTCTCTGGGAAATGCATATGCGGATCAAGTCGCAAGATTTTGTGGCTTGAACTGTATATTACTCAGAGATGAATGGAATTCAATAAGTGAGCCAGAACTAGAACCAGCTGAAGCATTTGCCTTGAAGGTCGTAGATACGATAGATGAATTAAAAGCATTGCAGAATAACGTCAGGGAGGATGAAAGAGATTCCTTGATTAAATCACAGTGTATAAAGACACCAGACGAGTTATGGGTTTCAAATGAGGGAAAATTTGTTTTGCCAAACAGTCTCTTATCACAGCTTGCGCGGTTCTATCATGGGCAAGCTCACCTAGGGAGAGATGCCATGATAAGATTGTTCAAAACTGATTGGTTTAACCCCAGATTTCGTCAAGCTGCAGAAGCAGTTTGCCATCGATGTGTCACTTGCCAGCAGATGAACCCAGGAAAGGGAACAGTTGTGAACGCGAGCCACATTGGTAGGGCAAGCGGGCCTTTTAGTCGTATGCAGATGGACTTCATTGAGATGCCCGTGCATGGAGGTCTAAAGTATGTGTTGGTGATTGTGTGCATTTTTAGTCACTGGATTGAAGCATACCCCACACGTAGAAATGACAGCCTTACAGTTGCAAAGTTATTGTTGAGAGAGTTAATACCACGTTTCGGATTCCCGATCTCTTTAGAATCAGATAGGGGAAGTCACTTCAATAACGAGGTGATAAAGTTACTTTGCGAAGCGCTGAACATTGAGCAGAAACTGCATTGTAGCTATCGCCCTGAAGCATCAGGACTGGTGGAGCAGATGAATGGTACACTGAAATCAAGAATGGCGAAAATATGTGCATCGACAAATTTGAAATGGCCTGACGCATTGCCCTTAGTGCTAATGTCAATGAGAAACACCCCTGATAGAAAAACTGGATTGTCTCCGCACGAAATTCTCATGGGCAGGGCTATGAGACTTCCTGCAGTTCCCGCAAACGCGCTTTTGAATATTACAGATGATATGGTGTTAGACTACTGCAAAGGACTGGCTGACGTGGTTCGCTCTTTCTCTCACCAGGTGGAAGCGACCACCTTGCCACCGGATCCAAGGTCCAGGACACGCACTGAAAGCAGGTGACTGGGTCGTGGTAAAGAAGCACGTGAGAAAGTCGTGTCTGGAACC
Organism: Pleurodeles waltl; assembly: GCF_031143425.1. NCBI lineage: Eukaryota > Metazoa > Chordata > Amphibia > Caudata > Salamandridae > Pleurodeles > Pleurodeles waltl. The sequence goes on along the minus strand of NC_090440.1, from coordinate 51,406,116 downwards.
CCGTTGGAAAGGCCCTTTCCAAGTGATCCTGACGACAACTACCGCTGTGATGTGTGCGGGGGTTCCCAACTGGATTCACGCCAGTCACACAAAGAAGGTGTTGTGTCCCACAGATGAGGAAGTTGAAGCGCTGAAACTGCCAGTGCCTGATAAAACAGTGCCGAGTGCTGAGACAGAACAAAACCGAACTGAAAGCGGACAGGCAGAAGCAGGAGAGAGAGAGATATTATTGGAGAACGAAGAGTCCGACTCACTTGGGGAAGACCAAGGAGAAAGTTCAGACAGCGACGAAGAAGCTGAAGGTCACAAAGAGCCTGAAGCAGCTGAGGGTAGCAAAAAGCCTGAAGCAGCTGAAGGTGACAAAGAACCTGAAGCAGCTGAAAGTGATACAGAGCCTGACGAAAGTAACGGTGAAGAAGGGCTCGAAAAAGGTGAAAAAGCAGGAGAGCCTGATCAGAGGAGGGCTTTCCCAGAAACAGACGATACAGAAAAAGAAAAAGAGAACGTGATCGATTCCCCAGAGGGAGGGGACAAGGCAGAACAGAGCGAAAAGGTTCAAACTTCTACAGAAAAGGTAGCAGGTCCATCGAATGGACACGGTGCAAAGAGGAGACTAAGTATATCACCAGTAAAACAAAGGACTGGAGAAGGTTTGAACGACGGAGAAAGGCCAAAAGTAAAAGAGAAAAGAAAAGAAGTGTCTGTCGTGGTACCAACCTCGAGTGAAGAAAAAGACTTGACAAAAGAGGAAAGTACCAGCGAGGCAGAATCAAAAAGAGAAGCAAAATTGAAAAGGATACCGAACAGAAGGTATTCCGGTCCTGAATGGGCATATGCAGTCAATGACGATTGGACTGACGAGTTTGTATCTCTAAGCATCGAGAACGAAGAAGAAGAAGAGATACCAATAGAAAAGAAAAGTTTTATGGACAGTGTTGATTGAAAGGGTGATAAATGATACTGCTTGCTACAATCTAAAGTGAAACAAACAACCAGCTGAGACTTTGCTAAACCGATAAAGACTGAGTTATTGCCGAATTGAGACAAATGCTGCTAACCGATAAGTGACTGGCCTCCTGAAGAAAACTGTGTGAACATTGCGCTCGTTCAGCTTTGTAACTGAATTGCTAAATAGTTTCATTTATAGGTGCTTCTAGCTCTCTGATTCTATACAGATCATGAAGCAAAACAATAGAAAGAAATATTGTAAATATGTGTGTATAGGCTTGGTAATTGCATGTGTACTAATAATAATGGCAATAGTGCTTGCAATGCATGGAAAGGGTGAGAATGAGAGAATTGATGCTTCTACTTTTGCTCCTGTTACTGTCACTGAACTAACCGCATTGAAGAGGCTAGCATTGGATGAGAGACTCTTGCACGATAAGAAAGAGCTTTCGTATAATGTTTTCTATCGCTTGCTAACAGAATATGTTGAGACAATGGATGCGAAAGATTGTTATGTGTGTACACAGATACCGACATCAGTGAAGGAAGGGGTGACATATCACCACATGCCTCTTACATACGGGATTACATGTAGTATAGTAATGTCTAGGTTTTACGGTCAAACTAACATACAGTATTTTTACTCAAATTATGATGTTACCTTTGCTTATGTTCCTATAATAACGCAGCTAAGCCAGATTGCTAAAGATTGGGATGCTAAGATAATGAGGGAATTTTTCGAGCCAATGCTACCTTTTGAAACGGCTCACGCTCATAGGGAAAATCTTACCTGCTCGCTCTCTGCAGTAGAGATAAGCTTTTTAGATCGCACAGATGATAGAAGGGCACAAATGAAGGCGAAATTAGAAAAGGAGTTACATAAGAGGACTTCAGTAGATAATTATGATTTTGCTGCAATAAAGACACAAGGGAAAATTGCTTTAGATGCTTGGCATGTAGGGAAGTTTTGTATATATCGAGGTGAATCTTATTATGTCAACATTTTTGTAGGAGCGAGTGAGTGTAAACACACGTTTATCTTTAAGGCCAAATGGACATTCATGATGGATGGACTTGACCCTGTCATTCCAGGTGTATATTACATTTGTGGGTATAATGCCTATTATCGTCTTCCAAAGGGATGGTGGGGGAGATGTTATTTGGGTATAGTGTTCCCAAAGGTTTATCAACTGGATGACCTATCGATGATTCAAAAGACATCTGGATCCCATCGTATCCAGAAAAGAGAGACCGCAGCTGCTGTGGTAGGAGATATATTTGGAGCCATGATTCCTTCATTGGGAGTTGTGCTGAATTCCATCAAAATAAGAAAGTTGTCTACTATAGTGGATAACATGTTGACAAAGTTTTCAGGTGCTATAATCCTGATAGATGCTGAACTTGCAGCGGAAAGAGCTATGACTCTTCAAAATAGGCTTGCTTTAGACATTCTTTTAGCAAAGGATGGTGGCGTTTGCAAAATGCTTGGTGCACAACACTGTTGTACATATATCCCTGACAATAGTGTGAAAATTAAAACTATGCTTGCTAATCTAACAAAAGAAAGTGCAGATTTGAAGGAACTGAAAGAACCAGGAGTGTGGGAGAAGGTTGGAAAAGGACTTGCTTCAGTGGGACATTGGATTGGGGGAATTTGGAATGGAATATTGTTAAAAATAATAGAGGGAATTTTAATAGTGATAATTTGTGTATTTGGAATTTGGGTAATAAAAAGGGGAATAATAATGATTATGGAAAGAATTAAAAGAAGAAAGGAGGAGAAAATTATGAAAAGAATGGCAGAAGAATACAAAGCGCAAACTAGGGGAACTAAAAGGAAAAGAGAACTGACAGAATTTTAATGGAATAAAATTTGTGGGCTTAATTTGTGTGATGACCAGTAGTCATCAGAGGAGGGATTGATGAAGCAGAAAATGAAGGTTTTGATTTATTAACGCATAAACGTAGTGTGAAATAATCATGTGTGACTTTAACCGAACTAATAAAGATTGTACGGGGACAAAATGTGCCCTTAGAGTAGTTTGCCAACATTTATAAGCGTGCTTTATATAACGTGGTGTATTAGAATTGCACTAATCCGACATAATCATAAACGTGCGCTACGATTTGCTTGTTTGAAATGCTTTAGCTTAGCATTACTTTAATGGAGGCTTTGGCCTAGTTGCCTGGTCTCACGGTTTAGATGCTCGTATTTTTCCAATGTGCTATTAAACGTGTATTTCTGCTTGAAGCTGTACTTTTCCACTGAAACCGTTCACATGCTTATCTTAAAGTTTCGTGCCAGCCTGGCATATTTTCTCTTTACTCCAAGGTCGATTTGCAGGTGCGGACAATGGAGGCTCTGAAAGTGAACTAATTGGTATACAATGTTGCAACGTGCGTACCCATCTCCAAGGATAATGTATGCTTAAGTAAAAGCTTGAGAACTGTCGTTTTTGATTGGACAATTTGAAGCTAACCTATGAACCCTCCAATGGAGACCCTACTGGATTCGAACTGTTGTCTATAAAAACCAGGTGCACGAGAAGAGATTAGGCCATTACCCGGACACTACGCCATTTTGTAGACTTCGTAGCTATTATGGCCCATCTTGCTGCGACGCCATTTTGAGAGATACTTTGATGCTTTCTCTAATCGAGAGAAAGAGACTTTAAATGATTCTTGCCCTAGAGACTTTAACTTTGAAATGCCCTTTGCATGAAGTAGTAGTTTTATTGCCGCCGTGAGGCAATTGCCCCGTCCACCCCTGCCCCTTTGCCCCATCCCATGCCGATCGAAAAACGGTACCTGTGAGACGAAGACTTCCTTGTATGCTGATCGTAATTGGTAAATATGAAAGGAAAATTGTAAAATTGCATTGTGTTTCTTTTAGGTAACCAACTGCTGATTTTGATAAGAGCCATAGCTAGGAGTTTTCTAAATTCATGTTGCTAAATTGTTTTTGCATGAAGTCCCACATGCCGATGCTAATTTGAGGTTAGACGAGGATTCCATATGTCGCACGATGCAATTTGAGATCTTGTTCTGCTGACTAAAGGTACGCAATTAGCTCATTACAGATTATCGTATTAGTGATTTGCATTGCCATTATCGAATGCCTTGTGATTCAAATGCTTCATAGATTACACTTGTTTCGCCGTTATGGACAGCTATTAATGTTCATTTATGTTTATCATTTGGTGTTGAGACACATATATATTGTGCTGGCTTTGTTAATATAGGGAAATAAATTCACTAACTTTGCAATAAACTGGTGTGGTTATTCCTGACTGAAAGGTCAGGGTTCGCCGAAATGTATTCTGGATTAATTGTTAAGTGTTATGTTGATCAAGGTATTGCTTATGTTCGTTATTGATTATTGATTTGATGCGACTGATCGATATAAGAGTACGGAGAGTTCCCACTTAGTCAAAAGATTCATCGGCCTAAAGAGCGTCCGAACACAGGTAAATTATTACTACGGTTCGCTCTATCAAGGGGATAAGGTATATTGCTCAGTTCAGTCCCTACAGACACTCATGACTCTGCCTTTCACCCACTCCAAAGTACACATCTACTCACTTGCTACATTTTGCCAAACATACATGTTCTCTGTAAAGAGATTTCCATTAGTCACTTTCAGAACCTACCACCAATACTTGAACCACTCATGTGGCCTATCGTCCACAACCACATTAAAGGATTAAAGCTTTTACCCCCTGACTGAGTTAAAACACATTTTCGAAGGTCGCCTCCTTAGTCTTGAAAGATCTGCCCATGATGAGCACATTCCCACCACCAGAACTGCCAACTTGTGTACAGAGTGAAGTAATGTACATTATTACGAACACCTTAACCATTCAAGGTACGTAATCAATAGCACTGTTTAGTATTCTGTATCTATGTTGATGTGTACGACAAGGCTTCTAAATGTATTTTTTACGTTACATACAGTACTGGTCTGATGCATGCTAACATAATTATTTTTTCTGCATTTGCAGTTCATAATGCACGTGCAGGACCTAGAAAGTAGGCACACGTGTTGATGTGCAGCTAGCACATGTGTGATGGCCATGTTTTCCAGAGGTACATTGAAAAGCAGAATTGATTACACATTGTTGTCTCTAAATTTATGGGACTGGTTGGCCATGTTTTCTTAAATTTCTCTAACAAAAACAGAAAGAAAAACTTACATTTAAATATGGCTACATGTGTGTTCCGTCCCCAGATAAAGGGAAACAGCAGCAGCAAAGTTTGTGTACATTTTGTTTTGAGCAAATAGCACTGGAGCTGATCATGAATCAACCCCAACTCAGTCCATGCTTCGGAAAGGCATGCAGGATATCAGTTAAGGGGCTGGGTAATGCACATAGACTGATTGCTGGAGGGGCTGCTAAAATACAAACCGCCAACGTCAGGCTTGTATGCACAATAAAGTACACATGGAGGTATTACATGACTTGTCATATTAGGCAACATATACAATCATGCTGTTTTACAGCTTCTTATAAGTAAGTAATACTTTATTACAGTGAAGAAGACCATAAAAGTGATATACAATAACAAAATTCAGCATACAAAATATCACTAAACTCCAAAATTACAGGATACAATTCACACAGTACAAAAGTTAAATACATAAGCAAAACCCTCCCCAAGAGCAGCATACATCATTCATACTAACTGTAGCAACCCAACGCAGTATACACAAAATAGCCACTGTGGTTGCACTGAACAAACACAATGAGCAAAGTGCAAGAAAACAAACCTATGTTAAAACAGTTAGAAAAGGGGACAACCTTCAATTAACCAAGTGTACCAACCTCTAGGCACCTGATTTGAACCAATGGTGACATGACAGAAAAGGCCCATGAAGGATGGAAGAACACCAAATACAATCAGAACATTGCTGCACAGTTCACGGGACAATATAAGCCAAATAAAAGGGCAAACATACAATCCACAATTAAATCTCCTCTCTCCGAATCTGAGCTGGGAATTAAGTCGGGGCCGAAAGATACAGAACAGGTTATACAATAACATAAGACCCAAATAGTTCCTGGTGACTCCGACTACTAGAAATCTGATCATGTAGAAAACCTTAACCCTGTTTGTGTCAGAGCTGAGAATGCGAAGACCGGGGAGGTAGTGCAGAAACCCCAAATTCTGGTAGTAAGGTTTCAGCTATTTAGATGTAGCCCATTTATACATCAGACAGCTAAACAGAACATGTTCGATAGCTTCCACCCGGTCCATGCAAACTATATGTTATGTTATGGAAATTTTATAGAGCGCATAGCTACCCTAAGGCCTCCCGATGCTATAAAGAAATCTCCAACAACTAGGCAAAAGTGACAGATGTTAATACAGCCAAGTTTTTAATAGCCGGCGAAATCATAGTTTGTGGCTTGTTTCCTGGGGAGAAAGAGGCAGGGAGTTCCAGAGTTTAGAGCCAAGATAGGATATACAGTAGATCGTCCGCCCCATTTAGCTTTTTTTATTGGCGGAACAGCTGCTAATGCTGCTGATGATTCCTGCTGATGATTGCTGCTGCTGATGGCTGCTGCTGATGATTGCTGCTGAAGATTGCTGCTGAAGATTGCTGCTGATGATAGCTTATGAAAAATAGCTAAGGTGCGCAAAAGCGGGAATCCCTAGCATGAAGGGCTCTGTGTATGCAACACAGTGCCTTGAACTTTAGTCGTTGCTCGATTGGGAGCCAGTGTAAGGCTAAAAGGGCAGGTTTGACTGATTGGTGTCTGGGTACATTAAAGAGAAGGCGGGCAGCCGTGTTTTGAACCAGCTGCAGTTTCTTCTTAACATAGTCTGGAGAGCCCAAAAACAGGGCGTTTCCATAATCCAGACAAGAGATAATTAATGCATGGACAATAATTCTCTTTGCAATAAATGGGAGGACTTTAAAGATTTTTTTAAATAAATTTTTTTGTCAGGGGATGCCTTGGTCCATTTGCAGATGTAACTATTCAGTGCCAAGATACCAACCCTAAACTTGACTAAAGGTTTTTTCGCCCACTGCGGATCGACCTCATCCAAGTATATTTCAAACTTCGGAGAGGAGTTCCTAGTCAAAAACGTACCAGTAAGGCTTTTCCTAACCAAATTTATTGTATGTTCAGAGTTTATATACCACCAGAATAGCTTCTTCAAAAGGCATTTCAAAGAAGAGTTGATAGAGAAAGGGTTAATCCACATAGCTTCTAGGCCCAGAATATTTAACAATTTTTCAGACTTGGGTCATCCATGTGGTACCCAGGTTCCTATCCAGCTGCACAGGTACCAGATTTCCAGTTCCGGAGTAGACCAGATCCTAACCCAACAGATCAAGGGGCATATTTATACTTTTTGATGCAAAACTGCACTAACGCAATATTGCATCAAAAAGTTCAGCACCGGCTTGCGTCATTCCTGAGCGCCAGCCGTGTGCCATAGGTGGGCTAGCATAAAAAGAAATGACGTTAGCCGGGTGAGGGTGGCGGTATGGGAGAAGGGGTTTTGCACCAAAAGATGATGTTAGGCTGGTTAGAGGCAAAAAAATGCCTCTAACCAGCCTAGCGTCAATCTCTGAAGCAAAACCATCCATACCACATGACTCCTGTCTTAGAAAGGACAGGAGTCAAGACCACCACCCCAATGGCCAAGAGAGGGGACCAGTGTCCCCTGGGCATTGCCATTGCACCCTGTGCCATGCAGGGGGCCTCAAGTTGGGCCCCAATGACACTATAATTAAAAAAATTAAATACTTACCTGTACTTACCCTACTTACCTGGGATGGGGTCCCCCATTCTCCGGTGTCCTTCTGGTGTGGGTGGGGGTGTTCCTAGGGCTTGAGGACGGCACCTGTGGACCCATTCCATGGTGTTTAACCATGGAAATGGGTTCACAGATCCCCTAACGCCTGGTCTGAACCAGGCGTTAAATAATGGTGCAAATCAAGCTTTGCACCATTATTTAGCACCTCCTCCCACCCGTGCCTCATTTTAGCACAGGAGGATAAATATGGGGCTATGAGGTTAGCACCATTTTTTAGATGGGAACGCCTACCTTGCATCTCATTGACGCAAGTTAGGTTCACACATCCAAAAAATCGCGCAAACTCCAATATTTTGACGTTAGACATGTCTGACGTCAAAATATAAATACAGAGTTAGTATTAGGCAAATTCGGTGCAAACGGAGTATAAATTTGCCCCTAAGTTCGGTGCCTTCTGTGCAAAACTAAATCATTAATTGTTGGTGAAGATTTGCTGAATGTGGATTTGTTTTGTTCTTCAGAAATTTGTGTATTTTTGAAGCAACTGGATGCCTATATATCTAATGTAAAACTAGCTAGATGATGCCACAGAATGTGCCGTTTATTGCCTTTATTTTATAACAGTTTGAATAATTTGTCTTTCACTGTTCCTTTTCCTGGCCACATAATGTGCTCCTTCATTTTCCTAAGTATATTGGCTTGTATTATGTGAAACGTCTAAAAGGATGACATCGGTTTTTATTGCAATAGGAATCTTTGATATGTAAAATTAATATTTTTGATTATATGTTAAGGTACCTTTATGAGAACCCAGTTACTAGAAGTAAACACATGTAATTTGTATACAGATACTAAATACGTCAGGTCATTAGAGTCTGGCTGTAAGCAAGTAGAATAGTTTAGCTCCTCAATGCAGAGAGGTGTATTCAACCCACAGATCAGTGCTTAATTTGTAAATAAAGAGGTGCCGGTGCTCAAAGCCCTTCTGTTAAACACGAGACTGTTGTAATTAAATCTGCCAGCACTGAATACAGAGGCAGCGTAATCCTGAAGCTATCTCGGGCCTCTTCAATCAATTTACGACCACCCGTGCCCCTTCAGTTTATCCTGCAGCTTTCTACTTTCTCCCTTTATGACGCTTTTTAGTTTTTCCTTCTTCCGTCTTTCTCATATGTGTCTTTTGCTCGCAGCAATTGTTTGAGGCATAAGAATAAGCCCCGGCCCTCACAAATAAGTGCCGGTGCTCAGCACCGGAAACAACAAGCACAAATTAAGCACTGCCACAGATCAAAGAGCGAATACGAGTAGGGTTGATTCAGCCTTTCATTTTTCACAGCTAATAAAATGAGAACCGAATCTTCTGTTTTAGATATTGTGGGGCATATTTATACTCCGTTTGCGCCGAATTTGCGTCGTTTTTTTCGACGCAAATTCGACGCAAAACTAACTCCATATTTATACTTTGGCGTTAGACGCGTCTAGCGCCAAAGTTCATGGAGTTAGCGTAATTTTTTGGCGTGAACACCTTCCTTGCGTTAATGAGATGCAAGGTAGGCGTTCCCGTCTTAAAAAATGACTCCCAGGCATGTGCGTGGTATTTATACTCCCGGGCAAAAATGACGCCCGGGAGTGGGCGGGGCAAAAAACCCCGCATTTGCGCCTCTTTTTAACGCCTGGGTCAGGGCAGGCGTTAAGGGACCTGTGGGCTCAGAATGAGCCCAGAGGTGCCCTCCCCTGCCCCCAGGGACACCCCCTGCCACCCTTGCCCACCCCAGGAGGACACCCAAGGATGGAGGGACCCATCCCAGGGAAGAAAAGGTAAGTTGTGGTAAGTATTTGTTTAAAAAAAATTTGTGGCATAGGGGGGCCTGATTTGTGCCCCCCTACATGCCACTATGCCCAATGACCATGGCCAGGGGACATAAGTCACCTGGGCATGGCCATTGGGCAAGGGGGCATGACTCCTGTCTTTGCTAAGACAGGAGTCATGTTAATGGCGTCTGGGCGCCCAAAAAATATAGCGCAAATCGGGTTAAGACGATTTCTTGGCCTCAGCCTGACTTGCCCCATTTTGGGACGTCCAAACGCCATTTTTCCCTACGCCGGCGCTGCATGGTGTACGTCGTTTTTTTTCACGCACACCTGGCAGCGCCCGCATGGCGCTTCAGAATGGCGTTAGCCGGCGCTAATTTTTTTGGCGCAAAACTGCGTTAGCGCAGTTTTGCGTCAAAAAGTATAAATATGGCCCTGTATTTCATAAGGTGTCTAGACATAGTGAATTGTAGGCACTATGGAAAACGGAAACTATTGTAAAGCTGACATTTATCTGTGACCCTCTTTGAAGCTGTGAGACCCGCCAGACAGGTACCTGGTCCCCAGACTCTGCCCTCTGGTTTACTTGCTGGTCCTGAGTAAAGCCATCCTCCTCCCTCTCGGACAGTTCTGCTGTCTCCCGGCACACTGAGCCTCCAAAGCAGAATCCTATTTGCATTTTTATAGAGTCCACGACATCTTTGAATGCGCTCCCAGATAAGTGCATTAATATTTTATATTTCAAAAAAACAAACCCAGAGTTGGCCTCCTCCGGTCCTCCCGGTGTTTTATCAGAACCTGAGCCTGAAGAGCGCGGCACATTTAATTAACATGTCAATACAGGAGCCGTCTCTGAACGCTGGGCCTCTTGTCTGTCACAGTGACATTCCCAGGAAATCAAGGGCAGGACATCTCCTTCTATCCTCTGTGTCAGCAGCTTGAGTGGAGGAGAAACAAAACATAAGTTGGAAATCGCATTTCTCCGCCTTCCATCCTGCCTTAGCTTTCATGCAGACTTTGAAAACTGCACACTTTGTAGGCCCGGGCTCATGCTAGCCCCGGCAACAAAGAATTTAGGGCATATTTATCGGATTTTGGCTCAGGGTGACACAGTAACTCACCTTAGCGCTGCTCTGTGTAAAAGGGAAAAGGCAGGAATGTGGCATACCTATGGCACATGGTGCATTCCTGTCCTTTCCCCCTGCGCTGGTGCCGTTTCGGCAGCCTACGCCAATGAAGGCACCATTGTGCAAGGGTGCCTGCGTTGCACGTGGGATTGTTTGGTGCAGGAAAAATTCTGGGAGGCTTTTTCCTCTTTCTATGTGTGCTGCATTCCGGAAAAAAATGAAGAGAAATAAAGACATTTCTCCTTGTTGCGCCTCCTCTGGGGAGGCGTAAAGTTTTCCATAGGCTTACATGGCCTTGTAAATCAGGGGATGCGTCAAAATCCATGGGTGTTCTGTGGGAAAACCCACTGCAGCTTGAGTGGAGGAGAAATAAATTATAAGTTGGAAATCGCATTTCTCCGCCTTCCATCCTGCCTTAGCTTTTATGCAGACTTTGAAAACTGCATACTTTGTAGGCCTGGGCTCATGCTAGCCCCGGCAACAAAGAACTTAGGGCATAATTATGGGATTTTGGCTCAGGGTGACACAGCAACTCACCTTGGCGCTGCTCTGTGTTAAAGGGAAAAGGCAGGAATGTGCTGTATCTATGGCACACAGTGCATTCCTGTCCTTTCCCCCCTGCGCTGGTGCCGTTTCTGCAGCCTACGCCAATGCAGACACCATGGTGCAAGGGTGCCTGCATTGCATGCAGGATTGTTTGGTGCAGGAAAAATTCTGGGAGGCTTTTTCTTCTTTCTATGTGTGCTGCATTCTGGAAAAAAATGAACAGAAATGAAGACATTTCTCCTAGTTGCGCCTCCCCTGGGGAGGCGTAAGGTTTTTAGGCATCCATAGGTTTACATGGCCTTGTAAATCAAGGGATGCGTCAAAATCCATGGGTGTTCTGTGGGGAAACCCACCGCAATGTCCGTGGGAGGGCTCCCTAAGGCAGAGTAAGGCAAGGCAGCAATTTGCGCTGCCTTGTCTTACTCCATATTTATGAGGCCATTCAAAGCCATGCAAAGTGGCTTTGCATGGCCTCATAAATATGAGTTAGTGGTTTGTGGTGCCATTGCCTCACATAAAGTGATGCAATGTCAGTGCAAGGGCCTCTTGAATATGGCCTCTAGCATGTTTTCATCATCCCCTGACTACCCTGCTGCCTGTACTAGTCGGTGGTCGTGCAAATGGTGCACTGTTACCATACAGTTACTCCTTACATCTGTTTCATAGCAACAGCCTCTTGCTTGCAAATGTATTTGTTTTGTGTTACATACATGGGTACTAATAAGCAACTACTGAACTCAAATCTATAGATAAACTTCCATCAGCAAGCAACTAAATTAATAGGCAGAAGGGGATTCAACTCTCGATATTTGGAGTGAGGAGATCAGTTAGCACCTCCACAGTTCAAGGGGACAGTGGGGCTGTTCATGGGTTACACTAAATTTGAGCTGTGGGATTCTTTGTATGAGAGGCTGTATACTGAACCAAAAACAAAAATACCTGGTGAAGTCCAGGGATGGAGGAAAGGGAGTGTGCTTGGGAAAGCCGAAACTCATAGATAATGGACTTTCGTCCCTAGAGCTAAGATACACTTGCATGGTGCAAACACAGGTGCTGCACAAAATATCTGAAAGCAAACCAATATGCTTAATGAGCACAAGATGTGCATAGGATAATAGATGACCACTAGAAAATATTTCCAGAGGGTTACATTTCGCATCTTTTATATCTCTAAACATATGTACTGTAAGCAGCATTTACAGCATGCATACTTGTATTTAACAATGCTGGCATGATTAATCTTGGTTAATACTACACAAGTACATATATACTTCATGATATGCATATGAAGCCACCCAATATTTTTTAATACTTAAACAAAATATTTTTGGGGATCATGTTAAGTCAGGGTCATCAAGTTAGGTTTGGTAAGGATTTGCAACATGTCATAATAGACAAACATTATTACCCCGTGGTGGTCACCACTGAGTAATTATTGTTAGGGCCACTTTCTGTAGGAAAATAATTTTTTGGTTTAACCTTATAACTTTGGTGCTGTTGGACAAATCTTTATGAAACTTTAAAGTAAAGTTCATCCACCACACCTCCTTTCTGTAAAGTTTTGGTGTAATTAGTTAAGTGGAGGCAGAGGAAAAGGGGGGGTCCCAAAACACGTTTCCCCCAATTGAACAGTGATACAGCAAAACCTGCTGAACAGAATTACACCATTGTTGCCAGAAACTGTGCTTTTTGTAGTTTGGTTCAAATCTCTTCAATAGTTTTTGAGAAAATAAGGTTCAAAATGTAAACATATAAAAGGATGTGGATCCCCGACAGATCTAACAGATCTAAAGATAGGCTCCGGAGCCACATTTATCAAAGGACTGTGTTGCCCTTGCATCATGCAAGGTGTTGCAAGGCAATACAATCCTTAAGCCAGATTTAACAAGCCACACAAAGATACCTTGCATGGTCTGGTGTGGCTTGGTAAATTTGGAGGAATGCAAGTCAGACTTAATCTGCACTGGGATGGCGTTACGTGGATAGAAAATGAGTGACCCCACTCTTCCACATATGTGTTTTTGGCGCATTCCCAGATTTACCAAAGCAAGTAAACCTGGAAATATGTCAAAATTGCATGAGGTGCAACATGGAGGAATAGCTCTATTTCTCCCTATTTTTCCTCTTTCTGAGGGACACTTAGAAGGAAGAAAATGCCTCTAAAGATTGTTTTTGTGCAGGAAGGTCTCCCTTCCTGCACAGAAACAATTCTGCCTACAATGCAGGTATCCCTTGAACCATGGTGCAAGGGTGCATAGATTGGCGCTAAGCAGCACACACAGTGTGCCAGCACAGAGAGCAGGAATGCACCATATGTTACTAAATATGGTGCATTCCCGCTCTCTCCGTTTGACACAGCGCAGCACATTAACTTGTCTTGTTGCATTGCGTGGCATCAAAAATTTATAAATATGGCTTCTGGCTGCCAGAACATGAACAAAGATATGTCAGCAGCCACTTTAGTACTCAGGGACTCAGTCACATGCCCTGCACAAACAATAAAAAATATAGTGACAGGGTTTGGATACCCTGCCCATCTAGGCCTTGTGTGAGGGGGTGCTCCATGGTACCCCCGGGGGGCAACACATTTATTTATTTGGAGTGGTACTGCCGGTCCACAGAGGATTTGTGGATCCATAGCTCCCTTATAAAAGAAAGACAGGCTTCTAGTGTTTCAGAAATAAGCACCCCCAGGCCTCTGTAAGGCCCTAAGGACCCCATCCCTAAGGGCTGATTTATTTTTAGGGTTGAGGAGGCATGCACCCTTCAGCACTTTTCCACTCTGCAGGCATGTACATGTTTTTGTTCATTTCTATTTTTAGGCCTCACCTAGACACAGCAGTACATGTCTATAAGAGATCTCATGGTATAAGAAATTTTACTCTTGTGCAACAAATATAGTACAAAATCAGTGGGCTTTGTACCAGATCACATCAGCCATTAGTTCCTGGCATTTTGTATGACTTGTTATTGGTTGGCTGTCCCAATGGCCATGGCATTTTGTGGAAGGTTACATGGTGTTGCCATTATTTTACGCATTGGCTATTGTATCAGAATGGGTGTTTAAGTAGTTCCCAGGTCTCCTGACCATTCTGCGTCTCCTTGTTATCCCTTTGCCCCGTAGGCATTTTGTGATCCAGCCACTGTTACTACTCACCATGACCGTGCTTTTTACTGTGTCAGTACATTTGTTTGGACAACTTGAATGAAAAAAGTAATTGTACAATGGCCACCAAGCATGGGCCCAGATGCCCAACAGCTACCTTGTAATGTTTTTTCTTATGCTTTATAAAATATCATCATAAGATGGGGCCAGAGAGGATGTGCGTTCATGCAGGGCTGCCATATTGTAATGTTTTTTCATTAAACTAAAAAAGTAATTCCTGCAAACTAACTGTGAAAGAATGTTTACGTTCAGTGTCCATCTGGTAAAAACTTTGGTACGGCATATAGGTTAGCTGTGCTTGTTTTGCCTGCAATATTCGCAGATTTCCCTATATTGCCCCTAAACTGATCATGTTTGCAGTGAACACTAAGGCCATGATTTATACTTTTTGGTGCAAAACTGCACCAACGCAGTTTTGCACCAAAATGTTTAGCATCGGCTTGCACCATTTCTGAGCACTAGCCGGACACCATATTTATGGAATGGTGCAAGCCAGTGCAAAGGGTAGGCTAGCGTAAAAAAAAATTACATTAGCCAGGTAGGGCTGGCGGTATGGAAGAAGGGGGTTTTGCACCAAAAAAATACATTAGGCAGGTTAGAGTAAAAACAAAAAATGCCTCTAACCAGCATAGAGTCATTTTCTGACGCAAAACCATCCACACCACATGACTCCTGTCTTAGAAAAGACAGGAGTCATGCCCACAACCCCAATGGCCAGAACAGGGGACGGGGGCCCCTCGGCATGGCCACTGCACCCAGTACCATACAGAGGGGCCCACTTCATACTTATCTGTACTTACCTATACTTACCTGGGATGGGGTCCCCCATCCTCCGCTGTACCTCTGGTGGTGTCGGTGGGGGGGTCCCTGGGGCCTGGGGAGGGCATCTGTGGGCTTATTCCATGGTGTTTCACCATGGAAATAGGCCCACAGGTCCCCTAACGCCTGCTCTGACCCAGGAGTTAAATAATGGAGCAAAGCAAGCTTTGCACCATTATTTAACCCCTCCTCCCCCCGTGCGTGATTTTAACATGGGGGATAAATATGGCGCTAAGGCAATAGAGTAATTTTTTGCACGGGAACGCCTACTTTGCATCTCATTGACGCAAAGTAGGTTTCCACATCCAAAAAATGACTTTAACTCCATAAAGTTTGTGCAAGACAGGTCTAGCCCCAAAGTATAAATATGGAGTTAGTTCTGCACCGAATTTGCATAAAAAAGAAATGTCGCAAATTTGGTGCAAAACATGTATAAATATGCCCCTAAGGGTCTTATTATGACTTAGGTGGACTAAAAAGCCCTTCCGCCGAAGTCCCGACGGGTAGGTTACTGCCAGTGTGGCAACCTTCCCACCAGGCCAATTACGAGTTTCCTGCTAGGTCAGCGGGTGGAAACACAGTTTCCGCCCGCTGGCCCAGTGGAAAATGTCCTACAGCATTGTCTCGGACTCATAATAGAGCCGGTGGCAATGCTGTAGTGTGAAGCAGCACCTGTAGTAATGTTCACGCAGACAGTGTAACATTGCATTGGTGTTAGCCAGGTGGGCCCCTCCACTTCCTATGCCAACTGCATGGGCAGTGTAGGGGCCCCCCTGGGGCACCCTTCACCCCATCTCCACCAGCCTTTTCATGGCAGGGTTACCGCCATGAAACCGCTCGCAGAGAAGGGGCTTGTAATCCCCAGGACGGCTCTGCTTGCAGACTGCCTTGGCAGATTAGGACCGCCAACACCACCAGACCATCATGTAGATGAAACTGGCACTGCTGGCAGTCCGACTGCAGCACTACCGCCGCGGTCGTAATATGTTGCATTGGCAGCGGTCCGACCATCACCGCGACCCTGCCCTAAATGTATTCAATCCATGCTGGAGGCCTGTTGGGGTGAGGTTGAGTACTATTGTGTCATCTGCATAATTTATATTTTAATCTTTTTGAACACCATTGGGCTTGACCTAGCTTTCATGGTGCATTTAATATAGTGCTTTCAAACAGCAATGCAGCAGGAATGCAGCCCTGTTGTGGACTATCTTGAGTTATTATATATTCTAGACAGGACTCTGTTGAATACATGCTGTACCTGGGTGCCTGATCCTGCATGATTTCATTTATCAATCAATCAATCAGGGATTTATAGAGCGCACTACTCACCCGGTAAGGTCTCAAGGCGCTGGGGGGGAGGGCTACTGGTCGAAAAGCCAAGTCTTGAGGTGTTTCCTGAATGAGAGAAGGTCTTGGGTCAGGCGGAGGTGGAGCGGTAGGGAGTTCCAGGTCTTTGCGTCAAGGTGAGAGAATGATCTCCCTCCGGCAGTCGTGCGACGGATGCGAGGAACGTAGGCAAGGGTGCGGTTGGCGGAGCGAAGGTTGCGGGTGGGGGTGTGAAAGGTAAGTCTGTCATTGAGGTAGGCGGCACCTGTGTTGTGGAGGGCCTTGTGTGCGTGGATGAGGATTTTGAAGGTGATCCTCTTTGATACTTGTAGCCAGTGTAGGTCTCTGAGGTGGGGTGAGATGTGGTCGCAGCGTGGGATGTTCAGAATGAGGCGTATTTATCAGTGTCAGTGATGATTTCAGGGCCCCCAAATCTTGCATTTTCATCCACAGCGTATATTTACATACAACATTGAAGCCATAGACAGACTCAACTGTGCTATCCATAATGGGACGTTTTTTCTATAACTAGTTTTCGTTGAAAGAATGAGTAATCAGAGGCAGCCATCAGTCACAGAGTCCTACATTCTACACCCAACCCTCTTTGAAGGTAGAATTTGCTATTCTTCAGCTCTGGCTCCCAGTGCCACTAACACATTTCTTGCACACATTATTCCAAGATGTCCTTTAAGGCAATCACATTCCCCTTACTGGGGCTTCCCCATTACCAGGTGTGCAAAGACTTCCCTTTGAGGATTCTGGTATCCTACAGAATTTTATAGATGCTGAAAAGATTGGATCTAATATGTCCCTTCCCGTTTCTGGGCTCTGGAATTTGTTAGGGCTCAAATAATAAATTCAATTTGGTTTTTACTTGGTGGCCTCAGACCTTGGTGGATAGCACAATCTCACGATGTAGTGACGATTAATCCAGTCCAACTCCCCAAATGGATGTTCAGCCTGATCCAAAGTTTAGCCACAGGTGTAAAATGTGTTACCATATATTTTTTGGGATGGGGTCATTGTAATCTTCTTACACACTGACGAGCTTTGACTACTAATTGAGTCAAGAGTTCGAAAGTATTCCATTATCCCTGTTCCATATTTTCCATAAGTTTACTTTTCGGAAATCACACTACCCTGTAATACCCAGATGATGTTTTGTGATTAGTAGACAGAGTTTGCCTTTGCTTTGTCTTTTTCCGGCAGATTGAATGACTTGCCTGTGAACCAAATATGATCATGAAAGTGAATGTCAGTAATAGGTCATGCATTTTTTGGAAAGACTGCATGGCAATCTCTCTCAATGTTACCTTTTGTCTAGCAAGTCAGACCTTGAGGCCTTATGCATTCTATTCGGAATAATCTAACTAGGAATGAAAATGAGAAGTAATTCTGCACTCAAATGCAATTGCCCAGCTAACAATGGACATTTTTCTGCAGCAGCAAGTCTGACTCAGCAGGAACTCACAGAGAAGGTATCCAGCCTCGTGGGGCCCTTTTCACTCAGAGGGTAATGGCACTCAAAATACATTGATGAAAATTCCTCATTTTGTTTTGAGTGCCAATTTCAGAATCAAGTTACATTAACCATTACCCTTTGGGGTAATTAATGGTAATAGTTTCCAAGAGTCTATTATTGCTTCACTTAGCACACAATAATTTGCACTGGATCATCTTGTCACCATAGGCATCTGGTCCCACCCCTAATGGATCTTTTTGTACATTAATATCCAAATTAGACAATTGATCAACACTGCGTTTCTGAATATTATCAAACAAATTAATTATACTCTGGATATCCAGTCATTCCACAATGTAACTCTAAGAGTGAACTTGGACAAATTGGTTTACGTTTGTATTTCTTTGGGAACTGCCAAATTATTTTGTGTGTATTTGTTTATGTCTTACCAGCAAATACAATTGAGTAGTCAGTCAGATAACAAAATATCATCTTTGTTTAGTCATTCTTTGATTTCCTTTATGTCACCTGTTCATTCAAGATAGTTATCATTTATTATTAATTCCACTAATCCAAAGAATAGAATACATTCCCTGTTAATAGACTACTCTCCCAGGATTTCAGAAATTACCTTACTACAGGAATCACACACAACATTGTCAATGGCATGTGTGCCATTATGCTAGCTATTTCATAATGTTTAAGTGACACACACCCTAGGTATATCCCTAAAGGGTTCAAAATTTGTTTGGGATAAAGAGCCTGGAAAGTCTTACCTGATCATGTGCCCATTTCATTGCCATTCAGTTTTCATGATATTTCTCCTGTAAAGAAATATGTACATTTTTGAGCAAATGTTGAAAAGTGTGATTTTAAGTCAGCCAATTGTGCTGTAAAATTGAGTGGGCGTATAGTTTCATTGAATGCCCATGGTCATTTAATCATAATAGAAAGCAAGCTATATTGAACAGATGGGCATTAAGCCACAAGTACAGTTAAGGTATCTTTTAAACATTGGTTGAGTGTAGCTCCATTGTCAACCCTTCGGGCTCCCCCTGCCAAACTTTCAGTTCCCCAACCTCATTTAAAGGGGAGGGAGGTGTTATGTTTACCAGCAGAGTCTCAGCTGGTTCTGCCAGTGTAAACCTCTAAAATGGAGCTCCATTCGCCAATTGCCTGCCTTGTCATAGAGACGGTGTCCCCCTGCCATTTATAAGGCAGGGACACCAGATTACTCCTCAAGGAAAGAAAACTAAGGGCCTCATTTACAAGAAACTGGTGCATCGGTCACAATGCACTAGTTTGCTTGCGCCGGCCAACGCCACCCTAATAACACCATACTAGCACTGTATTTACAATACAGCGCACCATGGCGCTCATAGGCACAACTGCGTCAGATTTTCTGATGCAGTTGTGGCACTTTGCTAGACTAGCATCAAAAATGTTGAGGCTAGTCCAGCAAAGCTTGGGGAGGCCCATAGACCAAAGCACAGCATCACTTTAACGCCTGCCCTGAGCCGACATAAAAACATGACGCTAGAATAAATCATTTAGATTTCATTGTGCCATTCCTAAGGGCCTGCTTACAGGGGAACAGCTCCCTTGCAAACATTATATCTGACACAGGAATAATGTAGGACAAGAGTTTACAAACTGGAGTAATGCTCACATTGCACCAATTTGGAAATACGGCGTGGGCTGGGGGACTGTTCTGCGCCACTGTAGTGTAAAATAAATGATGCTACGGTGGCGCAAGGGGGTTGTAAATGGGCCCTCAGCACTGGCCTTGGAAGTTTGTTTTTTGGAGACAAAAGAAATGTTTGCCAACTGGGCACACAACATGGCCTCCGCTCAGCAAGGTTCAGTGCATTCTGTCGATCTGCGAGTGCGTGGGTTCCTCTGAAGGCTAAATTAGTGTCTCCCTTCAAACAGATCACTTGTTAATCCAAAGTTACTTAGCGTCCAACTACATTTCTTCTGTTCCTTCACACTCTGACCACAACATGTTAAGATGAGATTTTCGATGTAATTAAAGAGTAGCCGACTGTGCACGCTGGTGGAGTATTCCAACTCTCCTCACAGGTCCATTATCTATGACTGTATCTGATTACTAATAAAGACCCTTCAGTTTCCGAGTGATGGGCAGTAACGTAAGAGGAATAACATATCACGGTATTAAGAACCCCCAGCATACATTTGATCCAATAAACTGAACAAGAGATTGCAGACAATTGTGACAAGTCTATGCATATTGCAGTGAGTAGCCAGTTGAAATTTACTTAGTAAACATGATTTCTCCTCCTGAACAATTTTGCAAGGAAGAACTAGGAGACGAGTTTCACTGAAAAAACGACTGTTTATATTTAAGACCAATCAAACTGTATTTAAACGACCAATCGTAATTTATCATATTAATACACTTCTAATACTACTACCACTACTAAAAGAACTGAGGAAAACAATCATGTTAAGTGCTAAGCGCAGTCAACTGTTTATCATCTGTTTGTGCTTGACCAGTACCTAGGCCCAAGTTAAGGCCGACCCTGATGGAGTACAGGTTGAATGCAGAAAGGTCCAACCCAGTCAGAAGTTTTACTTTCGGTTTAGTATCTGAAATTTAAGTAAAAAATCCCCAGTGGAGCAAGGCAGCAGGCTTTGGCCAAAGAGGGCTCTATGATGTCAGATAGCCGTTGGATGAGAAGCTATTGTTTTTTGGCAGAAAGAAAGTTGAATTTCCCATCCAAGAAAGGTACTTCACTGGACGAATACTTTTGGAGCCTTTTCCCAGTGAAGATTTCTACATACAAACTTAGGCCCTGATTCTGACCCTGGCGGTCCTAAACCGCCTGGGCCACGGGCAACGGAAGCACCGCCAACAGGCTGGCGGTGCTTCAGTGCCCATTCTGACCGCGAAAAGGGGATCCGGCGGTTTCCCGCCGGATTTCCCCTGGCTGGGCTGAATCTCCATGGCGGCGCTGTCCAACCCCCTTCCCGCCACCCTGTTTCTGGCGGTTTTTACTGCCAGGAACAGGATGGCGGGAACGGGTGTCGTGGGGCCCCTGGGGGCCCCTGCACTGTCCATGCCACTGGCATGGGCAGTGCAGGGGCCCCCTTACAGGGCCCCAGCATGATTTTCACTGTCTGCATAGCAGACAGTGAAAATCGCGACCCCTGCAACACCGCCGGCTCCATTCGGAGCCGGATTCTGTGTTGCAGGGCCTTTCCCGCTGAGCCGGCGGGCGCTCCCTTGGCGGGCGCCCGCCGGCCCAGCGAGAAAGTCTGAATGGCCCCCGCGGTCTTATGACCGCAGAGCGGTCATTCCGCGGGGTAAGTTTGGCGGGCGGCGACCGCCGCCCGCCAAACTCAGAATGACCCCCTTAGTCACTTATTGGAAATCAGCTTCTTCCAGTGGGGCGAGGCTGCAGGCTGTAGTTGAAGAGGGCTCCAGAAGGCTGGATACCTTCTCTGTGAGGTCCCGCTTTTTGAACTTGCTGCTGCAGATTAGCTCTGAGTAAGAGCCACCTGACTCTTTGACCCAGCAGCAATGTATCTGTATCAAATTGGCTTGGTAGGTTGGTCCTGTTCCTCTGGAAGTCTTTTGAGCCAAATAGTTTCTGAGTCTCAGGTTTCAGGAGATGATAGGAAGAGTACACTTTGATAGCGGCAAAGGACCCAGAGCCTTGGGAACAACACTTGGAGTTCAATTCTCTTTCCAGAAGAGACCAGCAGCCGAGTCAAGAGCAGATCCAGGTGCAACGGATCAGCTTTTCAGCTGCAGAAAAAGAGCCTTAATAGCTTGTTGTTCCTCTGTAGCTTGAGCAGAAGGTAAGCCTTACGACCCTTGGAGTCCACTTCTTTGTCCTGGGTACATGAGTGAGAGTGGAACCAATCTTCTAATCTCTTCTCGGTCAGGGACATAAGGTCCTGGCCTCTTCTATGTGTTCTGATCCATTCCCCCTTGGCATTAAACTGCTAAACTCTTCCCCAATCAACAGGAAAGCCCATGAACACAAAGCCATAGTTAGATGTGAGAGATGGACCAAATGTCCTGGTGCACTACTCTGCTGCAATCAGTGGAACTGTTTAGAATATTCAAGAGGAGGCAGAGCCAGGATTCACCCAAGATGGTAGATCCTGCTGGAGCAACTTGCTACAGCATGAGTAATGGACCTGTAGCAGTTGAGACTATAGCAGTCCCAAAGTGCAGTTCAGAGGCACTGGCATTAGTAGTATATTTTTGGAGGGGGTGTTTGAGCAGCAAGACACCAGTTTTATTTGGGGGGTGGGGTTATTTTTCGGGGGGAGGTTATGTGGGGACTCCCCCAGCACCTTGAGACCCTCATGGGTGAATAGCAGCGCTTTACAAATCCCTGATTGATTGATTGACAGGGAAATTGTAAGGATTTGGGGGCAATGGGTCAAACATATTTTGGGAGCCCCTGTTCAGAACAGCTTTCAATATATGATACATTTTCAGCTCTTTCATACCCTCTTTGGCCAGGGCACTGACACACTGGTCCAAATTCTAAATATATTCACATCTAATATTAAAGGATAGTGGTGTGTGATTACAATATTGTAACACAGCAGCAGCTCACTAACATTACTGCAAATAGTCTCTGTACTGTGACTCCCTCCCATTTCTCATACGTGAAGTCGTGTTTTTGTCTAAAAGAACCTTTTGTATGGATGTTGCTTGAAACATAAACACAACATTTATCTGCAAAATGTCTGTAATAGACTTTTACATATCACCCGCATTAAAAAAATAAATGAAAAAAAATATTTAAAAAATCTGTTTTTGAATTATCCAAGGTCATCAGGGCAAGACGCTCTGTAGAACAGAGCTGGGTCTACTGAGGGGCCCCGGAAAGGCTGGGACTCTATGCCAGAGCCCACTTTGCCCGTGCCTCAAAACGCCTCTGTGTGCGGATGGTAAATACAGTGGTTAAGTGGCAGGACACCACGTAGGTTGTTTAAATATTTGCAAGAGGAAAGTAATACTGAGGGCTACTTGGGAGGTTGGCAGGAATCCAACTACTCATTATTTTTATTTTTTTGGGAGGGGTTGCCAGAAAGTGGTGGGGGTGGTGGCAGAACACCAGGTGTAACACAGGGCAGGTGGTGGAAGAAAGCAAATCATATTAGTTATAGCTCCCCAGAGTTACTCTACACCTGCATTGCAGATGATTTGTGAGGGTCATACATACAATGAAATTATAAACAGGTGATAATAATAATGGGGATGTGTTTGACCTGGTTGTTCTAAGTGACTTTCCAGGCAACTTCAACTTTACCCTTTTTGATGTCACTCAGACCCCCTCTGTGAAAAAACTCCTTGGTAATCACTGTTACTCATCTAAGCTCCAACATGTATGGATTCCATAACTATCCAATGTCCTCAGCATAATACTGCTCACCCCTGGAGCTGGAGCCTGCATCCTTCAATCTCTGTTCATTTCTACCCTTAAAAAAACAACATTCAAAAATCCTGTTCACAAAAGTGGATGTATCTGGAGACATATATAACATAACATTAGAGATGGTCATTTGTTAATGGAAGGGAGTTATTTAACTTTGGCATACTTCGGGGCAGATGTAAAAAAAGTGGCTCCACTTTCCTTGCGCTTCTTCCTAAGCACCACTACTGCCACCATGTGTGCGCCGTATTTAAAATACTGCCCCAAGTGGGCATTAGTAGTGTCGAAAATAAATGGTGCAAGGAAATCTCTTAGATTTCCTTGTGCCATTTTTTCAGCCCCCTAGTGGAGGAACGCACTCCTTGCATACATTGAGCCTGGCGGAGCCATAATGTGGCGCAAAGGTTTACAAAGTTTTTATATATGGCACAGGGAAGATGCCAATCTAGCACCTTGATAGCGTAAATAAAAATTCCGATATGGCGGCGCTAAGATGGCGCTAGGAGCTCTTAAATCTGCCCCTTAATGACACAACCCAACCTTCCCTTCTTCTCATTTCTTGTCACTCAGAACTCCTCTGTGAAAAACATCCCTGCTATTCACGGTCACTTGTCAATATTTCAACATATCCTCTCCTGCATTTATTCGACCCTTTCGGATTTGCTGGATTTTTCTTGAGTTGCAAGCTTTGGAGGCTGAGACCCAAGCCTTTTGAACCCTGCATACAAATGAACTCATCAGTCGGGAACTGTGCGGCCCTACGACCCGCCAACGACTGCTTTCCCCGCACTCCAGCATTTAAATTGCCAAGTTTCTCTCCTCGCCATGGTGAGGTTAAGAACGTCAGAAGGACATCGAGAGTCAGCTGGAGATCCCTCGCCGCTCCAGGCGACAAAAAAAAGTATCTTTGTGTGACAGAAGTGGCAGCTTAAAAAGCACCTAAGATGTTTCTGTATCGGGGTAATGGGCCACCGCATGTTGAGAAGGCCATTTCTATTAAAAAGTGACCGATTAAATTAGACTTCCACAGAAACCCTTCATATTTCAGCTGGTAAAGGAGTGGGAAAAATCAAAGTTACACTCACGTTTATAAAATAATGTGCATTAGTAAATTGTAAATTGCCTGCACTGACATCTTGGTGCTGAATAACAGATTTGTTACACACCTCAAATGCATTTATTTTACTGATTTCATAAGAATGCAAGGCAAAGTTGATCTTTTTGGAGTCAAACTTGTGACCATGAGTTCAAACACAGACTACTGGAGTGGATTCACTAGCCTATTGAGTTCCAGACTCTGTTTCTAAGAGACTGTAACTTGCCTCCCCCTTTATAACAGTATATTGCAGCCAGGCCAGTGCTTAATTTGTAAATAAAGAGGTGCCGGTGCCCAAAGCCCTCCTCTTAAACATGCGGCTTCTCAATTAAATGTGTGAACATGGAATACTGAGGCATCGTAATACTGAAGCCATCTCGGGCCTCTTCAATCCATATAAAGCCACTCCCAGCCCCTTCAGCTCACTCTTGCAGCTTTCTGCTTTCTTCCTTTGTGATGCTTTTTAGTTTTTCCCTTCCTCCCTCTTTCCCATATGTGTCTTTTGCTCCCAACAAATGCTTGAGGCAGAAAAATAAGCCCCGGCCCTCAAAAATAAGTGCCGGTGCTCAGCACCGGAAACAACAAACACAAATTAAGCACTGAGCCAGGCCAATCATCATCAGCGACAGCTAGAGTACTAAATTATAAAAAATGTTGTTACTATACATGGATTTGCTACTCACCTGACTAATTAGTGGGAATATTTTCGTACATGACACATGCATGGCCGTGAGGCATAACAAGAACCTGTAGGGCCTATTTTTGTCTTTTTTAGGTCTGCCATTAGCCAACACCTTTTGATTTTATTAAAATAATATGCATGATATACTTACTTAAAGGTGCTTTCAGCCACCTCTCTTCACCCATGAGTCTGTTATTGTGTCATTCCTATTTTGCTTCCGCCCACTACAGCATATGGCAGGGGGCAATGACATTGGTTTACGTCACTTTGAGTGACTGCATTTTGCTCTTTCACAAGTTGCACATCCACGCACAAGACAATCCCTTCAGTGCCAGCGTTGCTGTATGTGGTAGTAGGATACATTTGAAGTGAGCAAAGGCAAAATTGCAGCTTTATCAGTTCCTGTCTTTCAATGCTGTTTCAATGTTGTTGTAAATTTCTTTGAAGTGTACTGCTGTCTTTCACAGCATAACATATTGTGCTCCTGGTCTCGGTCTCACCAATGGTTCTTTGATAAATTTTGTCCACGAAGAAAAACAAACTTCATAGTGTTTAATTTGGAGCACACTTTCATTTAAACATAGCTGGGGTGTGTTAGACCCGACAACCTTAGTGTCATCTTCCCCCAACTTTTTGCCTGCCTCTCTCCAATTTTCTGATCTATTTTTTGCTGGATTTAGGACTCTGCACACTTTACCACTGCTGACCAGTGCTAAGGTGTTTGTGCTCCCTCCCCCGAACATGGTACCATTGGCTCCTACCCAATTGGCATATTTAATTTACCTGTAAGTACCTAGTAAAGTGCACTAGATGTGCTACCAGTAAGCCTACAGCACTGATTGTGCTACCCACATAAGTAGCCCCTTAACTATGTCTCAGGCTTGCTATTGCAATGCTTGTGTGTGCAGTTTCACTGCCACCACGATTTGGTATTTAAACTACTTGCCAAGCCTTAAACTCCCCTTTTAATATATAAAAGTCACCCCTAAGGCAGGCCTTAGGTAGCCCATAGGGCACTGTGCAGGGTATTTAAAAGGCAGGACATGTACTATTGAGTTTTACATGTTCTGGTAGTGGAAAACATCTAAAGCCGTTTTTCACTATTGTGAAGCCTGCTTCCCTCATAGGCCAGCATTGGAAAATCCCTTATATACTTTTAAGTGGTAATTTCTGATCTGAAAGGAGTGGCATTGTCATGTTTGGTATGGTTGGAATTGTAGTGAGAAATCCTACTTACTTGTGAAGTTGAATTTGACATTACTATTTAAGAAATACCACTTTTGGAAAGTATATTGCAAAAAATTGTGTAGCCCTTAACTCCCATGGCAATATTTCTATCAATCTTTCAATATGATGAGATTGTCGCGTAATTTGCACATTTCTCTCTAATAGGATGAGAAATGCAGGTTGGAGTACTCCAGCTCGCTGATGGATTTGTGAGTAGAGTGATTAACCAGAGACTGACCGATATATGATGTTAGCCCCAAAGTAATGGTTGTCACATTTTGCTATATTCTAATATGGACCTGATGCAGCATCACCAAGGAAATTGGGATTTGTGAGTAGTGATTACCCTCATGCTGACCGTAATATGATGTTTGTCCTGAAGTAATGACTGTTACAACTCACTGTATTCTAATTTGGACGTGATACAGCTTCAGTAAAAATTGGTGCTACCTACAAAAATAACTTGCCCTGATGATGACCCATTGTTGATTGAATCTTTAGGTTGGGTCGAAACAGCAACGTAATTTTGATGTGGATTGTTTTTTGTAAATGATAAGTACCTTTCAGACACATGGATTGAATGGGTCAATTTGAAGAACACTTTTAACTTTAGCCACACTTTTGTAAACATTGTATATAACACTGGTGCTCTCTAATTTTTCAGATTAATCACTTTCACTGCACTGTTGTTTTAGGAGCACCTCCATAGAATGAATGTAATGCATTCTGATTTTGAACCAATATTGAACTAGAAATTAAATTAAATGTGCAAATTATGCAACAATATTATTGTGTTGAAAGATTGATAGAAATATTTCAGTGGGACTTAAGGGCTACACTTTGAGGACCAATAATTTTTTGCAATATAGTTATACACCCAGGTCCGAGGGTTACTGGGTTTGTTCCTTTTGTTCAATTACACTGTTAGAAAGTAGGCATTTCTCTGTCTTACAGCCTGTCTCCAATCCATGTCCGGTATGTTCTGATTCACAGCTCACCTTGTACATGCCAGCCAGACAGCCATAAACACAAGACACTCCGCTGCATCTGCATTCATCTGCCTATTGATGGATCTTTGTGGGCAGGAAGGGTTGAGGGTCTCTCACTTACACTTCAGCGGGTAGTAGCCTCAATCCATACAAAGGACTGATTACCCCCACAAATCCACTGGCAGACAGGATTGGGCTGAAAGGGGAACTAGTGCACTTTAAAATAATTCGTTGAAGTCTCCTCCACTTCAAAGGCACATTTGTGTATAGGTACTGGGACCATGACCTCATTAAATCAGACACTTCTGGACCTGAAACCGAAACTCTGTCAGAGGAACTGCTGTGCTGTCAAAGGACTCAACTGGACTGCTTTTCTGCAAGGACTGTTTTGCTGTGTGCTGCTGCCTGTTGCTCTCTGACCCTGCTGGAAGGTCTCTGCCTTCCCACCAGAGTGATCTCCAAGGGCATGCTGGCTTTTCCCCTGTTCTCCTGCACTCTCAGGGTGATCTAAGGCTGCCCACAACTCTGCTGGTGCTGCTGGACTCTGCTCTTTGTGTGTCTCACCCTTGCGTGATGTGCCCCCTCCAAGCTCTCGGCCTCAGAAGTGGGTTCTGCAGCTGAAATCTGTGAAAAATCAACGCATCGCCCGAGCGTGGCAGAAAATTGATGTATCTACCCGAATGTGGCAGAGAAATTGGCATATCCTACTATGCTGTGACTCCCCGGCGATGACGCAGTGCATTTACCTCAACAGAACCTGCTGACGATGCAATGACTCGACCGCATGGAAAATACTGAAGCATTGTGCCCTCAGCGTCGAAGCATCGCTCCACAAAAGGTACTGTTTCAGCTGCCCTTGTGTGGGTTTTGTAGCTGGCCTACCCTCCATCACGGTCAACCTAGATTTTGGATTTGCACCAGTCCTTAAGTAACCTTTTGACCGCTGGTAACTTCTGAGCACTGTTTACACATTTAGGGGCATATTTAAGAGCCCCTAGTGCCACTGGAGCGTCACTTTTCATGATGCTCTGGTGGCGCAATGGCCTGCACCGTATCTACAAGGTAAAAAAAAAAAGATGATGGACGTAATGCTGAACAAATCAGACATTCACCCAGAGTCACAGATCTGGGTTTAATCAATCAGTTTTTTTACTTGCCATGCCCTTCCAGTTTGGACTCAGCCATATGCAAATCAGTCTTGACCCTGTTCCCCATGGGAACAGTCCAGCCCGAACTACCAGGCCAGGTTCTCCCTGGCCCAGAAGCAGTATCCTGGGACCGGTTGCGTAAAACGCATCAGTACATGTCCCACTTTTAACATACACTGCACCCTGCCCAGAGGGCTACCTAGGGCCTACCTTAAGGGTGCCTTACATGTACAAAAAGAGAAGGTTTAGGCCTGGCAAGAGGTTACACTTGACAGGTCGAATTGGCAGTGCAAGACTACACACAAAGACACTTCAGTGGGAAGTCTGAGACAGGTTTACGTGGGTGGTACAACCAGTGATGCAGGCCCACATGTAGCATTTGATTTTGCAGACTCTGGGCACCTATAGTGCACTTTACTAGGGACTTACTAGCATATTGAAAATGCCAATCATGGATAAACCAATCACCAGTACAATTTACACAGAGAGCATTTGCACTTTAGCACTGGTTAGCAGTGGTAAAGTGCCCAGAGTCCTAAAGCCAACAAAAACCTGTCGGAAAAATAGGAGGAAGAAAGCAAACAGTTTGGGGATGACCCTGAAAAAAGGGCCCGGTCCAACACAACCCCCCACCAGCCTAAAACCAGAGGAGACCAATCAATACCTTGATTGAATTCCCTGATTGGGGTGATAGAACAGGGACCCTGGCCTACAACAGCAGGGGTATGTTCCAGTTCTACGCCGTCCTGACTCCAGTTGGATCCCTTTCTCCATACTCTCAGGGCCCACTAAGCTCACCCATGGTGGAACCCTTCTCCTCATCTGCAGATGCCATCTGTACAGCACCTAACCTTACTTTGCTCACAGATGTATCCCAGGGGGCAGACAGTACCACCATGGCCAACACAGTGGTGTGGCCCACTCTACCCCGTCGTGTGACTCCTGCCCCCCCCAGGGGCAACTCTGTCCACCAGGACAGCAAGCCACAGTGGCCACTGACAGCTGTCAGGCATGAGAGCCAGGCCCCAGGCCTTTCAAGACTCTCCAATCCCTGTGACTGTGGAGAGTGGGGGACAGTAGCCTGAGGTGCCTGGCACCCTTTGATCACTCTACCTTTCGCCAGGTCAGGGATGACAGCCTGACACTGGTCCTCCCCTCTGGGGTTCTGTACCTTCCCCAAAGGAGCAGCACCCCCAGAGTCCAGAATTGCCAGGTTGCTTGTAGAAGCAGTCCTTCACAATTCTCCCACCAGGGCAGGGATGTTAACCTGCAACTGATCTCCCAACCTGGGGTCTGTACCCTCAGGTTGGACCAGGGCCAGGGGCTAGGCTTCCCCCCTGCCCTTTCTTCTGGGGTCATGTAACCCCCCTTCCCGCTCGGAGTGGCCCTCCCAGAATCCAACATGGTAGGGGCACTGCTAGCAGTTGCCACTCACTCCAGGTAAGGGGGGACACCCTGAACCTGGCCTTTCATCCCATGGTCTGGTCCCTTGGATTGAACTGTGGTCAGGGGTGAGTCTCTCCCTCCCCTGCCCAAACTCCCAGGGTTCTGCACCCCCTCTTTTCCCACCATGGCGAGTACCCCTAGAAGTCACTCCGGAGAGGGTGATTGGGAAAACCGCCCCACCATCTGGTCAGAGTTTACCCCATGCACCTGACCCTCCAGCCCAGGGTCTGGACCTTCAGGCTGGACCACTGACTGGCAATCCAGGACTTCTGGGGAGCACACATACCCCCCCACAAGGGAAACACCTTCCCAAAGGGCTACATGAGAGTCTGGCTGGCACTGGTCCCCTGACCTCTGCCCACCTGGCAGAGCCTGGATCCCCCCCCAGCCCAGAAATGTATCACCAGGGTCATTCCTGGGGGGGCTCTACCTCAGAACTGACCCCTAACCCGGGCCCAAAACCCCCTCTCAACCCCCTGTCTGGACTTCTGCACCCCCTCACTAGGAGTGGTACTGCCAGACACCAGAACTAGTGGGACGCTGGCTACAGCCATACCCCCAAGTTCTCCTGACACTATGGGATCTCCCTCAGAGGATGGCCCTATGGTACATGTTAGGCCCCCCTCCTGGTGTTCGCTCATGGAACCCACCAGGTTCTAGGACTGGATCTCGGGCACACTAGGACTCAGCCCGCCCCCATTCCTTCTCCTCTGAAACAGGACATGGGATCTCTCACTCATCCCACTACATTGCGGCCTAACTGGGACGCTGCAAGCCTTTCCCACCTCACCTGGTTGGGAAATACCTACACCACACCCTTCAGGAGCACCCTCACATGCCTCTTTAGACTCTCTGGCACTCACCCAGAGGTCTGCCTCCAGTGCAAGTTCCCTGGGGTCAGAGAACTCACACTCCACCTAGTGTTGGCATAGCTCTGGAAAACAAGGACTGGACATCTGTTCTCTAGCAATCATATCATAACGTCCCTCACATGTGTTAACCAAACTACCCTTCACCCAACCATGCAGTGCTTCAGCCTTGAAAAAGTAACCCACATCCCTCTTCTGAGACTGGTGAGACAGCACCTGACTGTGCCTGACACTCAACCCACACTCTTCTGGGATGTCTCCACACTACACAACCAGGACCTCTATCTGGAGGGAAACTCTCTCCCTGTCACTCTCACCTACAGCAAGTAGGGTGTCTCTCCCACCACAAGGAATATGACTGCCCTTGCCAGTTCCCCAATCCACCTCAGGGACCCTGCGCACCACTGAAGTTACCTCATACACCTGAACCTCCCGTTGTATGTAAACCCCCTCCTTCTAGTTGGGCCCCAAGCCTCTGGGCAGGTGCACTTCTTCATCAGCACTGAACATAAAACTTTTGCTGCCACCATTTGAACTGGATTCAGCCTTCATGGTTTCCAGCTTTATCAGTCTTAGCTCATAAGCCAAGATTATCCTTTTCTCTTCTAAATCCAGCCTTCTCTGCTCCATCTCCATTTCCATCCTAAACCTCTCTAACTCCAACTGAGGAGCCCTCTCTGCCTTTCTGTCCTGCAACTCCTCAGGAGTCAGACCTCTGGATGACTCACTGCTACCTATCCAGGAGACCATCCTCCCAGGCATAACAGGTACATCCACTACACCATTGTGAACACTCTGCACCTCCCCATTCTCATCCTCCTCCTCTGTGTGCGCCCCAGTCTCCTTGCTTGTCACCCAGGCCCTCAGTGCCTTTTGGAGCTCCTCCTTCCTGGTGGAACTCTTAATGGGACAGGCAAGATCCTTACAGAACTGTTTCAATTGAGCAACTGTGTAACTTTCCAGTTTCCCTAGCTCAAAAACAGCTCCAGCTGGTGCATCTCCAGATTAACATATTATGGCAAACCAAAAGTGCAAGGCAGAAAAAAGAGTTCCCAATGAGAAGTTCAGGAATCAAAAAAGGTCACCAAAATGTGGAAGCAGGAAAAAGTCCAAAAAGAGAAAGAGCAAAAACAAGAAGTATGTGGTCATGTAATGATCTGCAATGAAAACAGTAGTGTACACTTCATCACTGTATGTCAAGTACAAATACTAGTCCAATCCTCACTGCTGATCACCAATGTGAGAAATTGGGTTTTCGGTTGGCGGTCAGGTTACCCCCTGACCAAGCAAGGACCCTCACTCTAGTCAGGGCAAAGGAGAAACACGCCTGGTTAACCCCCACTCATCCCCTTGGTAGCTTGGCACGAACAGGCAGGCTTAACTCATAAGCAATGTGTAAAGCATTTGTACCAACACACACAGTAATACAGTGAAAACAGTACAAAATGGACACCACACCAGTTTAGAAAAATAGGTAATATTTATCTAAATCAAACAAGACCAAAACGACAAACATCCAACCAAGATATGAAGTTTTAAAAGAATAAGAGTCTTACTCCATAGAAAACAATGGAAATGTTGATTTTGCACAAAGTACCTGGCTAGCATTAAAAATAAAGCTGCACAGGTGAGCGTGCATCAGAAAAGTCAGTGATGTGTTGATTCCTTCATTGCAAGGGAGGCCGTGCATCGTTATTTCTCCGGTCGGGTCGGCGATGCATCGTTTTTCTCCCTCGCAAGGCAGCGATATCTGGACAGGGCACCTCAGATTCATGCAGAGTTGGGATGACTTTGAGGCCCAGGTATGATGCATGCAAAATCTGGCCGCACGATGTTAGAAAACCATGCTGTATGGGGTTTGTGTCGATCTCCTAGCCGCAATGCAGGTGGAGCTTTGATTTCAGCCCCAAAGCCGGTGGCACATCGTTTATCAGTTGCGTTGCAGATGGTGTTTCAAACATTTCCCCACACGACATTCTGTGCCTGGATTTTCAGCTCTTGTTCTGCCAACTTCACCTTTCAAGGGCCCAGGGACTGGACAGGACACCACTTGGCAGGGCAGGAGGTTCAGCAGAGAGTCCAGGTGCTGGCAGAGGAAGTCTTTGATGGCTCTGAGACTTCAAAACAGGAGGTAAGTTTAGTTCAAGCCCTTGGAGATTCTTCACAAACAGGAATATACCACAACGTCCAGTCTTTGTCCCCTTTCACAGGCAGAAGCAGCAACTGC
The DNA here is from genome assembly GCF_031143425.1 of Pleurodeles waltl. NCBI lineage: Eukaryota > Metazoa > Chordata > Amphibia > Caudata > Salamandridae > Pleurodeles > Pleurodeles waltl. The sequence goes on along the minus strand of NC_090440.1, from coordinate 51,373,035 downwards.
AGGATAGCCCAACAAAGCGCAGTCACAGACAGGGGCAGCACTTCTCCTCAGCTCTTCAGCTCTTCTCCTTGGCAGACGTTCCTCTTGAATCCAGAAGTGATCTTGAAGAAATCTAAAGTCTGAGGTTTTGGGTCCACTACTTATACCCCCTTCTGCCTTTGAAGTAGGCAAACTTCAAAGGAAAGTTTCAATACTCAAAAGACATGCAGCATCCACTCATATACTGAGATTCAAATCATTGTTTATGTTTTATTTTCATCAATCTGAAAAGCTATACAACTTATTCATACATACAAAACTAATTTAAAATCGATTAGTTGCCCAAAAACACCCAAAAAAGTGCTGAAGAAAAGTGCTTGTGCAAGAAAGAACAGAAAAGTATGAAAAGCCATGTTCCGTGTTAAGATACAAAATATTTAAGATACAAAATATTTACACTAGAGCCTGTCAGATGACCATTTTACAATATTATATATCACAACTTAGATGCAGCACCACTTTTCTTAAATATGCCCCCATATTTATCTGTTAAATAAATGTGGGAATATACAAGATCTGGCTTACGTTATTCACAAAACACAAAATAAATATGCATAAATACCAAAAAGATGACCAAAAAATAAATATGGATAAACACAGTCGGGAATGTTAAAAAACATGTATACCATAAAACCGGTAGCCCTAATCATAACCAACAACAGAGGCCAGGCGAAGGTCAGGCAAAGCAGGAAGAGATTCTCCAACCAACCACTTCTAGCTGACACCTGTAAACGTATTGATGCCCAATAGTGCCAAGAAGTCACCTAATTTGCAAACACTGCTATACAAAAACACATAACGTAAGTTATTGTTTACAAGAGCTCTCTCTGGCCTGCTTGGGCGCCCTGGGATTTGAGTGTCACTTAGGAATAAAGGACATTGAAATCGAGGGAGAGAATTTTGCGCTTCTGCAGGCCATACAGCCTTTGGCGCAATAATTGTCTCAAATATACAATTACAAGTTCCGCAGTTCTAAAGGGCTCTGCCATTTGATTGAGAATGAGTTCTGGCATGATTAAGTGATCATAGACTTTCCCACGGGTTAAATACATCAGCAGCTGTCACGGCAGCTTTAATTATCTGACTGCCTACATGCAGCAATAATTGAGGCATGCATTGAATCGGATAAATGGATATCCAGAGGAGAGCGCTTGCTATTTCCTGAGCTAATGTCACAGGAATTGCGGGCATTTCTTAGCCATACTGTTACAATCTACTAGTCAACTGGATTATCTCATAACCCCAGCGACCCCATGCGATTTAGCCAATCGGGTGGCTGCTATTTTTTGTATATGGGTGACAGTGCTTCATAAGAGTCACCAATTATGAGTTAGGTACCGTCTCTTTTTCAGTAAATTGTGAGCCAAATTTACAAATAAATCACGTAACATATCTACTAAGATGTGGCACTGCTATGATCATCACTTTTGCGCCATTACAGGTACACTTGAGACATACTGGAAGGGTGTTTATGTTGTAGTATGTATAGTTTTTGTACATGAGAGGGTCGTTTTCTGTACGAAAACTATACTTAAAGGCATTTCTATCTTTGTATGTGGGCTGCAGCATGCAACAGACAAGCAAAGAGAGAAAAACTAGGATAAATTAAACATTTCTGCTCATTGTACCTGCCTCTGGAAGGTGCAGGATTTTGGTGCAAATCCTAGTCTATAATTCTTTGTAGACAGGGATATGTATCAAACCCCATGGGTGGTTGCCCATGCTGCACCCACTGAACGCCCCCTTGACGCAACGTAACACAAAGCAGTTCACTGAGCTGCACTGCCCTTTTGGGGTATAATCCAAAACAAATTGTGTTGGATTGTAAATCCTACCAGTAGACTTTGAGTTGGATTTCCATCACAAAAGTCTTTGATAATCTGGATTACGGTGTAAAATATGACGCACTCGATAGCTCGTTATTGGGCATAGCTCTTGTGTGATGTAATGCCCAGTGATGTCATCTGTGGGTCAAGGGACAGGTGATTCTGTATAACTTGCCAGGCCAATCCTCTTTGGATGGCAAATCCATGGTGTTCACCTCAGATCTCTGAGGTGCGATAACACAGGTTGTACTCAATGCATCTGATTTTGGGGCCTATTATAAAATATTTTGCGCATGCAAGTAAAATGCAGAAGGCATTCAGAAAAGCAAAATCAGGAACCACAGATTTTTCTATGCACTGCTTACACTTATGACTCTGGAAGTTCCATATAAGAGGATCTTTCAACAGGCATCTGAGACTTGGAAGACAAATGTTCCATACTTTGTATGATAGGAGGTTAGGATTCTTTTAATGTCATGGAGGGGAAGGGTATGCTGGTTCTTCATCACTGCGAAAGCTAGCAACAAAACTCTCTAAAATCTCCCCCAGTAAAACTCTACAGATACAATGAAGTACTTCTGTCACTATGATATCATACACAGTCTACCAATCCTGTAAAATTCACTGGGGGGCGACATCACATATTTTTTTCCTATGCAATTTCACAAAATGTAAAAATTTCCTGAAAATGGGTTTTTGTGGCAAAAATTGGTTTGCTGGCATCTTGCATGATTTTTTTCATCCAAACTTCTGATAAAGAAGTCTCGTGAGATACATTCAGAAGAACAGTTCAAGCAAAAAATGTCTCTTTGAGAGATATTTTCTGCATGAACAATTGTCTCTCACACAACAATTGCACAATATTGTGTGTGCCAATGAACCTAATTAACTTCAAAGGAGCCTACCTTGTCCCAGGCAGGTGAATGTAGCAGCTGGGCCTTCCTCCTTTCTTTGTCTCTCTAGCCTGTCAGGTACCAGGCCCAGTGGAAGAGGAACTGCCCCCAGGACCAGTTTTGAGTGACCTCAGAGGAGGAAGGGTGGGCACAGGAGTTCTGCATCGGGGATGAAAGGTTCTTCCAACTTGGTTTTAGGTAGAAGGGGCACTGTGGGATTGGTTGCTGTAAGACACACAGGATCTGCTACAAAAGTGGACAGGGTTGCCCTGGGAAAATTTTCCCTTTTGGTTAGGGAGGGGCCAGGAGTCACCTCCCATCTACATGCCAGGCATAAATGTGGCACCCCAGGGAACCCTCTTCAGAATACTAAAGGACCTGTGGAAGACAGAAGAAGGACTGCCTTTGCTTTTGAGACCTGTAAGGGATGGACCTGCCGCCACTTGACCTAAGTCAAAGAAGTCAACTCCAGGTGGTTAGTTGGCTGACCTCCTGTTAGGCTACTGGGACATAACTGCTGCAAGAAGCTTACGTCATCAAAAGAGCCCAGCTGACCAATTTCCACTGGACCTGCCCGGGCTTTGCTGGTGGCTTCTGCTACAGGGAGGCTTGACCACCAAGTACTGTCAATGGAATCCACCGAGGGTGCATCGCCGAAGGCCTGGCTTTGTCGTCGCCTCCACTATGTTCTCTGCTCAAAGTCAGCAGAGATCTGTTGATCCTGAGGCCTCTTTAAAAGCATCCCACAGCTCCCTCAACACCTTCGTCCACAAGGACCTGATCAATCCCAAAGAACATCAGGGTGCAGAAACTTTAAGTTCTCCTGCTAGAGCTTTTCCCACCTAAACCAATGGTTTTGCCGAGGCTCCACCTCGACATTGGAGTCATTGATGGGAACATTTCAAAAGATGTCTGGTCAAAAAGGTGAAGTCAATGTTTGTGCCATTCTGAGAGTGATGATGGGCAGGGTGGAAAGTCTGCTTACCTTGCAAGGTGATTCAGAGTTTGTAACATAGGCCAGCAAGCAGTAATTTACTTATGGCTTGTGATATGGTCATGGAGTGAGCGCTTGATTTAGATCTTGGCGGTGTTACCACCAAGCCTCATTGGCAGCAGACTGAGAAGACCGTCAAGTCGACAGTGTTCCGTCCGCAGTATTTATATGTTAAAACTCTGCAAGCAGAGGACTGGGTAGGGATTGCTGAGGAAGGGAGACAGCGGCTGGACCCAATGGACTTCACACAATGGCAGGGGCTATGGAATAGAGGTAAGTGATACACACACACTCTACCTCTGCCATATGTGCCCACAGACACAACACACTGCGCAACACACCACATACACACCATCATCCATTAGAATGCCAACACAATACAAGCGATAAATACAAAAGCATACATTGACAGGCACCCATGACACAACACACACACCATTGACACTGCATCCACACATGACACAACCACAACCAACACAACTACACACTCAGCTACACCGACACACTCAAACACAAGCACAACTAAACATATCACAACAATGTTTGCCACACAACAAAACTTACCTGAATGTGTCACACAGCAACACGACATACACAACAACATAAGTCTCACATGCAAGTGAAACACACATAGGCACCATCACATCACCCACTCTAGCTCCCTCCAGCTCAACTAGCCAATCCGCACGCACACACACACACACACACACACACACACAGACAATGACTCATATACACAAACCTACCTGTACAGGTACCCTTGCAATACGCACACATGGACACGTCAAGTGTGACTGTAACCTCATTGTGATGGCAGCATTCATTTGGTAGTGAATGATGACACCACAATGACATGTGTATGTGTGTGATATGCATGTCGTGCAATGTGGCATCCCTACCTTTGAGCCCGGCGATGGGGAGGGGGTTGTGTTTTATCTATGGGACGGTGGCAGCAGTGAGAGCAGATGTTGTCCAGTCAAAGACAGAGGTAGAATCAGGAAACAAGGGGGGTTTTCACCCCTTTTCCCCATGATTCCGCAAACTCTCAAGTAGACTTCCACTTTTTGCTTGGAGGTAAGACACATCCAAATCTGCATGGCGGAAAGGGCTGCTGGGGTCCCGTCGGCAGTCACTTTTCCCTATTCCGCCACTGACACGGGTGGTATTTCTTGGCAGAGACAGCAGTTTGAATGTGGGATTTCAGCTATGGGGCTGCCAGCATCTATGACGGGCGGACCCTTATGGTGGTCGGACGGGTGTTTGGTTGAAAACTCAAAGGTGGAACTGTTACTGCCAACAACGAAATCAGGATCTAATGTGTGCAGAAAGGAAGAACATAGGATGTTGATTGTGAATGTGCAACTATTGTTTGGCATAGAAATGGAAGTCGTGGGGGCACAGAGTTTTGAAGGAAAACATAAGAGAGAGGGAATGGTTGTATGATGCTGGATGAACTGAATTTCAGTGGCTTCCTTTTTTGTTATTTACATGCTATTGTCTCTTATTTATTTACCCTGTCTTGTGTGAATGAATATGTTATTACAGGGCTGAGGTGCGCTCCATTGATGAATATAGATATATGTCAATTGCAGTATCAGCATTGCATGACTTTGAATGCCAGTGTTTGGTGAGGATTTCTGGCTTCTTCCTCTGATGTTGAAATTGTGATAATGTCTATTGTGCGTCAGATCCCAAACATTGTGTGTAACTATAGATATACTGACAACTAATTATGTGCATATAAGTTAAAGTGTAATTGGCACACGAGTGCAGTAGATACTCTTCAACAACAACAGGACCTGCAGCTTTGACTGTGCACAGATTGCTCATACAGTGTGTAAAATCCACCAGAAATGTCTACCAGACATGAGTCTAACCTCAGGATTATAAGAAAAGACGTTTCCTGGGAGTATCAGAAAACGTGACATTTAGGCGCGGAGAATACCCACAGGCACATTACTGTGGCTGTCCTGTCTTGGGCTTACTATATCGTTTGGGTGAAGAAGTATGACTTCTAATATTCACAAGACGATTCAAGGGTACATTTGGTGTACAAGTGTGTGAGAGTTCCTGTATTCCAGGTACACTACGGGAAACTTTATGAATTCCCCAATTGGCTTTTGCATTGGCATTTCAGCAAAAGTATTATGCAGGGTGTGCAATTATACTTGCCTTCTGGAAAGCTTATGTGAAATGGCCCAATGTTTTCGATATTTTTTCGCTTCAGAGCAGGCATGTTGCCCTTTGGGTAAACACATTCAGTTACAACTTCACTATGTGGTGTTTCACCTCCATGCACTCTCCACTCCTAAAGGAATTTACTCCTGCCCATTGAAAGGAACAAATTCCTGACCATTTCAAGGCATGTTGTCAATATCCACAAACTTGTGTGTTTGAGAGTGTCCACAAGCTTTGGAGTCTACCTTGGAACAACTACTCCCCACTGCTACAATGTACCTGTGTAATATTTGTTGCAAACGTCGAGTTACTGCACACCGGACTGGCCATAAATCTGCACTCTGAGGCAATACACAGATCACACCTGCTCCAGTTAAACACATATTAAACATGCAATGGTTTGAAAGGGTTACCTGCAGTCCAGGTAGCCACACAGATGGCACAGTGGTGGCTTAATAAACACTGAGGCAATACAGCACAGGATGCTGCTTTTGAGAGCTAGCAAACCATGAGATTTATGTGTCAGGAAGTTGGCGAAACAGCTGCCAAATTGCCTCATTCATGGTTGGCATTTTCTGTCACTTCTGGTAATAAAACAGTGCAAATTTACTATATTGGGAGAGACTATGAAAATAAAAGACATAAATTGATCGGAAGAGGTCTAGAAATGCAGCAGTCCGGACATGATTATTAGGACAGATTAGAGATAGTTAGGACTTAGGTGGTCAGTATGACCCTGGTGATCTTCCGACCGCCAGGGTTAATGTGGCGGTATCAGGACTGCCACATTATGAGTGTGGCAGATTGGCCACTGCCAACCCGCCACATCTCCACCTATACCACCATGGCGGTATGAACCGCCGGGCCGGGGATGTTCATCTCCAACCCAGCAGTCCACAGAGGACCGCTGGCGGTATTAAGACCCGGCCCACCGCCATGGTTTCAGCCGCAGTAGCACTGCCATGAAAACCGTGGCAGTAGGGCTACCAGTGACAGGGAATTGCTTCCCTGTCACTGGTAGACGGCATCCACCTCCAGCAAGCACCTAACCCCCTTACAGTCACAGAGCCCCACCCCTCCACCCACCCTATACACGTAGCGCCCCCACTCCCCTACTCAAATAGCCCCCACATCTCCTACTCACATAGCGCCCCAACCCCTCCCAATATACATGAACACAGACACCCACACACACCTACACTTCCAGACACGCATCCACTCACACTCATCCGTATAAGCATTCACTTACAAATACTCACACGCATTCAGGCATGCATACACACAAACATTCAAACATGCATTCTCACACGCATACACAATGACATGCAGACACGCACTCACTTTAACAGTCATACACTCATTCACTCACATGCATACAATCACGCATACACTACAACACTCACATTCGCATTCACACACCACACACACATGCATCCACGCAAGCAGACATCACACATTCAGACAACAACACCCCCCACCCTCCCACCCCACTCCGCCGTCGGATGCCTGACTTACCTTGTCTGGTAAGGAGGTCGTTCGGCAGGGAAGGGGCGCTGTCACCGCCAGCAGAGCCCCACCAGCAGGACACCACCAGGCCGTATTCATTTTCTTAATATGTTTGGCGGCATCCTTCTGGCGGGCGGTGCAGGTGGTAGCAACACCAGTGTGCCACCGCCCGCAAGCATGGCTACTGCCGGATATCCGCCCAAAGTGTGGCGGAAATCCGGCAGTACCCATTTTATGGCAGACAGAAGACCACCACCACTGGTGGTCTTCTGGCACCCATGGCTTCGGTGGTCTCGCTCAGAGACCGCCAAAGTCATAATGAGGGCCTTAGTGAGTTCATATGATTTTTGATTTTGCGAAACAATTCTGACTGCCTGACCTCAACCATTCAAAACTAGTCTCTTAGTTTATACCATTCTGATTGGTGGGTGAACACTCATTCAGAAAGCGATTGTCCCCGCCCTTTCTCATCGCTGCATCAGCTGCCATTCATATCATGAGCAAATTTGCAATCTCACACTTGGATTATATGACGGAACACCGAATTAAAAACAACTACTAACCTTAACAACGAGGTCGGAACACCGACCTCGTCCTTACTACTAATGATTTTACCACGAATGCCTTAACAACGATATTTAGTTGTAAAGTCATTCACGATAAAATCATTAGCAATAGGCACCATTCACCCTACATCCCTCACCCCACCCCACCCCCCCAACCCCACCCCAAAACCTAAAACCTCCTGACCCCCCACCCCCACCCCCACCCACTCCCCAAAACCAAAAACGCCCCACCCCCCAAACCCAACCCTAAAACCTAAAACCCCCTGACCCCACACCCACTCCACAAAACCAAAAACGCCCCACCCCCCCAACCCCACCCTAAAACCTAAAACCCCCTGACCCCCCACCCACTCCCCAAAACCAAAAACGCACCACCCCCCCAACCCCACCCTAAAACCTAAAACCCCCTTACCCCCACCCACTCCCCAAAACTAAAAAACGCCCCACCCCCCCAACCCCACCCTAAAACCTAAAACCCCCTGACCACCCACTCCCCAAAACCAAAAACGCCCCACCCCCCCAACCCCACCCTAAAACCTAAAACCCCCTGACCCCCCACCCACTCCCCAAAACCAAAAACGCCCCAACCCCCAACCCCCCAAAACCTAAAACCCCCTGCCCCCTCCCCAAAACCAAAAACGCCCCACCCCCCAACCCCACCCCAAAACCTAAAACCCCCTGACCCCCCACCCCTCCCCAAAACCAAAAACACCCCACCCCCCCAACCCCACCCCAAAACCTAAAACCCCCTGACCCCCCACCCCCTCCCCAAAACCAAAAACGCCCCACCCCCCCAACCCCACCCCAAAACCTAAACCCACCACTTACCTTCGCCAACTCCCTTCTTTGTACCTTAACCACGCATGTTCGTTGTTCAGAACATATGTAGTTAAGGCACAAAAATACGAAGTCGTGGTTAAAAAAAGCGTTGTTACGCTTTCGTTAACCACGACTTTCGTAATAAAAAAGTCGTAAAAAAGGATGTTTCCCTCACACTTGTGTGTATCTTGCTTTGCGAACTGACTCAATTTTTCTCTGTCAATGGATGAGGAAATGTAAAAAACACAAAACAATTTTGCCCCCAAAAAATCGCCCGGCAGGACTTATTGTAGCTAATTTTTTCTCATCTCAAATGTTTGTCCTAAACTTGTTTTACCTGGGTGTTTACTTTGCACCTTACTGATAAAAGTTTATGGCTCCAAACACATCAGAGTCATGTTACACAAATTCACTGGGGCCTCAATGCCATTTGCACTCAGGGGCATATTTACAAGCCCCATGCGACCGTTGGTGCATCACTTGTACTGACACACCGGCGGCACATAGGGCAGGCCCATATGTGCAGGCCCATATCTACAGGGTCACACAGAGCCATGTTGCGTGGTTTTTCATAGTTTTGTAGATATGGTGTAAGGCAGAGCAGTGCAAGTTGCTGCGTTGATTTACACTGCAATATGGAGGCGTTCCATGGGTGCTGCAGTGGGTGTTCCCACACAACACCCAAGGATTTTGACGCATTCCCAGATTTACAAGAATCTGTAAACATGGGAATGCTTCAAACTGTACACCTCCTGAAATATTTATATTTTTCATCATTATGTCCTCTTTCCATTCTGCGGCACACGTAGAAAAATGAAAATACCTCTCTGGGTTGTTTTTTATGCAGGAAGTTGTCCCTTTCTGCAAATAAACAATCCCACTGACAATGCAGACACCATTGCACCATGGTGCACGGGTGCCCGTGTTGGCACTAGGCAGCAATTTGTGTACCTGTGCAGGAGGAAAGGACAGAAATCTATTGTATCTCGTCATTTCTTGTGCATTTCAGCCCTTTCCCTTTGGTGCAGGGCAGCGCAGCAAGGTTAGCTGCGCCATGAGGCTTGCAAATATGCCCTTCAATTTTTTGACCTGGGGTACTCTGCCATTACAGAAGGGGCCAAGCAGGTTTGTGAAGACCCTTTATAATACACATGGTGACTCCACATGTAGTGCTGGTGCATTTCTAAGGTGATATTGTAGGAAAGTACCATCTTGCCTGGCATGTTGCCCCCATATTTCACTGTATATATGTTGTTTTAGTTGTATGTGTCACTGGGACCCTGCCAGCCAGGGCCCCAGTGCTCATAAGTGTGCCCTGTATGTGTTACCTGTGTTATGACTAACTGTCTCACTGAGGCTCTGCTATCCAGAACCTCAGTGGTTATGCTCTCTCATTTCTTTCCAAATTGTCACTAACAGGCTAGTGAACAATTTCACCAATTTACATTGGCATACTGGAACTCCCTTATAATTCCCTGGGGTTCCATGAGATCCCTATGGGCTGCAGCATTTCTTTTGCCACCCATAGGGAGCTCTGACAATTCTTACACAGGCCTGCCCTTGCAGCCTGAGTGAAATAACGTCCACGTTATTTCACAGCCATTTACCACTGCACTTAAGTAACTTATAAGTCACCTATATGTCTAACCTTTACCTGGTAAAGGTTGGGTGCTAAGTTACTTAGTGTGTGGGCACCCTGGCACTAGCCAAGGTGCTCCCACATTGTTCAGGGCAAATTCCCCGGACTTTGTGAGTGCGGGGACACCATTACACGCGTGCACTATACATATGTCATGACATATGTATAGCGTCACAACGGTAACTCCGAACATGGCCATGTAACATGTCTAAGATCATGGAATTGTCACCCCAATGCCATTCTGGCATTGGGGAGACAATTCCATGATCCCCGGAGTCTCTAGCTCAGACCCGGGTACTGCCAATCTACCTTTCCCAGGGTTTCACTGCAGCTGCTGCCAACCCCTCAGACAGGTTTCTGCCCTCCTGGGGTCCAGCCAGGCTTGGCCCAGGAAGGCAGAACTAAGGACTTCCTCAGAGAGAGGGTGTTACACCCTCTCCCTTTGGAAAAAGGTGTTAGGGCTGGGGAGGAGTAGCCTCCCCCAGCCTCTGGAACTGCTTTCATGGGCACAGATGGTGCCCATTTCTGCATAAGCCAGTCTACACCAGTTCAGGGATCCCCCAGCCCTGCTCTTGCGCGAAACTGGACAAAGGAAAGGGGAGTGACCACTCCCCTGACCTGCACCTCCCCTGGGAGGTGCCCAGAGCTCCTCCAGTGTGCTCCAGACCTCTGCCATCTTGGAAACAGAGGTGCTGCTGGCACACTGGACTGCTCTGAGTGGCCAGTGCCAGCAGGTGACGTCAGAAACTCCTTCTGATAGGCTCCTTCAGGTGTTGCTAGCCTATCCTCTCTCCTAGGTAGCCAAACCTCCTTTTCTGGCTATTTAGGGTCTCTGCTTTGGCGAATTCTTTAGATAACGAATGCAAGAGCTCATCAGAGTTCCTCTGCATCTCTCTCTTCACCTTCTGCCAAGGAATCAACCGCTGACTGCTCTGGAAGCCTGCAAAACTGCAACAAAGTAGCAAAGATGACTACTGCGACCTTGTAACGCCGATCCGGCCGCCTTCTCGACTGTTTTCCTGGTGGTGCATGCTGTGGGGGTAGTCTGTCTCCTCTCTGCACTAGAAGCTCTGAAGAAATCTCACGTGGGTCGACGGAATCTTCCCCCTGCAACCGCAGGCACCAAAGAACTGCATCACCGGTCCTCTGGGTCTCCTCTCAGCATGACGAGCGAGGTCCCTTGAACTCAGCAACTCTGTCCAAGTGACTCCCACAGTCCAGTGACTCCTCAGTCCAAGTTTGGTGGAGGTAAGTCCTTGCCTCCCCACGCTAGACTGCATTGCTGGGAACCGCGTGTTTTGCAGCTACTCCGGCCCCTGTGCACTCTTCCAGGATTTCCTTTGTGCATAGCCAAGCCTGGGTCCCCGGCACTCTAACCTGCAGTGCACGACCTCCTGAGTTGTCCTCTGGCGTCGTGGAACCCTCCTTTGTGACTTCGGGTGAGCTCCGGTTCACTCCACTTCGTAGTGCCTGTTCCGGCACTTCTGCGGGTGCTGCTTGCTTCTGAGTGGGCTCTTTGTCTTGCTGGACACCTCCTCTGTCTCCTCACGCAATTGGCGACATCCTGGTCCCTCCAGGGCCACAGCAGCATCTCCTAAAACCCTAACTGCAACCTTTGCAGCTAGGAAGGCTTGTTTGTGGTCTTTCTGCACGGGAACACCTCTGCACGACTCTTCACGACGTGGGACATCTATCCTCCAAAGGGGAAGTTTCTAGCCCTTGTAGTTCTTGCAGAATCCACAGCTTCTACCATCCGGTGGCAGCTTCTTTGCACCCACAGCTGGCATTTCCTGGGCATCTGCCCACTCCCGACTTGATCGTGACTTTTGGACTTGGTCCCCTTGTTCCACAGGTACTCTCGTCCGGAAATCCATTGTTGTTGCATTGCTGGTGTTGGTCTTCCTTGCAGAACTCCCCTATCACTACTTCTGTGCTCTTTGGGGAACTTAGGTGCACTTTACACCCACTTTTTAGGGTCTTGGGGTGGGCTATTTTTCTAACCCTCACTGTTTTTTTACAGTCCCAGCGACACTCTACAAGGTCACATAGGTTTGGGGTCCATTCGTGGTTCGCATTCCACTTCTAGAGTATATGGTTTGTGTTGCCCCTATCCCTATGTGCCCCCATTGCATTCTATTGTGACTATACATTGTTTGCACTGTTTTCTATTACTATTAGTGCATATTTTGGTATTGTGTACATATATCTTGTGTATATTTGCTATCCTCATACTGAGGGTACTCACTGAGATTCTTTGGCATATTGTCATAAAGATAAAGTACCTTTATTTTTAGTATATCTGTGTATTGTGCTTTCCTATGATATTGTGCATATGACACAAGTGGTACTGTAGGAGCTTCACTCGTCTCCTAGTTCAGCCTAAGCTGCTCTGCTAAGCTACCTTTTCTATCAGCCTAAGCTGCTAGACACCCCTCTACACTAATAAGGGATACCTGGACCTGGTGCAAGGTGTAAGTACCCCTTGGTACTCACTACAAGCCAGGCCAGCCTCCTTCATTGGTTGTGCAGCAGTGGGATAAGTACTTGCAATTACTTACCACTTTGTCATTTTTTACTTTTCATAAGAGAAAAATATACAAAACAAGTTCAGTGTATGTACACCTAACCAAAAAGTTTTGCTTTTCTTCTCTTACTTTTTTGCTAAGTGCTGAAAAGTACCTCTAAAATTTTCAAAAAGTTCTTAAAAAGTTTTACAAGTTTTTTTTCTGTTCTTTGAAAAGTTCTGAAACTTTTTCTTTCTTTTTCTGTCCCTTAAACCTTTTCTATAATGTCTGGCACAGGTCAAACTGTTGATCTGACCAAACTTGCTTATGATCACCTTAGCTGGAAAGGAGCAAGGAGTCTCTGCATTGAAAGAGGTTTAGGGGTAGGGAAGAATCCCTCAAGAGAACTATTAGTTAATATACTCATTGAACAAGATAAGACCAAAGTTGGCACTTCTGGTGAGAGATTAGCTGATGGTTCCCACTCTGATTCTGGGGCACCCCCAGTAAAGGATTTAGAAGGGAACCTTCCCAACCTGCCCCTTAGCAGGCCACCTAGCATGGCTGGTACTAATGTGAGTTCTCATCACAGTAGAAGTGTTACTTCTGTAAGCCAGGTTGTTAAAGTGCCATCTGTTAGGGACAGGTCTCCCTCTGTTCATTCTCACCATTCTTCTGTGTCAAAGCATGCCCAACCCACCCACCCTGAAGACAGACTGTTAGAAAGGGAACTCAATAGATTGAGAGTGGAAGAATCCAGACTGAAGTTCAAGAAGCAACAGCTGGATTTAGATAGACAAGCATTTGACTTAGAAAAAGAAAGACAGGGGTTGGGGTTAGGACCCCATGGTGGCAGCAGCAGTATTACAGATAGTAATCCTGTAAAAGAGCATGATTCTAGGAATCTGCACAAGATAGTTCCCCCTTACAAGGAGGGGGATGACATTAACAAGTAGTTTGCTGCACTTGAGAGTGCCTGTAATGTACAGGGGGTCCCTCAAAGGCAGTGGACTGCTATCCTATGGCTATCTTTCAGTGGAAAGGGTAGGGATAGGCTCCTTACTGTTAAGGAAAGTGATGCCAATGATTTTACAGTTCTTAGGAATGCACTCCTTGATGGTTATGGCTTAACCACTGAACAGTACAGGATCAAGTTCAGAGAAACCAAAAAGGAGTCTTCACAATACTGGGTAGACTTTGTTGACCATTCAGTGAAGGCCTTTGAGGGGTGGTTACATGGCAGTAAAGTTTCTGACTATGAAAGCCTGTATAACTTAATCCTGAGAGAGCATATTCTTAATAATTGTGTGTCTGATTTGTTACACCAGTACCTGGTAGACTCTGATCTGACCTCTCCCCAAGAATTGGAAAAGAAGGCAGACAAATGGGTCAGAACAAGGGTGAACAGAAAAGTTCATACAGGGGGTGACAAGGATGGCAAGAAGAAGGATGGTAAGTCTTCTGACAAGGGTGGGGACAAATCTAAAAATGAGTCTTCATCAGGCCCACAAAAACACTCTGGTGGGGGTGGTGGGCCCAAATCCTCTTCAAATCAAAATAAAGAAAAGAAACCATGGTGCTATTTATGTAAATTAAAAGGCCATTGGACAACTGATCCCAGTTGTCCAAAGAAAAGCACCAAGCCTCCTACCACTACAACCCCTGCTGCTACACCTAGTGCCCCTAGTAATAGCAGTGGTGGTGGGAGCAAACCTACTAATAGCCAATCCAAGGGAGTAGCTGGGCTCACTTTTGGTAATTTAGCTGGGGTTGGTCTTGTTAGGGAGACCACATAGGCTGTGTTAGTCTCTGAAGGGGCCATTGATTTGGCCACCTTGGTTGCGTGTCCCCTTAATATGGATAAGTACAAGCAACTTCCCCTAATAAATGGTGTTGAGGTTCAGGCCTACAGGGACACAGGTGCCAGTGTTACAATGGTAATAGAGAAACTGGTCCACCCTGAACAACACCTACTTGGTCACCAGTACCAAATGACTGATGCTCATAACAACACTCTTAGCCACCCCATGGCTGTTGTGAATCTCAACTGGGGGGGGGGGGTTACTGGTCCAAAGAAAGTTGTGGTTGCCTCAGATTTACCTGTAGACTGTCTACTAGGGAACGATTTAGAGACATCAGCTTGGGCAGAAGTGGAGTTGGAGGCTCATGCAGCAATGCTGGGCGTTCCAGGGCATATTTTTGCTTTAACCAGGGCTCAGGCCAAAAAGCAAAAAGGACAGGGTGGCTTGGATCCTGGAAGAATGGACCAAGTGCTCCCTAAAGCTAGGGTTAGTAAAGGCAAAACACTACCTACTATCCCTCCCTCTACAGTGGATTCTACTTCTGAGGAAGAAGAATTTCCACCCTGCGCAGAACCTACACCAGAGGAGCTGGAAGCAGACACTGCTGAGCTTTTGGGTGAAGGGGGGCCTGCCAGGGAGGAACTGAGTGTGGCACAGCATACCTGTCCCACACTAGAGGGTCTAAGGCAGCAAGCTGTCAAACAAGCAAATGGGAATGTCAGTGACTCTCACAGAGTTTACTGGGAGGACAACCTCTTGTATACTGAGGCAAGGGATCCAAAACCTGGAGCTGCCAGGAGATTGGTGATTCCTCAGCAATACAGAAAGTTCCTCCTAACTGTAGCCCACAACATTCCCTTAGCTGGACATTTGGGGCAAATGAAAACTTGGGACAGGCTTGTCCCCTTGTTTCATTGGCCTAGAATGTCAGAGGACACAAAGGAATTTTGTAAGTCCTGTGAAACCTGTCAAGCCAGTGGCAAGACAGGGGGCACTCCAAAGGCACCCCTTATTCCACTGCCTGTGGTTGGGGTTCCCTTTGAAAGGGTAGGGGTTGACATAGTTGTCCCCCTTGACCCTCCTACTGCTTCAGGCAATAGGTTTATCTTGGTGGTAGTGGATCATGCCACCAGATATCCTGAAGCAATTCCTCTAAGGACCACTACAGCTCCTGCAGTGGCAAAGGCCCTCCTGGGAATCTTTTCCAGGGTGGGCTTCCCAAAAGAGGTGGTATCAGACAGGGGAAGCAATTTCATGTCTGCTTACTTAAAGGCCATGTGGAAGGAATGTCGTGTGACATACAAGTTCACCACACCCTATCATTCACAAACAAATGGACTGGTTGAGAGGTTAAATAAAACTCTCAAAGGAATGATAATGGGACTCTCTGAAAAACTCCGGAGGAGATGGGATGTCCTGTTACCTTGCCTCCTTTTTGCTTACAGGGAGGTACCCCAAAAAGGAGTGGGCTTCAGCCCCTTTGAACTCCTATTTGGACACCCTGTGAGAGGTCCTCTAACACTTGTTAGGGAGGGTTGGGAACAACATTTAAAAGCTCCTAAGCAAGACATAGTGGACTATGTACTTGGCCTAAGATCCAGAATGGCTGAGTACATGAAAAAGGCCAGTAAAAACCTTCAGGCCAGCCAAGAGCTCCAAAAACAATGGCATGACCAGAAGGCTGTTCTGATTCAGTACCAACCAGGGCAGAAAGTGTGGGTCTTGGAGCATGTGGCCCCAAGAGCACTCCAAAACAAATGGAGTGGACCCCACATTATTGTTGAGAAAAAGGGTGAAGTCACCTACTTAGTTGACTTAGGCACTGCCAGGAGTCCCCTTAGGGTGCTCCATGTCAATCACCTGAAACCCTACTATGACAGGGCTGATCTCACCCTGCTCATGGCAACAGATGAAGGACAGGAAGAATAGAGTGACCCTCTCCCTGATCTCTTCTCTTCCACAGAACAAGATGCTCTAGTGGAAGGTGTAGTTTTGGCAGATTGTCTTACTGCTGAGCAGAAAGACCACTGAATAAATCTCCTGGGTCAGTTTTCTGAACTCTTTTCTACTGTGCCAGGCACCACTTCTTGGTGTGACCACACTATAGATACTGGAGACAGCTTGCCTGTCAAAAGTAAGATCTATAGGCAGCCTGACCATGTCAGAGACTGCATAAAACAAGAGGTTCAGAAAATGCTTGAACTGGGAGTGGTTGAGCACTCTGAAAGTCCATGGGCCTCTCCTGTGGTACTTGTACCAAAGCCTTATTCCAAAGATGGGAAAAGGGAAATGAGATTTTGTGTTGACTACAGAGGTCTCAACCAGGTAACTAAAACTGATGCTCACCCTATATCCAGGGCAGATGAGCTAATAGCTACACTGGCATCTGCCAAGTATCTAAGCACCTTTGATTTGACTGCAGGGTATTGGCAGATCAAGTTAGCAGAGGATGCAAAAGCAAAAACTGCATTTTCCACCATTGGAGGGCACTACCAATTCACAGTAATGCCCTTTGGTTTGAAAAATGCACCTGCCACTTTTCAGAGGTTGGTGAATACAGTCCTGCAAGGGTTGGAGGCTTTTAGTGCAGCATATCTAGATGATATAGCTGTCTTTAGCTCCACCTGGGATGATCACCTGGTCCACCTGTGGAAAGTTTTGGAGGCCCTGCAAAAGGCAGGCCTCACTATCAAGGCTTCAAAGTGCCAGATAGGGCAGGGGAAAGTGGTTTATCTGGGACACCTGGTAGGTGGAGAACAGATTGCACCACTTCAGGGGAAAATCCAAACTATCATAGATTGGGTTCCCCCTACAACTCAGACTCAAGTGAGAGCCTTCTTAGGCCTCACTGGGTACTACAGGAGGTTTATAAAGAACTATGGCTCCATTGCAGCCCCTCTTAATGACCTCACATCTAAAGAAATGACTAAAAAGATATTATGGACAGCAAACTGTCAGAAAGCTTTTGAGGAGCTGAAGCAGGCCATGTGCTATGCACCTGTCCTGAAAAGCCCCTGTTACTCCAAAAAATTCATTGTCCAAACTGATGCATGTGAATTAGGGGTAGGGGCAGTCTTATCACAACTTAATTCTGAGGGCCAGGATCAACCTGTTGCTTTTATCAGCAGGAGGTTGACCCCTAGCGAAAAGCGTTGGTCTGCCATAGAGAGGGAGGCCTTTGCTGTGGTCTGGGCACTGAAGAAGTTGAGGCCATACCTGTTTGGCCCTCACTTCATTGTTCAGACAGACCACAAACCTCTACTTTGGCTAAAACAAATGAAAGGTGAAAACCCTAAATTGTTGAGGTGGTCCATATCCCTACAGGGAATGGACTATACAGTGGAACATAGACCTGGGAGTACCCACTCCAATGCAGATGACTCTCCAGATATTTCCACTTAGACAATGAAGACTCATCAGGTCATGGCTAGTCTTATTGTCCTTCGTTTGGGGGGGGATTGTGTAGGAAAGTACCATCTTGCCTGGCATGTTACCCCCATATTTCACTGTATATATGTTGTTTTAGTTGTATGTGCCACTGGGACCCTGCCAGCCAGGCCCCCAGTGCTCATAAGTGTGCCCGGTATGTGTTACCTGTGTTATGACTCACTGCCTCACTGAGGCTCTGCTATCCAGAACCTCAGTGGTTATGCTCTCTCATTTCTTTCCAAATTGTCACTAACAGGTTAGTGACCAATTTCACCAATTTACATTGGCATTCTGGAACACCCTTATAATTCCGTAGTATATGGTACTGAGGTACCCAGGGTATTGGGGTTCCAGGAGATCCCTATGGGCTGCAGCATTTCTTTTGCCACCCATAGGGAGCTCTGACAATTCTTACACAGGCCTGCCCTTGCAGCCTGAGTGAAGTAACGTCCACGTTATTTCACAGCCATTTACCACTGCACTTAAGTAACTTATAAGTCACCTATATGTCTAACCTTTACCTGGTAAAGGTTGGGTGCTAAGTTACTTAGTGTGTGGGCACCCCGGCACTAGCCAAGGTGCTCCCACATTGTTCAGGGCAAATTCCCCGGACTTTGTGAGTGCGGGGACACCATTACACGTGTGCACTATACATATGTCACGACATATGTATAGCGTCACAAGGGTAACTCCGAACATGGCCATGTGACATGTCTAAGATCATGGAATTGTCACCCCAATGCCATTCTGGCATTGGGGAGACAATTCCATGATCCCCCGAGTCTCTAGCTCAGACCCGGGTACTGCCAATCTACCTTTCCCGGGGTTTCACTGCAGCTGCTGCCAACCCCTCAGACAGGTTTCTGCCCTCCTGGGGTCCAGCCAGGCTTGGCCCAGGAAGGCAGAACAAAGGACTTCTTCAGAGAGAGGGTGTTACACCCTCTCACTTTGGAAAAAGGTGTTAGGGCTGGGGAGGAGTAGCCTCCCCCAGCCTCTGGAAATGCTTTCATGGGCACAGATGGTGCCCATTTCTGCATAAGCCAGTCTACATCGGTTCAGGGATCCCCCAGCCCTGATCTGACGCGAAACTGGACAAAGGAAAGGGGAGTGACCACTCCCTTGACCTGCACCTCCCCTGGGAGGTGCCCAGAGGTCCTCCAGTGTGCTCCAGACCTCTGTCATCTTGGAAACAGAAGTGCTGCTGGCACACTGGACTGCTCTGAGTGGCCAGTGCCAGCAGGTGACGTCAGAGACTCCTTCTGATAGGCTCCTTTAGGTGTTGCTAGCCTATCCTCTCTCCTAGGTAGCCAAACCTCCTTTTCTGGCTATTTTGGGTCTCTGCTTTGGGGAATTCTTTAGATAACGAATGCAAGAGCTCATCAGAGTTCCTCTGCATCTCTCTCTTCAACTTCTGGCAAGGAATCGACCGCTGACTGCTCAAGCCTGCTCAAGCCTGCAAAACTGCAACAAAGTAGCAAAAACGACTACTGCGACTTTGTGATGCTGATCCGGCCGCCTTCTCGACTGTTTTCCTGGTGGTGCATGCTGTGGTGGTAGTCTGCCTCCTCTCTGCACTAGAAGCTCCGAAGAAATCTCCCGTGAGTCGACGGAATCTTCCCCCTGCAACCGCAGGCACCAAAGAACTGCATCACCGGTCCTCTGGGTCTCCTCTCAGCATGACGAGCGAGGTCCCTTGAACTCAGCAACTCTGTCCAAGTGACTCCCACAGTCCAGTGACTCCTCAGTCCAAGTTTGGTGGAGGTAAGTCCTTGCCTCCCCACGCTAGACTGCATTGCTGGGAACTGCGTGTTTTGCAGCTACTCCGGACCCTGTGCACTCTTCCAGGATTTCCTTTGTGCACAGCCAAGCCTGGGTCCCCGGCACTCTAACATGCAGTGCACGACCTCCTGAGTTGTCCTCCGGCGTCGTGGAACCCTCCTTTGTGACTTCGGGTGAGCTCCGGTTCACTCCACTTCGTAGTGCCTGTTCTGGCACTTCTGCGGGTGCTGCTTGCTTCTGAGTGGGCTCTTTGTCTTGCTGGACGCCTCCTCTGTCTCCTCACGCAATTGGCGACATCCTGGTCCCTCCTGGGCCACAGCAGCATCCTAAAACCCTAACTGCAACCTTTGCAGCTAGGAAGGCTTGTTTGCGGTCTTTCTGCACGATAACACCTCTGCACGACTCTTCACGACGTGGGACATCTATCCTCCAAAGGGGAAGTTTCTAGCCCTTGTAGTTCTTGTAGAATCCACAGCTTCTACCATCCGGTGGCAGCTTCTTTGCACCCACAGCTGGCATTTCCTGGGCATCTGCCCACTCCCGACTTGATCGTGACTTTTGGACTTGGTCCCCTTGTTCCACAGGTACTCTCGTCCAGAAATCCATTGTTGTTGCATTGCTGGTGTTGGTCTTCCGTGCAGAACTCCCCTATCACTACTTCTGTGCTCTTTGGGGAACTTAGGTGCACTTTGCACCCACTTTTCAGGGTCTTGGGACGGCCTATTTTTCTAACCCTCACTGTTTTCTTACAGTCCCAGCGACCCTCTCTAAGGTCACATAGGTTTGGGGTCCATTCGTGGTTCGCATTCCACTTCTAGAGTATATGGTTTGTGTTGCCCCTATCCCTATGTGCCCCCATTGCATTCTATTGTGACTATACATTGTTTGCCCTGTTTTCTATTGCTATTACTGCATATTTTGGTATTGTGTATATATATCTTGTGTATATTTGCTATCCTCATACTGAGGGTACTCACTGAGATACTTTGGCATATTGTCATAAAAATAAAGTACCTTTATTTTTAGTATATCTGTGTATTGTGTTTTCTTATGATATTGTGCATATGACACTAGTGGTACTGTAGGAGCTTCACTCGTCTCCTAGTTCAGCCTAAGCTGCTCTGCTAAGCTACCTTTTCTATCAGCCTAAGCTGCTAGACACCCCTCTACACTAATAAGGGATACCTGGACCTGGTGCACAGTGTAAGTACTCCTTGGTACTCACTACAAGCCAGGCCAGCCTCCTACAGACATCCCCTCCCTTTCATGGGGGGTGGCCCCATGCAAATGAGAATGTCCATGAAACATATTAGATGCCTGTTCAGATGCAAAGGAACTGCCAGGGGATGCAGTGATTGTGTGCCACAGAGAAACAGTACACAGGCAGTGCACCATGAAATCTGAAAATGGTATCCTGTGGATCCCCAGTCATCTGCTTGCAGGCAGGAGCAGTCACTAAATGCACCTGCATACAGAGGAATCTCTACCCCACGCCCCTTGAAATGCAAGCCTGCTGCTGCCTGCACAGTGAAAAACAGACCAGCTGCTTCAAACTGCCGGTCCACCCTATACTAATGACGTGACTTATCAGTCATTACCTGTATTGTTGCTCTAAAACCGTGGAGTGGAAGCTACACCAAAAAGATCCCTTTTTTCAGATTTGTTTCCTACTGCAGAGCGCCCTTTCAAAGAGTAGCACCCCTTCCTGTCCACTGGAGTACCCTACTTTAATTATTAACTCTCAGAAACAGATGTCTTCTATTTGAATGTTGAAATAAACTTTGAGCTTCAGAATAGTTTCAGAACTGATAACTGATAAAATCATGATAACTGATAGAATCCTGACCATATGTAGAAAATGCACACATCACTTAACCTGTACTTAAAGTGCTCAGAGAAAGTTATAACTGATTTTGTTCAGTACCAACACAAATTTTAAGGCTGCAACAGGTCATTTTCAGGGTCTTGTGGTGGGGGGAGGGGTGTCAGTGAAATGAGCACAGAAGGATAAAATACAGGAGTGATGTAGGAGACTTTCTCTAGGCAGTAGGGAATGGTAGTAATTCTCTCATGTGTTACATGCAACTGATTCAGAAAAAACAAAAAAGTATAAGTAACCCATGTGGTCAGTCAAAGGCTTGAAAGATAGCCACACATAGGGCCTGATTTATAGTTTCGCGGGGGGTGACGTATATCCTGTCCGCCATATTACAAGTTCCATGGGCTATAATGAAATTGTAATACGGCGGACGGGATATCTGTCACGTTGGTGAAGGAGTAACCCCCTCTGCCAATTTCAAATTAGCCCCATAATTTGTTAAGATATTTAATTTGCCCTTAAATGACTGTTATTTTATCACCTAGGTGAAAGGTCACTGCTGCTTTGCACTCTGTATCCACCAGATGCAGCTTCTCACATTAGACTAACACAAAGACTAGGATGAGAAGAATGGAACCACTAGGAGAGGCAGGAAGAAATAGTTTGAATGTCATGGCAGGTATAGTCAGGACAATAACAACGACCAAGGTGAATGGCAAGGAGAGCAGTCAATGACTATGTAGGAGAGTGAATCAAAGTAACACAGAGAGCATGAACACCTAATTGCAGGTCAACCAGCCAGCAGAAAGCAAGAAGGGAGCATCAGTGTCTTCATGAAAAACAGCGCATAGAGGAAGGAAACTGAAAGGACACCTTCCTGTGTTACACCGTTGCCTTTTGTAAGCGCTTTCTGGCCTGTGACACTGTTTCTCCACATTTTCTGGGCTTCTATTGCCCTGATTGCCTGGGATAGCCGAAGGCTAAACAAACATCATTATAGTCAGGGGTGGGGTTTTCTGGATGCACAGCAGGTACGATGCAGCCTCTGTGCAGCTATAGCAGGTCTTAGCCTGTTAAATGTGTTTCCAGTCACATAGGAACACCACACAATGGCCACAGCCCACATGATCATCTTGGTGTCCCCCTCGTCATTGGCTGGCTGCCCTGTCCATCACTACTTGATCTCCACAGAGACTGCTCTTTCAGATAAGAAAGTCCACATTGCTAGAGCTAGTGCTCGGCCTGTTTTCCTAACCTCCTGTGCAACCTGAGGCCTAACATTTGGAAAGGTAACTTTTAAACAATGAACTTTGTAGTACCTTGGAAGTGAAAAATTGCAATTAAAAGATTACCTTAGTCTTGTCAGCAGCATGTTGTTTTCTGGGCAGGCCGTGGTTTAGGGTGGATGTTTCTAAACATATTGTAGCTCTTGAAGAAAACTACTACGGTTTGAAAGACTTTAACCCTGAGCTTCTTCCACCTGAAGGTACTTTACATAGCCCCCTCTACCATGTGCCTCAATCCCTATGTCATGTTTTTGCCTACATGACTGACAGAAATAACACTCATACACTTACAGTGGTCACTACTTAATGGCTGAACGAAAGCTGAACCCATCAAAAACAAACACTACCCAATTCATCTAAGACCTAAAGACTATAGCGAGTGACTGAGGCAGCAATGAGCTGGAAGTCTGCAAAGGGGACACAAAGGGTGAGACAAAGCTGTTTATTGCTGTAGTAACATTTTATCAGCGAGACATAGATCCTGAGCTTGTAGAAAACTACAGACCCATCTCGCTGCTGCCTGGATTTAGTAAAATCTTAGAGAAAACAATCAACAGGCATACCACAGAACATCTGGACAGTAACAACATTCTTCATCCTACTCAGACGGGAGTGCCTGTGAGCTGCTGTACAGAGACTGCTCTTTTAAGAACCACCAATGATCTTAGAATGACTGTGGATCAGGGTGGATCAGTAGCACAGAGCCTCCTCGATCTAAGCTCTGCCTTCAACATGGTCTCCTATTCTATTCTTTTGGAGAGACTAGAAGAGGTAGGCATCACACGGAAGGGCTGGAGATGGATTGCCTCATCCCCGGAAAACCAAGGCTTCCAGGTTATAGAAGGACCCTTCCTCTCATCCAGCTATCAGCTAAAGTGTGGAGTCCGACAGGGCTCGTCTCTGAGCTTACCACTGTTTAACATTCATGTCTGCCCTTTAGCAGATATAGGCCCTCATCATGACTTCAGCGGTCTTTTCCAAAGACCACCAAAGCCACTGGTGCCAAAATACCGCCAGTGATGGAGGTCTGAAGACCGCCTTAATAAGAATGATTTCTGAATTCCGCCCGAAATCGGGTGGAATTCCGAGACTAGTCATGCTGGCGGTCGGTGGTGCAGAGGCGGTACCGCCACCACTACACCAAAAGAAGACCGCATCCCGTATTACAACTCGTAATACGGTGTGGTGGTGTCCAGCTAGCAAGCCACTGCCGGCAGTGAAAGCACGAGGTCCCATCCCCTCCCAGACGGCCTCTTCGATGGACGAGGTAAGTGGATTGTCCGACAGGGGAGGGTGTGAGTGTGTGTGTGTGTGTATGTCGTGAATGCAGGGGGAGTGTTTGTGGGTGAGTGTCTGCATGCGTGAGTGATTGTGTGTGGATAAGGGAAGGGGGTGAGTGCGTGAGTGCGTGTGTGTATGTTGTGGATGCAGGGGGAGAGGGGAGTGATTGTGGGTGCGTGTCTTCGTGTGTGAGTGATTGTGTGTGGATGGGGAGGAAGGTGAGTGCATGTGTGAATGTTGAAAATGCGGGGGGAGTGTTTGTGGGTCCATGTCTGCATGTGTGAGTGATTATGTGTGGATGGGGAGGGGGTGAGTGCATGAGTGCATGTGTGCGGGTGTTAGCGATTGAATTCGTGAGTGCGTTTGAGCGGATGGAAGGGGTGAGTGCATGTATGCATGTGCATGTGTATATAAGTGGACGGGGAGAGGGGTGAGTGTTTGTGTAAGTGGACGGGGAGGGGTGAGTGTGTGAGTATATGGGAAGAGTGGGTTAGTGCATGTTACAGTGGAGGGGAGGGGGTGTGAATGTATGTATGCGCATGGAGAGAGGGGGAGTGAATGCTTGAATGTATGCAGTGTTTGTTTGTGAAAGGGTATGTATGTTGCATTTGCGTGGGTGAGTGGGGGTGTATTTGTGTGTAGAAGTGTGTTAGTGCATGTGTGCGGGTATTTGGATGTGTGTGCAAGTGTATCCTGGTGACAGAATTCTTATTCCTGTCGCCAGGGTGCAGGACCGCCAGCTTTTTCTGGGGGTGCGGGAGCCAGAAAATGCTGGTAGTCTCCTGCGTTGTGATACCACTAGTGGTATCACAACATCCGCCGTGCTGGAGGTGCTCACCTCCAGCCTGGCAGAACGCGGTAATGTGGCAAGATGAGTGGAGGCTCAGCGGTTTGGCTTCAGCCAAACCGCCAAACTTCTAATTTGGTGGTATTCAATGCCAGCCCATCCGCAGGGACACCGCTACACCTGCCCTGGCAGTCTTCAGACCGCCAGGGTCGTGTTGAGGCATCTTTTGGCTTCAATATGGTAACTTATGTGGATGACACACAACTGGTCATTACATTGTTACCCGATGTAGATTCCACTTCCCTAAGTATAAACAGATGCCTAGAGAAGGTGTCTGAGTAGATGAAAGATAGATGTCTAAAGCTGAACAATAAAAAAACGAGGTCCTGGTACTAGGGCAGAATCCAATGCGCTGGGATCAGATTACCTGGCCACCATCATTAGGGGAAAGGCCATACCTAAAGCAGAAGTAAAAAGCCTAAGGATGGTCTTAGATAAATAGCTGCTCATGGCCTCTCAAGTGAAAAAGGTGGCTGGGAGCTGCTTTGGCCTCCTGAGAGCTTTGAGAAAGGTATTAATGTGGCTCCTGATGAAATCATGAAGGATGGGGATTCAAGGTTTGATCATTTCTCATCTGGATTATGGCAATGCCCTTTATTTATGAAGTCCAAAGGCTGTTATAAAAAGTTTCAAATCATCCAGGATGCTGCTGCCTCTGTACTGTGTACACAGTCAGCAGGGCAGTACTCAAAATCTTCACTGGCTTCCCATAAGCGGCAGAAAAAAATTAAACTCATTATGCATTTTACATAAGGCAAAGTACAAAGCTGGTCCATGCATTCTGCAGCATTTGGCAATTCCCTACTGTGCCATCAGGGACCTGAGATCAAACAATCTTGAACTGCTTGTTGTCCCCAGAATTAAAAGAGCCAGGACTGGAGGTCAGTCTTATGCCTATCCCGCCCCTAAGCTTTGAAATACACTCACCTTAAGCCTCAGAAGGGAGGCTAATTTCATTGTTTTAAGAAAAAAATTAAAGACATTGCTTTTTCCTGAACTTTCCGTGTAAAGTTTTGGAATTCACTCACTCAACTTGTAGGACAGCGCTGGGAAACGACAATCTTGGATAGCTATGCCCTTTATACAATGGGTGAATAGAATAACCCTGAGAGATTAATACAACTGTGTCCAATTGTCTGAATGCTTTCATGAAACCTTTATACACAGTTTCGTTTTTACATATGTCATTTTTTGTGCGAGAGGAAAATCAAAATATACTTCCTAACATGAGCAGTGATATATCAACCACTTGGCACTGTGTATGTAATATGTAACGTAATTGTTATGTGATTTTATGCTTTTGTTTTCAATAGCGTGTTTATATCTCTCCTTATGGAGATTATGTTAAGAATTTAAAAGACTGTGTATAATCCAACATATTAAGAAAGATAGAGCCAGAAACGTGCAGTATTTCTACCATGTTTATTGTATGGTATTTTTTTTTAAAGTGGTAGGGCACTGGTTTTGTTTACTGTGGCCGTTTCTTGTGGTTGAAACGTGTTGCTGAATAAAGCTTTTCTGAAAATGCATCCGGGAGTCCGAGTTTCCTTTTGGTAACACAGTCTTGGTTATCATTGTTTTTTAAATAAATCCTGTTATCGAGACTCACACCGGCACCAACAGGTGGAAGTATATATATATATATATATATATATATATATATATATATATACACTATATACTGTATACTATGCGCCGCATTTGCGCCGCTTTTTGACGCAAAAACGGCACAAACTTGCAAAATACAATTGTATTTTGCAAGTTTGCGCCGTTTTTGCGTCAAAAAATTACGCAAATGCGGCGCTAAAAAAGTATAAATATGGGCCTATATATATATGTATGTACCGTCAGAACACTTCCATCCAGCTGTGCCGAACTCAGGGCGGGTGCTATAATCCATAAACACAC
This sequence comes from Pleurodeles waltl, assembly GCF_031143425.1. Classification (NCBI taxonomy): domain Eukaryota; kingdom Metazoa; phylum Chordata; class Amphibia; order Caudata; family Salamandridae; genus Pleurodeles; species Pleurodeles waltl. Next base: position 51,345,920 of record NC_090440.1, on the reverse strand, counting down.
AAGGATGGACTTGTGTGAATATGTAAGGAAACAAAGCGGAGCACTCTGGGTTAATTCCTCATTTATTGCTGCATATAATGCAGATGCGTTTCGGAAAACTATGCCTTTCTCAATGCCAAAATTTGAATGAAGTTGGTGCCATGATATCCATTATATATCTCAACATGGGCTATTGGTATTGGAGGATACTATGTGGCAAGTGAAAACGGACTGAAATGCTGCTGTTCTAATTTGAAGAGTCACATAGTTATCACAGATTAAATTACCTGCTCCTCCGCCTCGCCATGCACAATTTTTTCTTCAGTCATTTAACAGCTAATGTTTCACCCTCTACAACCAGACCTTGTGCCTAACCTCCTATAGCCACCAAGCTGGAAGTTGGGTGGCCTGCAGCCAGACCCTGCGGCCACACTCATAACCATCCAAGTCACAGCAAACAGCTATGGCCCTGGGGCTTGCACACCGGGACATAGCAGGAGCCAGCCGTGGGGCGTGGAGGTCCCCAGGGCCATTACTGGGTACACAAAGTGGCGACAGCAATAACGGCCTGTCATGTATGGCCCCCCCTCCAAAATTAAGGTAGCTCTGGGGAAGTGGAGGTCCCCGGGGCTAGGGGTCTGCAACGGACCCAGTATCTTATTTCATTTCAGGCCCACAAATTATTTATTTATTTGACACAAATTTACGGCACACATTTTGTTAAAAAAGGGCTTTTCTGCCCTTGTGGGGTCCCTGTGGACCCCACACCAGAGCTAAGGGGTCAGGGTGTTCCTACCCTGGCCCTTTTTCTTTTTTCTAAAAAAAAATTCTGGGACTCGTCCGATGAGGAGTCCCAAGATGGCTGCCAAGGCTTCCTGGTTGAAGTTCTGTCAGCCAATCAGCTCTCAGCACGAGAATGGGAGTATTTGCAAAGTCTACGCGCCTCTAGATATCTATATTTCTTTTTCTTTTAATACCTCAAAAACTACTGAACAGATTTACTCCAAACAACAAAAAGGCTTCTTTCTGGACCAATAGCTACCTTTCTGCCAAATTTGGACTAATTCTGTCCAGCAATTCGGCCTGTAGAAATGTTCAAAACCCCTATGGGATGTTTAATGGGAAACAGACTTTTTTGACCCCCCCCTTTTTCTCGGCCCCTACTTGATGGATCACCCCTAAACTTACCATGTACAACAAGAATCTCAGGAACACTTTTTGTTTAAAAAATTTGGGAAGGTTCGTCAAACAGCATCAAAGATCTAGGCAAGTCAAAAAACACTTTTTCAGTGGAAACATGGCCCTAACTATAGCGACCGCCAGTCAAATCAAATCAAATCATTAACATTTATAAAGCGCGCTACTCACCCTTGCGGGTCTCAAGGCACTAGGGGGAAGGGGTTACTGCTGCTCGAAGAGCCAGGTCTTGAGGAGTCTCCGGAATGCGGAGTGGTCCTGGGTGGTCCTGAGGATGGTGGGGAGGGTGTTCCATGTCTTGGCCGCCAGGTAGGAGAAGGACCTCCCACCCGCCATGGAGCGGCGGATGCGAGGGACGGCGGCGAGAGCGAGGCTGGTGGAGCGGAGAAGACGGGTGCGGGCGTAGAAGCTGAGGCGACGGTTGAGGTATTCTGGTCCCTTGTTGTGGAGGGCTTTGTGTGCGTGGGTGAGGAGACGGAAGGTGATCCTTTTGCTGACGGGAAGCCAGTGCAGGTGTCTCAGGTGGGCGGAGATGTGGCTGTTGCGGGGTATGTCGAGGATGAGGCGGGCGGAGGCGTTTTGAATTCGTTGCAGACGTTTCTGGAGCTTTGCAGTGGTCCCAGCGTAAAGGGTGTTGCCGTAGTCCAGGCGGCTCGTGACGAGGGCGTGGGTCACGGTCTTTCTTGTGTCGGCGGGGATCCAGCGGAAGATCTTCCGGAGCATGCGGAGGGTGAGGAAGCAGGAGGAGGATACAGCGTTGGCTTGTTTGGTCATGGTGAGAAGTGGGTCCAAGATGAAGCCGAGGTTGCGTGCGTGGTCTGAGAGGGTCGGTGCGGTGCCAAGGGCCGTGGGCCACCAGGAGTCGTCCCAGGCGGTCGGGGTGTTACCGAGGATGAGGACTTCCGTTTTGTCTGAGTTCAGTTTCAGACGGCTGAGTTTCATCCAATCTGCGACCTCCTTCATTCCATCTTGCAGGTTGGTCTTTGCGCTGGTGGGGTCCTTGGTGAGGGAGAGTATCAGTTGAGTGTCGCCGGCGTAGGAGGTGATGATGATGCTGTGTTTGTGTACGATGTCGGCGAGGGGGCTCATGTAGACATTGAAGAGAGTCGGGCTGAGCGAGGAGCCTTGTGGGACGCCGCAAATGATCTCGGTGGGGTCTGAGCGAAAAGGAGGGAGGTGACTCTTTGAGAGCGGTTGGAGAGGAAGGAGGCGATCCAGTCCAGGGCCTGGCCTTGGATCCCGGTGGAGCGGAGGCGGGTTATTAGGGTGCGGTGACAGACGGTGTCAAAGGCAGCCGAGAGGTCGAGGAGGATGAGGGCGACTGTTTTACCGTTGTCCATCAGGGTTCTGATGTCGTCTGTGACTGAGATGAGGGCGGTTTCAGTGCTGTGGTTGGCTCGGAATCCGGATTGAGAGGGGTCGAGAAGGTTGTTGTCTTCAAGGAAGTTGGTAAGCTGCTTGTTGACGGTCTTCTCTATGACTTTGGCAGGGAAGGGGAGGAGTGAGATGGGGCGGAAGTTCTTCAGGTCGCTTGGGTCAGCCGTAGGTTTCTTCAGTAGGGCGTTGACTTCAGCGTGTTTCCAGCTCTCGGGGAAGGTGGCAGAAGAAAACAAGGAGTTGCTGATGGTCTGGAGGTGCGGGGCGATGATGTCGTCGGCTTTATTGAAGATGAAGTGTGGGCAGGGGTCCGAGGGGGCACCGGAGTGGATTGAGTTCATGGTGGTTTTGGTCTCTTCTTTGTTGATGTGGGTCCAGGCGTTGAGCGTGATGGCTGGGGGTGTGGGTTCAGTGGTGGACGGCTGGGTCTGGTGTCCGAAGCTGTCGTGTAGGTCGGTGATCTTGCGATTGAAGAAGGTGGCGAGGGAGTTGCACAGGTCTTGTGAGGGCGTGATGGCGTTGGCGTTGGGGTTGGAGAGCTCTTTTACGATGTTGAAGAGTTCTCTGCTGTTGTGGCTGTTTTTGTCCAGTCTGTCTGTGAAGAAATTCCTTTTGGCTGCGCGGATCAGGTGGTGGTGTTCGCGGGTAGCGTTCTTGAGGGCAGTCATGTTGTCTGCGGTGTGGTCCTTACGCCAGGCTTTCTCGAGGGTACGACAAGTTTTCTTTGATTCCTTAAGGATGTCAGAGAACCAGAGAGGTTTTTTGGTGTTGGACTGTCTTGGAAGGCGTCTGAGGGGAGCGATGTTGTCTGCGCAGTTGGTGATCCAGTTCGTGAGGCTGAGGGCTGCGTCGTTGGGGTCGGTGGAGAAGGTGGGTTGGTTGTCGATGAGCGTGGAGAAAAGCTGTTCTTCAGGGATTTTGTTCCACTGTCGACGAGGGATGGGTTGAGTGCGGAGGTGGCGAGTCTCGCGTCGGAAGGTGAAGTGGACACAACTGTGGTCGGTCCAGTGTAGAGCGGAGGCGTGGCTGAAGGAAACGTGTTTGCTGGCGGAGAAGATGGGGTCGAGCGTGTGTCCGGCGATGTGGGTGGGGGTGTTCACCAGTTGCTTGAGGCCGAGGTTGGCGAGGTTGTCGAGTAGGGCGGTGGTGTTGGGGTCGTTGTTCTGTTCTAGATGGAAGTTGAGGTCGCCGAGGAGGATGTAGTCTGGCGAGGCGAGGGCGTGCGGGGAGATGAAGTCGGTGATGGAGTTGCTGAAGATGGCGCGTGGTCCGGGGGGACGGTAGATGAGGGATCCTCTGAGGGTGGTCCTGGGGTCTGTGCGGATATGGAAGTGCAGGTGTTCGGCGGCGAGGGGGGTGTCTTCAGTGGAGGTGGTGACGCTGATGGAGTCTTTGAAGACGATGGCGATTCCTCCTCCTACTTGGTTGGTGCGGTCTTTCCTGGAAATCTTGTAGCCTTCGGGGATGGCTGTGGCGATGTCGGGGGCCGAAGAGGCGTTCATCCAGGTCTCAGTGATGAAGGCGACGTCTGGTGCGGTGGAGTCCAGGAGGTCCCAGAGTTCAACGGCGTTCTTTTTGGACGGATCGAGCGTTGATCAGGATGCATTTGAGGTGGTTGATGGCACGTGGGCTGGAGGTCGTGGTTGTTTCGTGGTGGAAGGTAAGTTTGCAGGTGTGACATGCGAAGGGTTGGCTTGGAAGCAGGTACTGGAGCGCCCTGGGTTGAGGGCGTGGAGGGTGATGGGGTCGTAGCGGTGCAGCAGGGTTTGGGAGTGCTGAGGGCCAGGGGTCGTGGCGCTGGGCGCGGGCCAGGTGCGGATGGGTGCAGACGGGCGCGCCTTTGGCGGGGGGCCGGGGACGGGAGTGGGGCGACGAATGGGAGCTGGGGGGGCGGGGGCGTGCCGGAGGTGGCGGCGGGAAAGCGGAGGGAGGGGGGACAGGTAGAGGGGAGAAAAGATGGGGGAGGGGGGGAATATAGAGGTGGAGGTGGGTGAGGGTGAGAGGTAGAAGATAGATTAGGGTGAGGGTGAGAGATAGAGTGAAAGGATAGGAAGATAGGGGGGGTTACAGAGGAGGTGGCGAGTGAGGGGGAAAGATAGAGAGATAGGTAGATAGAGCGATAGGTAGATGGGGGCGTTACAGAAGGGGTGGCGAGTGAGGGAGGTCAGGGAGACGAGACAGGAGCAGGAGGGCAGACGCGGGAAGAACCAAGCAGAAGGTAAAAGAAGAAGAGGAGCAGAAGAGGGAAGAGCAGAAGACAGAAGATCACAGAAGAAGGTAAAGAAGAAGAGGAGCGGAAGATCAGAAGACAGAAGAACACAGAAGAAGGTAAAGAAGAAGAGTAGCGGAAGATCAGAAGACAGAAGAACTCAGAAGAAGGTAAAGAAGAAGAGGAGTGGAAGAGCAGAAGAGAGAAGAACACAGAAGAAGGTAAAGAAGAAGAGGAGCGACGAGCAGCAGAGGGAAGAGCCAAGAATAGGGACACAGAAGAAGAAAGCACACGCAGGTCGCGGTGCAAAGGAGAGAGAAAGAAGCACACAGAAGAAGAACACAGATGAAGACAGAAGACGGGGAGCAGGAAAGCAAGAAGAGTACAGATGAAGAATACAGAAGAAGAGCACAGAGGAAGAACAGAGATGAAGAAAAGAAGCAGGAGAGGAGGTGAGTAGCGCGGGGCAGGGCGAGAGGCTGGGCGGTGGGGGGGGGGGGTACTTACTGTGAATTCGCTGGGCTTGCTAGGAGGTCTCAGGAGCCTGGGCTGGTGGAGCTGCAGCGGCAGGGGGAGCGACCTACCCTTGGGTCAAGGGTCGCTAACTCTGTCGCGCAGCGGCCGCCATAAGAGGGAGGAGGGGGGGGGAAGGGGTCAGCTGGGGGCTGGGGGCGGGGGACGGGATTGGGGCGACGAATGGGAGCTGGGGTGGCGGGGGCGTGCAGGAGGTGGTGGCGGGAAAGCGGAGGGAGGGGGGACAGGTAGAGGGAAGAAAAGATGGGGGAGGGGGGGTTAAGGGTGGAGGGGAGTTTAGGAAGAAAGTTAGGAGGAAAGTTAGGAGGAAAGTTAGGAAGATTGGGGAGGGGGGTTATAGAAGTGGAGGTGGGTGAGGGTGAGAGGTAGAAGATAGATTAGGGTGAGGGTGAGAGATAGAGTGAAAGGATAGGAAGATAGGGGGGGTTACAGAGGAGGTGGCGACTGAGGGGGAAAGATAGAGGGATAGGTAGATAGAGCGATAGGTAGATGGGGGCGTTACAGAGGGGGTGGCGAGTGAGGGAGGTCATGGAGACGAGACAGGAGCAGGAGGGCAGACGTGGGAAGAACCAAGCAGAAGGTAAAAGAAGAAGAGGAGCAGAAGAGGGAAGAGCAGAAGACAGAAGATCACAGAAGAAGGTAAAGAAGAAGAGGAGCGGAAGATCAGAAGACAGAAGAACACAGAAGAAGGTAAAGAAGAAGAGGAGCGGAAGATCAGAAGACAGAAGAACACAGAAGAAGGTAAAGAAGAAGAGGAGCGGAACAGCAGAAGAGAGAAGAACACAGAAGAAGGTAAAGAAGAAGAGGAGCGACGAGCAGCAGAGGGAAGAGCCAAGAAGAGGGACACAGAAGAAGAAAGCACACGCAGGTCGCGGTGCAAAGGAGAGAGAAAGAAGCACACAGAAGAAGAACACAGATGAAGACAGAAGACGGGGAGCAGGAAAGCAAGAAGAGTATAGATGAAGAATACAGAAGAAGAGCACAGAGGAAGAACAGAGATGAAGAAAAGAAGCAGGAGAGGAGGTGAGTAGCGCGGGGCAGGGCGAGGGGCTGGGCGGTGGGGGGGGTACTTACTGTGAATTCGCTGGGCTTCCTAGGAGGTTTCAGGAGCCTGGGCTGGTGGAGCTGCAGCGGCAGGGGGAGCGACCTACCCTTGGGTCAAGGGTCGCTAACTCTGTCGCGCAGCGGCCGCCATAAGAGGGAGGAGGGGGGAGGGGTCAGCTGGGGGCGGGGGACAGGAGTGGGGCAACAAATGGGAGCTGGGGGGGCGTGCAGGAGGTGGCGGCGGGAAGCGGAGGGAGGGGGGACAGGTAGAGGGAAAAAAAGATGGGGGAGGGGGGGTTAAGGGTGGCGGGGAGTTTAGGAAGAAAGTTAGGAGGAAAGTTAGGAGGAAAGTTAGGAAGATAGGGGAGGGGGGGTTATAGAGGTGGAGGTGGGTGAGGGTGAGAGGTAGAAGATAGATTAGGGTGAGGTTGAGAGATAGAGTGAAAGGATAGGAAGATAGGGGGGGTTACAGAGGAGGTGGCGAGTGAGGGGGAAAGATAGAGAGATAGGTAGATAGAGCGATAGGTAGATGGGGGCGTTACAGAGGGGGTGGTGAGTGAGGGAGGTCAGGGAGACGAGACAGGAGCAGGAGGGCAGACGCGGGAAGAACCAAGCAGAAGGTAAAAGAAGAAGAGGAGCAGAAGAGGGAAGAGCAGAAGACAGAAGATCACAGAAGAAGGTAAAGAAGAACAGGAGCGGAAGATCAGAAGATAGAAGAACACAGAAGAAGGTAAAGAAGAAGAGAAGCGGAAGAGCAGAAGAGAGAAGAACACAGAAGAAGAGGAGCGACGAGCAGCAGAGGGAAGAGCCAAGAAGAGGGACACAGAAGAAGAAAGCACACACAGGTCGTGGTGCAAAGGCGAGAGAAAGAAGCACACAGAAGAAGAACACAGATGAAGACAGAAGACGGGGAGCAGGAAAGCAAGAAGAGTACAGATGAAGAATACAGAAGAAGAGCACAGAGGAAGAACAGAGATGAAGAAAAGAAGCAGGAGAGGAGGTGAGTAGCGCGGGGCAGGGCGAGGGGCTGGGCGGTGGGGAGGGGGCACTTACTGTGAATTCGCTGGGCTTCCTAGGAGGTCTCAGGAGCCTGGGCTGGTGGAGCTGCAACGGCAGGGGGAGCGACCTACCCTTGGGTCAAGGGTCGCTAACTCTGTCGCGCAGCAGCCGCCATAAGAGGGAGGAGAGGGGTCAGCTGGGGGCAGGGGACGGGAGTGGGGTGACGAATGGGAGCTGGGGAGGCGGGGGCGTGCAGGAGGTGGCGGCGGGAAAGCGGAGGGAGGGGGGACAGGTAGAGGGGAGAAATGATGGGGGAGGGTGGGTTAAGGGTGGCGGGGAGTTTAGGAAGAAAGTTAGGAGGAAAGTTAGGAAGATAGGGGAGGGGGGGTTATAGAGGTGGAGGTGGGTGAGGGTGAGAGGTAGAAGATAGATTAGGGGAGGGTGAAAGATAGAGTGAAAGGATAGGAAGATAGGGGGGGTTACAGAGGAGGTGGCGAGTGAGGGGGAAAGATAGAGAGATAGGTAGATAGAGCGATAGGTAGATGGGGGCGTTACAGAGGGGGTGGTGAGTGAGGGAGGTCAGGGAGACGAGACAGGAGCAGGAGGGCAGACGCGGGAAGAACCAAGCAGAAGGTAAAAGAAGAAGAGGAGCAGAAGAGGGAAGAGCAGAAGACAGAAGATCACAGAAGAAGGTAAAGAAGAACAGGAGCGGAAGATCAGAAGATAGAAGAACACAGAAGAAGGTAAAGAAGAAGAGAAGCGGAAGAGCAGAAGAGAGAAGAACACAGAAGAAGAGGAGCGACGAGCAGCAGAGGGAAGAGCCAAGAAGAGGGACACAGAAGAAGAAAGCACACACAGGTCGTGGTGCAAAGGCGAGAGAAAGAAGCACACAGAAGAAGAACACAGATGAAGACAGAAGACGGGGAGCAGGAAAGCAAGAAGAGTACAGATGAAGAATACAGAAGAAGAGCACAGAGGAAGAACAGAGATGAAGAAAAGAAGCAGGAGAGGAGGTGAGTAGCGCGGGGCAGGGCGAGGGGCTGGGCGGTGGGGAGGGGGTACTTACTGTGAATTCGCTGGGCTTCCTAGGAGGTCTCAGGAGCCTGGGCTGGTGGAGCTGCAACGGCAGGGGGAGCGACCTACCCTTGGGACAAGGGTCGCTAACTCTGTCGCGCAGCAGCCGCCATAAGAGGGAGGAGAGGGGTCAGCTGGGGGCAGGGGACGGGAGTGGGATGACGAATGGGAGCTGGGGAGGCGGGGGCGTGCAGGAGGTGGCGGCGGGAAAGCGGAGGGAAGGGGGACAGGTAGAGGGGAGAAATGATGGGGGAGGGTGGGTTAAGGGTGGCGGGAGTTTAGGAAGAAAGTTAGGAGGAAAGTTAGGAAGATAGGGGAGGGGGGGTTATAGAGGTGGAGGTGGGTGAGGGTGAGAGGTAGAAGATAGATTAGGGGAGGTTGAAAGATAGAGTGAAAGGATAGGAAGATAGGGGGGGTTACAGAGGAGGTGGCGAGTGAGGGGGAAAGATAGAGAGATAGGTAGATAGAGCGATAGGTAGATGGGGGCGTTACAGAGGGGGTGGCGAGTGAGGGAGGCCAGGGAGACGAGACAGGAGCAGGGGGGCAGATGCGGGAAGAACCAAGCAGAAGGTAAAAGAAGAAGAGGAGCAGAAGAGGGAAGAGCAGAAGACAGAAGATCACAGAAGAAGGTAAAGAAGAAGAGGAGCAGAAGATCAGAAGACAGAAGAACACAGAAGAAGGTAAAGAAGAAGAGGAGCGGAAGATCAGAAGACAGAAGAACACAGAAGAAGGTAAAGAAGAAGAGGAGCGACGAGCAGCAGAGAGAATAGCCAAGAAGAGGGACACAGAAGAAGAAAGCACACGCAGGTCGCGGTGCAAAGGAGAGAGAAAGAAGCACACAGAAGAAGAACACAGATGAAGACAGAAGACGGGGAGCAGGAAAGCAAGAAGAGTACAGATGAAGAATACAGAAGAAGAGCACAGAGGAAGAACAGAGATGAAGAAAAGAAAGCAGGAGAGGAGGTGAGTAGCGCGGGGCAGGGCGAGGGTCTGGGCGGTGGGGGGGGTACTTACTGTGAATTCGCTGGGCTTGCTAGGAGGTCTCAGGAGCCTGGGCTGGTGGAGCTGCAGCGGCAGGGGGAGCGACCTACCCTTGGGTCAAGGGTCGCTAACTCTGTCGCGCAGCGGCCGCCATAAGAGGGAATAGGGGGGGGAGGGTCAGCTGGGGGACGGGAGTGGGGCGACGAATGGGAGCTGGGGGGGCGGGGGCGTGCAGGAGGTGGCGGCGGGAAAGCGGAGGGAGGGGGGACAGGTAGAGGGGAGAAAAGATGGTGGAGGGGGGATTAAGGGTGGCGGGGAGTTTAGGAAGAAAGTTAGGAGGAAAGTTAGGAGGAAAGTTAGGAAGATATGGGAGGAGGGGTTATAGAGGTGGAGGTGGGTGATGTTGAGAGGTAGAAGATAGATTAGGGTGAGGGTGAGAGATAGAGTGAAAGGATAGGAAGATAGGGGGGGTTACAGAGAAGGTGGCGAGTGAGGGGGAAAGATAGAGAGATAGGTAGATAGAGCGATAGGTAGATGGGGGCGTTACAGAGGGGGTGGCGAGTGAGGGAGGTCAGGGAGACAAGACTGGAGCAGGAGGGCAGACGCGGGAAGAACCAAGCAGAAGGTAAAAGAAGAAGAGGAGCAGAAGAGGGAAGAGCAGAAGACAGAAAATCACAGAAAAAGGTAAAGAAGAAGAGGAGCGGAAGATCAGAAGACAGAAGAACACAGAAGAAGGTAAAGAAGAAGAGGAGCGGAAGATCAGAAGACAGAACACAGAAGAAGGTACAGAAGAAGAGGAGCGGAAGAGCAGAAGAGAGAAGAACACAGAAGAAGGTAAAGAAGAAGAGGAGCGACGAGCAGCAGAGGGAAGAGCCAAGAAGAGGGACACAGAAGAATAAAGCACACGCAGGTCGCGGTGCAAAGGAGAGAGAAAGAAGCACACAGAAGAAGAACACAGATGAAGACAGAAGACCGGGAGCAGGAAAGCAAGAAGAGTACAGATGAAGAATACAGAAGAAGAGCACAGAGGAAGAACAGAGATGAAGAAAAGAAGCAGGAGAGGAGGTGAGTAGCGCGGGGCAGGGCGAGGGGCTGGGCGGTGGGGGGGGGGTACTTAATGTGAATTCGCTGGGCTTGCTAGGAGCCTGGGCTGGTGGAGCTGCAGCGGCAGGGGGAGCGACCTACCCTTGGGTCAAGGGTCGCTAACTCTGTCGCGCAGCAGCCGCCATAAGAGGGAGGAGGGGGGAGGGGTCAGCTGGGGGCGGGGGACGGGAATAGGGTGACGAATGGGAGCTGGGGGGGCGGGGGTGTGCAGGAGGTGGCGGCGGGAAAGCGGAGGGAGGGGGGACAGGTAGAGGGGAGAAAAGATGGGGGGGGTTAAGGGTGGCGGGGAGTTTAGGAAGAAAGTTAGGAGGAAAGTTAGGAAGATAGGGGAGGGGGGGTTATAGACGTGGAGGTGGGTGAGGGTGAGAGGTAGAAGATAGATTAGGGTGAGGGTGAGAGATAGAGTGAAAGGATAGGAAGATAGGGGGGGTTACCGAGGAGGTGGCGAGTGAGGGGGAAAGATAGAGAGATAGGTAGATAGAGCGATAGGTAGATGGGGGCGTTACAGAGGGGGTGGCGAGTGAGGGAGGTCAGGGAGACGAGACAGGAGCAGGAGGGCAGACGCGGGAAGAACCAAGCAGAAGGTAAAAGAAGAAGAGGAGCAGAAGAGGGAAGAGCAGAAGACAGAAGATCACAGAAGAAGGTAAAGAAGAAGAGGAGCGGAAGATCAGAAGACAGAAGAACACAGAAGAAGGTAAAGAAGAAGAGGAGCGGAAGATCAGAAGACAGAAGAATACAGAAGAAGGTAAAGAAGAAGAGGAGCGACGAGCAGCAGAGGGAAGAGCCAAGAAGAGGGACACAGAAGAAGAAAGCACACGCAGGTCGCGGTGCAAAGGAGAGAGAAAAAAGCACACAGAAGAAGAACACAGATGAAGACAGAAGACGAGGAGCAGGAAAGCAAGAAGAATACAGATGAAGAATACAGAAGAAGAGCACAGAGGAAGAACAGAGATGAAGAAAAGAAGCAGGAGAGGAGGTGAGTAGCGCGGGGCAGGGCGAGGGGCTGGGCGGTGGGGGGGGGGTACTTACTGTGAATTCGCTGGGCTTGCTAGGAGGTCTCAGGAGCCTGGCCTGGTGGAGCTGCAGCGGCAGGGGGAGCGACCTACCCTTGGTTTATATATATATAAATCATATATATATATATATATATATATATATATATATATATATATATATATATATATATATATATATATATATATAAAAATATAAATATAAATATATAAATATATGCAAAAAAGAAGAGAGAACTCTGGGTAGTTACCAAGTTTAGGTGGAGAGCAGCTCTAGTAAGGAGCACTCTGCAACACCAGTGACACTCTAGATTTGCTCACCTCAAATGTCTGTTTATCTAGCAAAGTTTTTAAGCATTGGATCAGCACAGTGCTAATCACGCCAAGCTAGATAGTGACAAAGTCGTTTGCCATTTGTACAGCAAAGTCTTTAAGCATAGGTTTGGCACAGTGCCAACCTTGCCGAACTGTAAAATGACAAAAGCCATTTACCACTCCAGGCACAGTATTACAGCTTTGGACTGGTAAAGTACCGTCCAAGCCAACCTAGAATGAGTAAAAGCAACCCCTGGCACGTGTTTCGTTCTCATTAGAGCTCATCAGAGAGGTTTATCTTTGTCTAGACACAAGGGAGCACCCAGTATCAGTCAAAACAAATCCCTTTCAGGGTTAGAGTGACACATAAAGACTTCGTCACTATCTAGCTCGGCGTGGATAGCACTGTGCCGATCCAATGCTTAAAAACTTTGCTAGATAAACAGACATTTGAGGTGAGCAAATCTAGAGTTTCGCTCGTATTGCAGAGCTGCTCTCCACCTAAACTTGGGAACTACCCAGAGTTCTCTCTTCCTTTTTGCATATATAAATATATATACACACACACACATATACTTATATATAATTACACATATACATGTATATAATTAGACACATAATATATACATATATATATGCACATATACACACACATATATACACGCACACAAAATTTAAGGATATCCACAAAAGATTAATTTACATATAAATAACCTAAATGGGCCTAATTTATATAATTAATGGTCGTCCTGGCAATATGTTAGGGATTCTATCCAACTTTGAACAACTATGCTTTAGCCTGACCTATCAGCCATGTAGCCCTATCATGGACTCAATGGCAGCTAATGGTTCCATGAATCTAAAGGCATATTGGTCCATGCTTATAATAAGAAAAACAAAATTCCCGGTCCCAGGATCCTATGCGTTGTTTTAGATAAATATACTGTAGTAGCGATGGTGGCCCTCGTCGCAAAAGGGACGGTATGCAGCTATGCAGCATCCCAAGTTTTTGGCCTGCTGTGATGATGAACAATGTCCCTACAACTGGCCTTAGTCTGTAAGGTAGCACTATGTGCTTTGAAGGGGTAGGGCTCAATAATATAATGAAAAAACAGCTGGAAAAATGCGTCTCATTTCTAAGCATTGCAAACACCATCTCCTCTATTAAAACCCTAAATTGCAGAGTCGATGTTTGAATCTAATTGCAATGGCAAAATCCCAGAGCAAAATTCGCATTTAATGAAGGGAAATGTAAAACTGCAAGATCTAGAATTAAGCAATTAAATAAATGGATTGCACAGAAAATGGTTTCTTCCCACAATAAAACACTGACCGCGTCATTAAAAGCCATCTCTGTACCCTGAAACCGCGCCAACAAAATGCAAGCAAACTGAATGCAATTCAATTAACGGAGTTCAATGGATTCATCTCATACTTATCCATCAATCCTCATCTTGTGCTTCAAATAGAGTATGCTCAGAGTACTCTCCTCTTCGGGGCGGCTGAACATTGTGGATTCTGCAGTGGGTGGTCCTCAATATATGAATCCAGGACATAAAACCTCAGAGCCACAGGACATGAAACCTCAGAGCCAATGGCGTAACAAAATGTAAGGGGAGCCCCAAACACAATATTCTGAAGGGGCCACCCATACTCACATCAGTAGGCGGTGAGGTGGCCCCCTCCAGTATGGGTAGGCCTGGGGGCCTCTCTACACTGCGGGGGCGGCGGGGGGTCTCTGGTATGCCCCTGGAAACCCCTCTGCTTTCAGGAGGAATCTCTAAACAAGGAACAGATTTCACTGGCAGAATTTGCACCACTATAGGGATGGTGCTGTGAATATTCAGCTTGTAGTTGTACCTAATGCTTGGGGATTCTTTCAGAAAATAAAGAATTTTCAATCCTCTCTAAACTCTAAACAAGGCCCACAGTCTGGTATGCAGGAACTCCTCCTGTGGGAAACAACTGAGAAGACATATCTTGTTTGCACTGCTTCTTCCATTTAATATCATACCTGCTGGTGTGACATCTGTCTACCAACACCTCTTCAGCATTCCACTCATCCTAACAATCCATCAACTCCCATCCTACCACCCCACCATGGCACAAAAACATTCAGAAACACATGTGTGCATGCATGTGCACACACACACACACACACTTGACACAGTAAACTTGGGAAGCTACACATTCCATTTGTTTAATTAACAGCAACATGGCAGCACACACACTTACAATAAGGAATCAAGCAAGGAACACAGCACCTCTCCTTCCTCCCAATAAATAAATCAGTCAGGACTTATAAAGCGCAGCTAATCACCCAATAGGGTATCCAGGCGCTTGCAGGTCCTGGAGGCTTATTTAAACAACCAGGGCCGTTTGGAATTCTGGAAGTGAGGTGTTGCTCCACAGGTGTGTGGGGAGGCTGTTCCCGGTTTTTGCTGCGATGTGAGAGAAGGAGCATCCTCCACTTGTGCTTCGGTAGATGCGAGAAGTATGGGCAAGTGAAAGGGAGGCAAAGTGCAGGCTTCTCAACGGTTGGTGGAAGTTCATGCGGTGGTTAAGGTACATGGGTCCTTGGTTGTATATAGGTTTTGTGTGGGTCAGCAGCTTAATTTGGCATCTCTTCTGTAAGGGGAGCCAATGGAATTGCCTGTGGTGGGGTGGGATGTGAGTTCATTGGGGAATGCTGAGGATGAGTCTGGCCGTGGCATTCTGTACAGTCTGAAGTCTCTGTAGGAGGTGCGCTGTGATTTCTACGTCGAGGGTGTTGCTGTAGTCCTGATGATGAGGACAACACCGTGCATCTTGTGTGCCGGGGTAGCCATCAAATGTTAGAAATAGGGTCTTTGGTTGGCATTCAGGTTACCTCCTGTCCAAGCAAGGACCCTCACTCTAGTCAGGGTAAAGGAGAATCACCCTCAGGTAATTCCCGCTCACCCCCTTGGTAGCTCGGTACGAGCAGCCAGGCTTAACTTCAGAAGCAATGTGTAAAGTATTTGTAACAACACGCAGTAACTCAGTAAAAACACTACAAAATGACAACACAGGTTTAGAAAAATAGCTAATATTTATCTAAACAAAACAAGACCAAAACGATAAAAATCTGACATACACAAATCAAGTTATGAATTTAAAAGGAAAAAGACTCCTAAATCCTTTAGAAAACAGTGCTTTTAGCGCTCAAAAGTACCTGGGTAGCATAAAAATAAAGCTGCATGGGCGAACGTGCTTCGAAAAAGGCCAGCGATGCGTCGATTTCTCACCCACAAGCGAGAATGTGCGTTGTTCCTCCTTCGGTCAGATCAGCGTGTGTCGTTTCTTCTCTTCCACAAGAGAGCGATGCGTCCATCCAGACGGGCACCTCAGTCCTGGGCAGACTTTGCATTGATTTTCTGCACCCAGCAGTGTTGTGTTGAAATCCAATTGCACGGTGTCAAGAAATGGCGCTGTGTGGGGGCTTGGGTCGTTAACAGCAGCCGCTGTGGGTGTTGCGCGTTATTTCTCCAGCCACGTTGCGTCAATCTCCCAGCTGTGATGCAGGTGGAGCATCGATCTCAACCGCAAGGCCGGTGACGCGTCATTTTTCAGCCGCGAGGTGTGTGGTGCTTCGAAAGTTTCCCCGCACGGCGGTCTTTGTGTGGATTTCTGTCCTTTTCTACCAGCTGCACCTCTTAAGGACCCAGAGACAGGTTAGTGCAACACTGGGCAAGCAGGGCTCTCAGCAGAAAGCCCAAGTGGTGGCAGAGAGAAGTCTTTGTTGTCCCTGAGACTTCAACAACAGGAGGCAAGCTCTGTCCAAGCCCTTGGAGATTCTTCTCAAGCAGGAATGCACAAAGTCCACTCTTTGTCCCCTTTCACAGGCTGGAGCAGCAACTGCAGGATAGGCCAACAAAGCACAGGGGCAGCACTTCCCCTCAGCTCTTCAGCTCTTATCCTTGGCAGAGGTTCCTCTTGATTCTAGAAGTGATCTAATTTTCAGGGGTTTTGGGTCCACTATGTATACTCCTTTCTGCCTTTGAAGTAGGCAAACTTCAAAGGAAAGTCTCTCTTGTTTGTAATATCCTGTCTTGCCCAGGCCAGGCCCCAGACACGCACCAGGGGGTTGGAGACGGCATTGTGTGGGGGCAGGCACAGCCCTTTCAGGTGTAAGTGACCACTCATCCCCTCCCTCCTAGCACAGATGGCTCATCAGGATATGCAGGCTACACCCCAGCTCCCTTTGTGTCACTGTCTAGAGAGAGGTGTAAACAGCCCAACTGTCAAAATGACCCAGACAGGAAATCCACAAACAGGCAGAGTCACAGAATGGTTTAAGCAAGAAAATGCCTACTTTCTAAAAGTGGCATTTTCAAAAAACACAATCTAAAAACCAACTTCACTAAAAGATGTATTTTAAAATTGTGAGTTCAGAGACCCTAAACTCCACATTTCCATCTGCTCCCAAAGGGAATCTGCACTTTAATAAGATTTAAAGGCAGCCCCCATGTTAACCTTTGAGATAGCTAGGCCTTGCAACAGTGAATACCCAATTTGGCAGTATTTCACTGTTAGGACATGTAAAACACAAAGGTACATGTCCCACCTTTTACATACACTGCACCCTGCCCATGGGGCTCCTTAGGGCCTACCATGTAAGAAAAGGGAAGGTTTAGGCCTGGCAAGTGGGTACACTTGCCAAGTCAAATTGGCAGTTTAAAACTACACACACAGACACTGCAGTGGCAGGTGTGAGCCATGTTTACAGGGCTACCAATGTGGGGGCACAACCTGTGCTGCAGGCCTACTTGTAGCATTTGATTTACAGGCCTTAAGCACCTCTAGTGCACTGTACTATGTACTTACTAGTAAATCAAATATGCCAATCATAGAATGTCAATCAACAATTACACAGAGAGCATATGCACTTTAGCACTGGTTAACAGTGGTAAAGTGCCCAGAGTCCTAAAGCCAACAAAAAACAGGTCAGAAAAAATAGAAGGAAGGAGGCAAAAAGATGTGGGATGACCCAGCAAAAAGGGCCAAGTCCAACAGAAGATCTTACGTAGCATGCGCAAAGTGAGGAAGCAGGTGGAGGAGACAGCGTTGCTCTGTGATTTCATGGTGAGCTTGTCAATGATGATTCCGAGGTTTCTGGTGTGGTCAGAGGGAGTGAATGTTGGTCCTAGGTCTGATGGTCACCAAGAGTCATTCTATGTGTTGCTGCTGTTGTCAAAGATCCATACTTCGTTCTTGTCTATGTTCAGCCGCAGGCAGTTGTTCTTCATCCAGTCACAGCAATGCTTGTCATGCATCTCTGTGGTTCTGGTCGTGGAGGGTTCGTTGGTGAATGAGAGGATGAGTTGGGTGTCGTCTGCATAGGAAATTATGTTGAGACCATGGGATCTGATGATGCTGGCCAGCCGGGGTCATATATATGTTGAAGAGCGTGGGGCTGAGGGATAAGCCCCGAGGGACACTGCAGGTGATCTCCTTGGGTCAGAGGTGAAAGGTGGGAGGTGGATCCTTCTGAGTGCATCCACTTGGATGCAGATGTGGTGGGGGTCTTTTGATCAACATGTGGTGGGATACGGTGTTGAGGGCTGCCGGGAAGTCGAGGAGGATTGGGAGGTGTTGTTTAGCTAGTTCTGCTCCAAGTATGCCATGAGCTGCTTTTTGGTGATCTTTTCCAGTACCTTTGCTAGGAACAGGAGCAGGGAGCTTGGTTGGTGTTTTTTCGGGTCACTGGGGACGGCAGAGGGTTTTTTGAGTAGTGGTCTGGCTTCAGCGTGTTTCCAGGCATTGGGAAATATTGCAGTGGTAATAGAGGTGTTGAGCAGGGTGGTGAGTTCCTGGTCGATCCTTTGGTTTCCAAGGTTGAAGATGTGGTGCTGGCATGGGTCTGTGGGAGCTCCTGAGAGCATGGATTTTATGGTGGAGGTGATGTCCTGGATTGAGAAGACGTTCCAGGTGGTCAGTGTGTGGCTCATGTTGGTTACAGTGGTGGTGTATCTGTTGAAGAAATCCATAGGTGTGGGTTGGGGATCGAAGTTTCGGTAAATGGTTGCGATCTTGACGTGGAAGAAGTTTGTGAAGCTGTCGCACAGCTCCTGTGACGGTGTGATGTTGTTTTTGATGGCAGCTGGGTTGGAGAATTCCTTAAGGATGTTGATAAGTTCCCTGGTGTTGTTGGCGCTGGTTTTGATGTGTGTGTCAAGGGCTGCATTCTTTGTTGCCCTCAGCAGGCAGTGGTAGAGGTTGAGGGAGGTTCTGAATGCTGCTCTGTCGGAGGTGTCCTGGCTGGCACGCCATCTCCTTTCCAGCTGTGTTGGAAAATGGGTTATTGGTAAGGGCAGGTAAGCACCTACACTTAGCAATAGGCCACTAACCTCCACTTAGGTCCAGTTAGGTCTCAGTAAATTAAACCTAGCTCAACTCTTGGTAGCTTGGCAACGAGCGACAAGGCTTAACTTAGGAGACAAAGCGTAAAGCATTCAAATATCACAAAACAGTAATGAAATGAAACACAGGAAACAGTTTAAAAATCCAAAATCAATTCATAAAAATAGATTGCATTTTTATCTTTAAAATGACACCAAAACGAATAAAATCGGATAAGGGGAACTGGAGATATTAATTTTTAAAGAATTAATGCTTGCTAGTGCATAGAAGCAACTAGAGCTCAAAGGGTTAAAAAAGGTCACACTGGAAAGGAACAAAGTCCAGAGTTCAGGCCACCCATGAGGTAACACTGTCACACTTACTTTCAGAAGTGTTTGATTCAGGAAAGTGGTCCACAGCACCAGCCAAGGGTTCAGAGACTCTGGTGTGCCTCTTGGGGTCTGGGACTACAACTCCCACAATGCACCTCTTCAACTTATGGAGTTGCTCCAAACTTCTGGATCTTCTTCCAGAGGTCCTTTTTGTGTCCTTGAAGTGTCCACAACTTGATCCAAGGTTCAAGAAGCTCTGAGTTGCTCCCTGGGAGCTGGGACTACAATTCCCAGAATGCACCTGGTCTGAATCCTCAAATGGCCACTGGTAGCTAGTCAGCTGGGCTCTGCTTGCAGGACTTGATGCAGGGGACTCTGGGCAGCTCCTTTGTACCTGTAGCAAACAGGTAGTCCCTTCTTGAAGCAGTAGAAGACAGGTAAAGTCCTTTTAGTGGTGAAGCCCAAGCGTGCAGCTGGTGCAGTCCTCCAGAGTGCAGTGTCCAGGTTCAGGTCAGGGCTCCAGCAGGGCAGTCCTTCTTCTCCTGTAGTTCTTCCTTGTTGGAATCTGATAGAGATCTGAGGTGTGGGTGCAGGTCTGCCAGTTGTATCTATGTTCCTGTGTGAAAAACAGGGGGGTCCTGGTTCTCCAATCAGGTGCAGGGTCCTTCCCCCTGTGAGGACCACTTCCGGGAAGTTTGGCAAAAATCAGTCCCAGGGAGCAACATTCCTCAAAAACCCATCATGGCTGAAAGTGATTTTTGGAGGTTACATCTGGCTGAGCCCACCCACTGGTGTGGCTAACAATCCTAAACACACCCCTCTCCTGCCCTTCCCTAATCTAATCAAAGCGTCACCTAATTGTCTGGGTTTGCAGGATGTGAGGGTGTTGCTGGGTTGCTCCAAATGTCCTTCTCTGCCTTTGAAGACCAGTTTGGCAGCCCTCCCCCTTCATGCTTCCACATCTGCTGAGGGGGAGATCTCCTCCCCCAGGCTACTTCACACCTCAACAACGCAGCCTGGCCAGGCTGCCAGAGGCTGGCCAATCAGAGCCAAGCAGCAAAAACACTGCAGGCTGAAGTTGGCACCTTTTCAGGTAAAGTTTTAAACTCTTTACCTGAAGAAGTTATATTAAATCCAAGAACTGGAAGTTGTGGGATTTATTATAACAATTAATTTGATACCAACCCTCTGGTATCTGTTATTTAAGGGGACTTTTTAAATTAAAATAAAGTCTCACCATTCTTACCTCACCAGGGCTTATTATAAACTATTTTTATAAGGTCCCTGCTTATAGTTACATGGCATCCAGCCCTAGGGGCACATTGGGCACACCTTAAGGGTGACTTATATGTAAAAACAAGGTAGTTTAAGACTTTGGAACTACTTTTAATTCCAAAGTCGAATTTGCATGTAAATGTAATGTAAAAGTAGCCAGCAAGGCAGGCCTGCCTTTAAAATGACACTGGGCACCTCAGCAGTGCACCTATGGGGGCACTACCTATGCTGGGGTCCCTAAACCTCCATGCCCTACCATATACTAGGGAATTATAGGTAGGTTGACTTAGCCAATTATAATTAGCCTAATTTGCATACTGATTTTACACAGAGCACAGGCCCTGGGACTGGTTAGCTGTACCCAGGGCACCATCAGAGTCAGAAAAAACCCAGCAAAAAGTGAGAAATGGGGGCAAAAAGTTAGGGGGCCTCTGCAATCAGCCCTGTTCTCTCACAAGCTGTTTGTTATCTTGTTTCGCTGTTCTGAGTTCTTGGGTGTACCAGCTGGCCTTTTTGGAGGATTTACTCTGGATTTTGCCCTTGATGGGGACAATGCTGGTGGCCAAATTAGTGATCGACGCGTTGAAGTTTTTCACTCATTGTTAGAGGTTTGTGGTATTAGAAGGGTTGGAGGTGTTGAAGGCGTCTGCCCAGCTGGTCTCTGAGATTTTGTTAGACCTCTGGTGGGGGGCACTGGTCATCTTGGGGGTGGAAGTGAGGGTCTGGAGATGCTGAAGTGGACAATAGAGTGATCGGTCCATGTAGGTTCTGCAACATGACTGTATTTGATGCAGTTGCTGGAGGTGAACATAGGGCCCAGCGTGTGTCCTGCAGTGTGTGTAGGGTCATGGACGATCTCGGTCATTCTGAAGCTGCTCATACTGTCGAGGAGGTGTGCGGTGTTCTTGTCCTTGGGGTCATCGATGTGGAAATTTAGGTTGCCGAGGAAGATGTATTCCTTGGAGTCGAGAGGTGCAATTAAGTCTGAGATGGTATTGCAGAAGATGGAGTGCGGGCCTGGACGTCAGTATGTGAGGGTGTCTCTGATGGTTATTTTGTCATCTGCGTGGAGCTTGAAGTTCAATGGGAGTGGTGGTGTTGGTGGTGGTGCACACTGTATGGTCTTTTTGTGGATGATGACTGTTCCTCCTCCTGGCTTGTTGTTACGGTTCCATCCCGCCTTTAAAAAGCAAACATCATGGACACTCATAACATTCCCATTTCATTCACAACAAAGCATCAACCCCAAGTAGTCATATAGTCCACCAGGCCATCCATTCAGTACCAATAGTACATACAATCTCAACACTCTCCTGACAAGAAGACATATTCTCTTTACTTCTCAACAATGCAACAGCACATTCACCACACCACTGCACAGTTCTCTTCTTCATAAAAGCAAGACTAGTACTATTCATCTTAGTTATCATCAACTAGAGCATATTTCCTACATCAACTCCAAGTTTCGCAAGCAAAAACTCAGGTGAAAACTTCCACTGGGCAAAGTGGAAAGTAAATTCCATCAAAAGAGCAGATCTCAAACTGAGTGTAACACCAGAACACCGTACTAGAGTAAAATAAAGAATACTTCCACCTCTCATACTAGAAGAACTCACTCAACCTGAGCCTAATCCAATTTCCCAATGAAATCAGTCCCATAGTGACATACACATAGGATGGCTGAGCAGGAGTGAACCACCCAAACAACCCCTTTCTCTAAAGTGCACAAGTACCACACTCATTAGAAAAAAGTAGAAAGGCATTTCATTAACTTATAAAAAAAGTTCAACCAATGAGTGATCATTTGAGACCACCGAACTCCAAGAATCAAAGTGTATAAGAGCCACCCACTGCTGAAACATCAAGAACTTAAGGAAGGATCGCATCAACTCCTCCACACGCAGCTCTACGGAACTCTTCTCAGTCATCAATAAGTTCTTAAATCCACCCCTTCGAAGCCACCAGCATTCCCCGTCACAGGACCTCTGTGACAAACTTGCCACCTTTTTCCACCGCAATATCCAGGACATCTATGACAGCTTTCTCCCTGAAAAACCTGGCATGGGAACCTGCGACTGACCCACCCCCCAGAACCAACTCAGACCACCCCCAGCTTGTCCATGCTAACCATGGAGTAAACAGTCAGCATCATGAACAACACCCACTCCGGAGCCCCCACGGACCCTGCCCGCACCACATATACCTCAGAACCAGCACATCCATCACCCCGATCTCCGAAACACAATGAACTGCTCCATCAGCACTGGCACCTTCCTGAGGACTGGAAAAATGCCAAAATACGCCCTATCCTGAAGAAACCCTCGGCCTACCCATCAGAACAAATGAATTTCCGGCCCATCTCGCTGCTACCCTACCCTGGCAAAGATCTGGAGAAAACAACTCCCTGGACAGCTCCCAGTCTGGTTTCCGCAGCAACCACAGCATGGGGACCCGATCACTCGTGGACCACAGCTACACAGCAGCGCTCACCAGCCTTCGCCACGGTCTCCCACAGCACTCTACGCAGCAGACTCCGTGACATAGGAATCAGTGGAAGAGCCATGGAATGGAACTCCTTCGTCTCCGGGAGGATTCAGAGGGTCATACTCTCGCCCTACACATCCAGACCCACAGGAGTCAACTGCAGAGTCCCCCAACGATCCTCACTGAGTCCCACACTGTTCAACATATACATGGCCCCTCTCGCAGCCATCGTCAGAAGCCACAGAATGAACATCGTGTCATATGCTGATGTCACACAACTCATCATTTCCCTCACTAAAGACCTGGACACAGCCAAAAGCAACTTCCACTCAGGAATGGAAGCCTTTGCCACCTTGATGAGAGAAAGCTGCCTTAAACTCAACTCCGACAAGACTGAGCTTATCATCTTTGGAAAGCCACCTCAGCTTGGGATGACTCCTGGTGGCCCACATCACTCAGCGTCACCCCTGCACCGACTGAGCACGCCCGCCACCTAGGCATCATCCCGACTCCTCCCTATCCATGGCCCACCAGGTAAACACAGTCGCCTCCTCCTGCTGGCACACACTCTGCAAACTTTGGAAAATCTTCAGATGGATCCCAGCAGACTGCCGCAGGACAGTCACCCACGCCTTAGTGACAAGCAAGCTCAACTACGGCAACACCCTCTACGTCGGCACCTCGACTAGAAACATCAGAAAACTACAACTCATCCAGAATGCCGCCACCAGACTCATCCTGGACCTCCCGAGAACATATCTCCCAACATATCTCCCAACACCTGAGGACCCCCCACTGGTTCCCGGTCAAGGACCAAATCACCTTCAAGCTATTCACCCACACGTACAAGGCCATACACAACGCAGGACCAGCCTAACTGAACCACTGAGTCTCCTTCCACACCCCTGCCTGATCCCTCCACTCAACCCAGCTAGCCCTTGCCAACATCCCCTGCATTCGTAAAGCCACCGCCAGCAGACGATCCTTCACTTACACCACAGCAAAGGGCTGGAACAACCTGCGCCTGCACCTCAGACAAAGCCCATCGCTCACCATCTTCAGGTAGAACCTCAAGACGTGGCTCTTCGGATGAGTTCCCCCCAGCAACTTGAGACCCTCACGGGTGAGTAGCCACGCTTTACAAAAAGTGATTAATTGATTGAAAACCTAGTCAGACACTATTGAACAGACAGGCACATTCTGAAATCCTTGCTGTTGGTGATTTTTGGTGATGAATGAATTCTTTAATTCATATTTTTGGTGATCCATTCAGATGTAGTACCTTTTGTATGTTTTGTTTATAACTATTGGTGGTGGGAGTGGAATTTTAAACTTTATAATACTGGGCACTGGGCATCCCTGGTGACATGCAGCATATTAGAAGGTTCACTCTTGGTGATTCCTGGTGATGGTAGGGCATCCATGAATGGTGATGGTAGGGCATCCGTGAATCTACATTGTTTGTAATTGTTCAGGATGGAGCAAGATTTTCCAATACTTACGTTTTCTTATGGAGGTACATTTTGAAATACTTATTTGTGTGGTCACTGGTAAACAAGGAAGATTCACAAATTCCTATTTTTGGTGACTGTGATTTAAGACTGGATTGGTCACTTTATAACTAAATTAGAATTAAAGTAGCAGGGTGAAAATCGGTGGCAGCAAAGAGATGAGAACAAGAACATTTAAAAAGCTGCCTCCCACTTCTCTCTAGTAAGTGACCACTCCACAGAAGTAAGTAAAAGAAATCTGGTAGCAAATTTATATGTGAGAGAAAGGCCCTTACCCTTAATTGGGTGTGGGCGGAACCCACAAGTTTCACTTGGCGGAGTTCCATGCAGTTACATAAAAACACAGCGGGATTTCACGGAGTTCTGGCAAAGTGCAGAATATGTGCAGCTCTTGTTACAATTTAACACCGGTAGAGCGTGCAGCTCTGAAAAATCAATGTGAACAGCACAATGCGTTGAGTAAAATCATGCAGCCATTCAAGTTGATTTTGTTGCTGCTCAAGGTGAAAATCTACTTGAGCGGCAGCAGACCTACTCAAACTCCAGCCTTGTGACCGCAACCACCCACAACCAACCACGTTAGAAAATCGTGCAAGGGGAAGCCATTGTCTGGAGCTTTGTGGGAAGAAAATTCTGCCATGCAGTGATTGGTGGAATATGGCCAGAACTCCAGGTGAAAGAGGAAAGCAAAGTGACCAAAATGTCATTATTTAGTTAGCATATGCGAAGAGGTACATTTTCACAGTGGGGCCCACAGATTTCAGCCCTGCTCTGTGGTGTACTCCAACCTACAGTCTCACCCTGATGGTGCAGGGCTGGAGCCTTTGTAGTAGTAGGTGGTGTCCTGGAGACTAAGCAAAGCTGTGGCTCATTCAGCCACTGCAGATTCAGGCATAGAAAGGCTGCAGAGTGTTTGCTATTGAAATTAAACATTCAGGAACTGAACCCATAAAGAGGTGGAAGGCTATGCCTTGGAGGAGGAGGTAGGCTGGGCCAGCACCAGGTACAGAGGGCAGATTGTAGATGGGATTCCCACTAAAGTGACAGATAATGCAGCACAATGTTCTCTTTGGTAAAGCAGGAGGAAATGGAAAAGTGTTATAATGTGTGGATGATATGAAACTGACAGGGGACCATCTGCCCAGTTGTAAATACTGATGGCTGAACACCACTGAGTTAGGAGCTTCCCAGCAAAGAGAGTACGGAGTGAGTAGCGTTTGCCTCACTGCAGTGCCAAGGACAGCATAAGGTACAGATAACTTTCAGGGTTCTGTACTTCTGAAACAGGATGTTCAGGCTAATAGAGGCAATGGAAAGAGCAACACGAAGAAAAAGAGAAATACAAAGAGAAAGTGGAAAAGAAAGGGAAATAAGTGAAATAAAGTGAAAGGGAAATAAAAAAGAAAGTGAAAATCAAATGAAAATAGAAAGTGTGTGTGGGGACGAGGAATAAATATATATATGTGTGTATATATAATATATACACATATATATATATATGTATATATATACATATATATGTATATGTGTGTGTGTATATACATATATATTTATGTATGTGTATATATATGTATATATATCTATGTGTGTGTGTACACATATATATATGCATATGTATATATATATGTGTGTGTGTGTGTATATATATATATACATATATATATATATGTATATATATATGTATATATATGTGTGTGTGTGTGTGTGTGTGGAGAGAGAGACACACACACACCCTGGTCTCCCCTCTGCCTGGTGACTGCCATGGGGATTGTGGACTTCCTATCATATCTACTTCAGGGAGACACCTCTCCCGCTTGGGATATTCTGAATTGCTTTGGTGGTATCAGGGAATGCAATTGGGACAGAGTGCCCGGTCTCATGATTCAGTCTGTAGTTCTACTGAAACCCTGTCGTAGTGCTTCGCCTCTCGTTGTGTGTCCTGGAGTAAGTGACATCTTAAAGCAATTTACATTATCACTGATGGTTTTAAGATTATATGTTACCAGACTTTTTTAAACCAGGCCCCGCATTTAATATGTTATTCATTACAAATAGGTGGATTAAAATTGGAGGTTATTAGATGTAAGCCATGTGCTTATTACCACAATAAAACTACAAATGTGGCTTGTGATGTTGCAAAGGAATACATTTGCGTCTTAATTCAAGTTCAAAAGGTGAACGTCTCGCTCCTAAAGCTGTGGTTCTTAATGGAGATGTCACGTGCTTTCGCGGGAGGCCTCCTATAGGAGACTATGGCAGCCTCCGGAAACACACGCTTGTTTAGCTTGATTTATTAATGGTTGCTCAGAAAGAGCACGCGACGAAAAATGTAAAGGGCCTCTGGGATGTTTTAAATGGAAGAAAAATCTGATTTATGCTTGGAGCAGTTTGAATGCAGTGTGGAGACGGCGGCGAGAACCTGCGTGCTTTCGCATAAAGGGAGGCGGCCCCCACCACAAGTCATCAATAACACAGTCCACCACTTCCTTCAAGTCCATTCATTGTGCACCTTCCTTAGTTATTTCGCCTCCAGCTCCTCTCCGGTGGGGACCAGCACGTGCCTCAGCATGATGCGAACGAGACGTCCACAGGAGTTCATCTGCCACATTCCTGTTCTGAGATGTTTCTCGACCTGTTGATCGGTTCTTCACCAGCAACACGCACCTGCTTCGTGCTGGGCATCCACCTGCCCACGTCTCAGACGCCTCTTGCACTCCTTCCATCATATACCCTCACTTGCCCCAATAATGGTCCATTATGTGTGAAGCCCGTCACATGCCCCATTCTTGGATCATCTCACTGCACCCACGTCTAAATCTTACCTGCCATACTTCGTGCCCATCTTATGATGCTAACTGGCCTACCTCTATAAGAAATTCCATTTCCTTCTCACTATTTCAGTAGTCCCAGAATATTCCTTATACGGGTAACCATCCCGAAATGTAGGATATGTTGGCAAATACTTTTCTCTCTCTGCTTTTCCCTTGTATCATTCGGTGTTTAGCTCTATTTCTCATGTCTCACACTGTCAAATGTCCCTTTCTAACGTGTCTGTGTGCTTCTCTGTGTGCATATGTGTGTGTGTATGTATGTGTGTGTTTGTGGACTTTGCTTGTTGAGAGTAGCAATGTGTATCTTTGTCCTGTAGCAGGAGATAACACTCTGTTCCATGGCGGAGCAGGCTGGGAAGACACATGTCTGAATTTGACTTCCTGCTCCAGAGAGTCCTGGACAGTGTACTGCTTCATAACTGACTCCTTTCCCTTTTCATGTGGTGCATGGATGCTTTGGTATTTCTGTCACTCCAGCAGTGTTATTCACTTTATTCATATTCTAGCACACTGCTTGTCTACCCCCGAGCTGGTATGAAGAGCTGTCACAGAACAGATGTGGCAATACAGCATGTAGGGATGCTAAGGGAATCTGGTAGTGCCTCACCCTGATAGTGCCACAACCTGACACCATAGGCAGCTCCTCCATAAGGGCGGAGGAGTATCGCCCCCGCGCAGCAGCTGCAAATCTTTTCCACAAAAACAATAATAAAAGTTGTGCAAAAAAAGGGGCGGGGCCATGGAGGTGACGAGCAATGAGGGGGAGTGCTGAGCACTCGCCCTCAGTGCGCATGAATGTTTGGACGGCTGTCTTGGGCCGGCCAAACACACATGCGTACAGGGCTCTCTCTACTCCAGCAACACAGTTGCTGGGCTGGAGAGATCCTGCACAGGCTCCCAGTCTGCCTGTGAGCGCCTTGCGTGGGCGCTCCCAGCCAATCCTGACGCTTCTCTGAGTAGCGTCAGGATTGGCGCAGGGCAGGCTGGGAGCCTGTGTCTGCAGGCTGTCAAAAGAGGAGAGGAGCAGCACGGTCGTGAAGGTGGCAGCGGTGGCACAAGTATTTATTTATTTATTTAATCCCCCCCTTACCCTGTTATTCCCTCCCCCGTTATTCCCCCCTAACCCCTCCACGTGCCGCCCCTTCAGCATCGCACGAGACCCGACTGCCTGACACGCTTGAGTTCCCAATTCTGGGCCTGATTTAAGTATTGGCAGATGGGTTACTCCATCACAAGGATGACAGATATCCTGTCCGCCAAAATCTAAAACCCATTATACGCTATGGGATTTAGATTTCGGCATATGAGATATCCGTCACCGTTTTGACGGAGTAAATTGGCCAGCAATATCTAAATCAGGCCCGGTGTCTCTTGGATAACAACACTGGGTCATTGGTCTAGCATCTCATTGTTCTGTACTACATAACATACACATGCCTTCAGAGTGGATGGGTTGATGGGAGGCCAAGAATGACACAGTTGTGTCATCTTAAACGGTCTTCACTAAACTACATAGGAGGGGTGTGCATACGCTGGACAAGATAGGTTTAGCCAATGAGGAACCACAGCGTTAGGGACGAGGATACATCCAGTAATTTAGAAAGGCATTAGATGCCAAAAGTAGATATTTTGCCTAGGATCCTATAAAGAAAATTTTCCACAAAACCTATGGGTCAGTGAAAATTACCAAGCTGTCAGTGAAACCCACTAAGGATCGCAGGTGTTTCACTGTATATGCAGTCTTCCTCCTGCAGAAATCTAACCATCTAGCAAACCACTTAAAAGAAAGTAACTCCCTTTTAAGTCCTGCCTAGGGACATCTTCACCTCTGGGAATAACTACTGCCATCACCTCCACACACAACATGCAAGACACATATTCACATGGAAATACAGAGAGGGATTTTTTTCAGCCCCTTTCAGTTATTGTCTATTGAAGTTCAGCTGAGTTTAGGCATTGGCAAAGAGGTCTGTCCATCAGTACTGGTATGAGGCTGTGCCATTTCAAAGGTATACAACAAATACTGTTTCTCAGTCCTATGGGAAAGGTAGGTCTTGCAGTAGAGAAAAATGAATTTAAACGCTTTTCACTACCAGGATATGTAAAACTTTAAAACACATGTTCTACTGCTCCTGCTTTCTAGATTGTTAAGGGCCAACCCTATGGGTGTCGTATGTGTATTAAAAAGAAGGTTTGGGCCTGGCGAAAGGTTTACTTTATCAGGTTCAAATGACAGTTTAAAATTGCTCACACAGACCTCAATGTAAGGCCGCCTCAGACATGTGTAAAGGTCTACTTAAGTGGGTGGCACATTCAGTGCGGCAGGCCCATTAGAAGCATTTAGGGTCAGATTTAAGGAAAAGTGGTGCTGCGCCAATATTGGCAGCGCCGCGCCAATTTAGAAACACAGGGATGCGCCGTATTTCAGTGAATACGGTGCACCCCTTCGTTTCCCCCTGCACTGGAGCTAAATTTATCTGCCTGAGCCAACGCAGGAAATCCTTGCACCATCGTGCAAGGATGTCTGTGTTGAGGGTCGTGATTGTTTATGGGCGGGAAGGTGTCCCTTCCTGCACATAAACAAACACTAATGGCGCTTTGGCACTTCTGTGTGTGCTGCACAATGCAGCACACACAGAAGTGCCAAAGTGTTATTGTCAAATGATTGTTTATGTGCAGGAAGGGACACCTTCCCGCATATAAACAATAATGTCTGGCATTTTGCTCTTTCTATGTGTGCTGCCGAATGCAGCACGCATAGAAAAAGCAAAAAACTAGGAGAAATAAAACTATTCCTCCTCGTTGCGCCCTGCTAACAGCACCCCTGGGGGTGGAGTTAGATTTTGGCGCTGCCTCAGTTTACAAAATGTCACAAATCTGAGGCAGCATCAAAATGCAATTGATGTTGATGTCACACACCCACAACAACACCCATTGCACGCCCTTTCCATGAACAGTGCTGCATGGGAAGGGGCCGTATTTACTAGGTGGTATTAAGCCACAAAAAGTGGCTTAACACCACCTTGTAAATATGGTGCAGTGCTTAGCTCAACAGGAGCGTCACAAAAAGTGATGCTCCTGTAGCGCTAGGGGCCTATAAATGCGGCCCTTAATTTACAGGCCCTGTGTACATGTAGTGCACTTTACTAGGGACTTATAAGTAAATTAAATATGCCAACTGTGGATAAGCCAATGTTACCATGTCAAAGGAGTGAGCACACACACTTAGCACAGGGGTCAGCAACCTTTTCTGTAGTGAGAGCTGCTTCTGATCGGTTGTCATTGTAAGCTACTGAAGGCCAAGCCACTCACACAATGTTACCAGACACCCCCACACCTAGTTTCACTGAGTTTAACGCTAAAGTCCA
Organism: Pleurodeles waltl; assembly: GCF_031143425.1. Taxonomy (NCBI): domain Eukaryota; kingdom Metazoa; phylum Chordata; class Amphibia; order Caudata; family Salamandridae; genus Pleurodeles; species Pleurodeles waltl. The sequence goes on along the minus strand of NC_090440.1, from coordinate 51,315,933 downwards.
TAGAGCCAAAGACTATGATTTGAAAAAAAAAATACTTTGACTAGGGGCACTATGACAGGGCTCCCATGTGTGTCACTAAGAATGTTGTCTGTGGGGATGTGCGAACGTGTGCATATGAACGGAATATATGTGTATGAGTGACTATGACCCTGTGTCATTTTTACTTGTGAAACACAACATACCTTTTACCATGGGTAGTACTGTTACATGTATAACACAAACATACAGCCCTTTTTTATTGGGAAAAATTTAACGTGCAGAAAAATGTTCTGCAAAAAATGTTCAAAATATTGGACATTTTTCTGGACTTTAAAGTTCTTCCAATTCAAAAATGGCTGTATATTTTAGTTATAAATATGACACTGTCTACCAGCCACTGAGAGCATGATGCCTTCTGTGTGTAAATGCAACACTTTGAAATTGGAGAAAATTAAACTGAAGAGTTAACTTTATGTTTATATGAATTCCATAAAACTCATCATCAATATTCTCCCATTTCAAAGTCTCACATTTACAAACAGCCGGCATCTTGCACCCAGTGCCTTTTAGTCAGGGTGTCATATTTTTAACAGAAAAATACAAACATTTATTCCAACAGAAGGAACTTAAAGTGAAGAAACATGCTTTATAAAATATTAGGACACAATTGGCTTGAATGAAAGTGGAGAAAAACATTGACAATGTTTCATAGAAATATTTCTGTTCACTTTAAATTTCTCCCATTTGAAAAAATGACAGCATTTATCAGTTTTAAATGGGATAAAATTAAAATGAAGGTTAACTTAATCATTAAATTATTTCTTCATTTTCAGCATTCAGAAATATAATTTTGTTTTCATGATTCAATATTGAGTTGACAAGGACTTTTATATAAGATTTAAATACCTCAGTGCTTCAGTACTTCACCTCGGTGCCCTGGATCATAAATCAGACTCCAGCACTGCTCATTACCAGGCCCTGCTATCTGAAGATAATAATGTAAAATAAACACAGCCTTCCCTTACCTTTGAAAGGAAAAGCCCTGTGCTTATTCAAGAATGAACTCAAGACTGTGAGCTACTCTGATGTTGTCTGTGAGCTACTGGTAGCTCCAGATCGACCAGTTGGAGATACCTGCTTTAGTACTATTTAGCAGATTTAAAGTACACAGACTCATAAGGCCAACAAAAACAAGATCAGGAGAAAATAGAGGATTAAGGCAAAACATCTGGGGGAAGGCCACTCTAAGACTGACCATACCGAGGTGTGTGTGGTGTTCAGGAATCAGAACTCAGAACTATGTTAGTTGGAGGTTTGGTACAAGAACACGGTCTCCCTGTGGAGTTAATAATAAAAAGAGTTTACACCAAACATGATGATATTTTTGTACTGATATGTAGAACACAATATTAGTGTCAGATGGCTTTTCTACCCCTTTAATGAATGGGAGTGGGGAAAACACTATTCTTGATTATCTGGAACAAAGAAGTAAGAAGCATTGATGTGGATGGGACAAGGTATTATTAGGTGCACATCGTTGTGGGATTGGTGTAGGATAAAAGGCCAGGCCATTTGTTGGATGAACTCTGAACGGGAACAGAATATTGTGAAATTTTTGGGATGGTGGAAGAAAAGAACTACCAAGAAACAGGTGCAGGGTGCCACAGAGTTAGAAAGCAACTGAACATGAGTTCAAGTGAAATAAAATTATGACTAGTGCGGCTCGGATTTACTAACATTTTGTGTTGTGGATGAACCACTTTTTTGGGACAGCTATGATGCAAATTTTATTTATGATTTACAAAGCCATGCAAATCAGATTTCAAAAGCGTTGTGTGAATTTTCCCCAAAAAGTAAAGCAAGGTACCACATAGCTCTATCTTGCATTACTTTCCATCAGGGGGCATTCCACAGTTGGTGCATGGGTGTTACCATGCATTCATTCATTGATTTTGCTGCATAACAAGATGTACTAAGGTGAGTAAACCTGGGATTGTGGCAAGCTGCAAAGCCTCCATGGAGCACCCATAATAAGGAGACATATCTTTATTTCATTTCATCCTCTTCTTATGCATGCCACATTTTGCTGCACACATAGAAAGAGGAAAATGGCTGTTTTTAAAATTGTTTTAAAAGTTCTCCTTCTGTAATGCAGGCACCCTTGAACGATGGTGCAAAGGTGCCTGCATTAGTGCTAGGCAGCACACAGTGCGTTTGCTAAGAGACTACAGAAATGGCCCATATTTGAGTAGATATGGCTCAATTATGCTGTCTCCCTATCACACAACTTAGCACAACATCTTTACTTGCTGCCATGCATTGTGTGAAATATTAGTAAACTTCCCCTGAATGAGGGAAGTGTTTATATAGTACACCAGTCTGTTCATAGCCCTCAACTGCACATGCCTACAGGCCTAACCACAAGGGGTTGGAGTGCACGTGGCAGGAAGTCTGATACAGAAACTACTGGGCTCTTCAGGCACATGGACTATAGATGTTACTAGCATTTTAACCAGTTTTATATGGAGTGTTTGGATTGCTATTCTGTGCATACCAGGAATGTTAATTTCAGTAGATGCTCTGCTAATCCAAAGATATGTATATACTCCTGCAGTGGATCAAAGCCTCCGGTGAAGCACACTCTTATATTTGTTGACAGACAAGAGTGAGAAACCCAGTGCAAACTTCTTGGAGGAACAGAGATAAAACTTAGGGCCTGATTTAAGAAAAGTGGCGTTGCACACAGTACAGCGCCACTTTTCTTGTGCCCCTTAGCGCCCCCCCTAATGCCATCATGTGTGCGTTGTATCTAAGATGGTGCACCATGGCGGTAGTTAGAGGAACTAGCGTCAAAATGTTTGATGCTAGTTCAGAGCTTTGCAGGATTAGATTAGCATAAAAAATGTTGACACTTATCCTGCTGAGTCCATTGAGCAGGGACGTCTCCTCCGTTAGTGCGGAGGAGCGTCACCCCCCTACCAGCAGCAGAAGCTCAGACCTTTCACAACGAGGGGATAATAAACTGTGTTTACTATCCCCTCGTGGTGAAAGTGGCGGGGCAGCTGGGATGGCACTCCCCTCAGAGCGCATATATGTTTGGCCAGCAGTCTCGGGCCGGCCAAAGACAAATGCGCGGTAGGCTCTCTCTAGCCCAGCAACACAGTTGCCGGGCTGGAGAGACCATGCACAAGCTCCCAGGCTGCCTGGGAGCGTCTTGGCTGGGTGCTCCCAGCCAAACCTCAAGCTGTTTTGAGCAGTGTCGGGATTGGCTGCAGGGCAGGCTGGGAGCCTGTGCCTGCAGTCTGCGACGGAGGAGAGGAGCGGCACGGCGAGCAGCGAGGTACATTTTTATTTTATTTATTTTTTATTACATTTTAGACCCTGTCCCAGCCCCCGCGCCCCGCTCCTAAAGAGCGAAGTGAGCCGCGACTGCCATTGAGGCCCACTGTAATCAATGGTGTGCCTCCTTTTAACACCTGCTCTGAGCAGGCGTTAACAGTGCTGAAAAAAATGAGGCAAAGAAATCTCTCAGATTTCTTTGCACCATTTTTTCGGCTCCCTAATGGGGGAACACTCCCCTTTGCACACATTATGCCTGACGCAGACATAATGTAGCACAAAGGGTTACAAAGTGGCCCAATGCATGCATTGCGCCACTTTGTAAATTTGGTGCTGTGCTTTTGGCCTCATTGGGCCACATTAGCGTCAAAAAAATGACGCTAATGTGGCGCAAGGAGGCGCTAGAGGCTCTTAAATCTGCCACTTAGTTGTACCAAACTAAGTTGAGGTTGGACCAGTGATCCCTAATCTGGTTGGTGAGCAGATATGCCTATTTACAACTCAGCTTCACCCACCCGCTACGTGACCCTATCTGTGTGTCATTTACGACCCAGCTTTACCAGTCAATTCATAATTCTATCTCTGTCTCGCTTTGAAAGACATTATTTGCTTTATTTTATTGTTTAATTTGGTACTATGCTACACTGACGTTGGTCAGCTCTCTTTTAAAATAATGACTTATACCTTTATAGTTTTTGATTACCACTGATAAATAGTTTGTTGTGTCGTGCTGAAAGCAACAGACAGCAGTGTTGTAGTGCCTATATTTGGCTTGCTTCCTTCAATGTGTTTTTGTCCTGTTACCTTACCACCGTTCAGTTCCTCATGATGGTCTCTCCATAACCTTGACGCACTCCAACTTGTACTCACAACTTCTATTCTAGTCATCATAATTATTTGCTCCTACACACTATACCCAATTTGTACTCCCACATCTGTTCCAAAATATTATTTTACAGCGAAATTGAATCCATAATGTTCTTTGCCTTACCATCTTTTTCCGACTACCTCAATATCATCTGTGTCTTTTCTTTAAGTTTAGGAAAACTCCCTGTTCCTTTTGTAAGTCTGGTCTGCTGTTGGTTTGCATTCTTAATCAAAGCAAAATGTCTTGGTGTTCTAACAAAAGTGCTGAAAAAATTGCACTGAGGCATGGTCTTTATTAATTTTTTAGTAGTTTAATTAAGGCTGGGCATACTTATAATTACACCTACATAGCTGAGTGAATATATGGAATTTTGCATTGAAGGTCCCTAAATGTGCCTTGTGCAGTTTAGCTAAAATTCATCAGGGGAAGTTTCTCCATTAGGACTCTGGGGCTGCACCCCTCTGAAATTCCTACAAGCTTACCTAAAAAGATTACCTATAGATCACTTTATTTAGAGATATGATCGTATCTCTACACAAATGGATGTATTTAAGTCTGAGCTGTCTGTCCCAGGCTGCCTGACCTGCCTCACTCTGAAGCAGATGGAAGCCAGGCAGTAAATCAACTTTCTGCAATACAATGCAGGACTCAGGCTTTACCTTTCTAAAGCCCTTAATTGCCCTTGTAGCCGTTGGTTGTATCCACTGTAGTTAGTGACGCCCTTAGCATCACAGTTTTTGGTGCTGGAGTCTGCGTGAGGTCAGACATCCGTCATTCACAGGCATAGATCCCACCCTTTCCCATTTGTCACATGGTACAACTGGATGCAAGCAGTTGTGATTTGGCATCTTGTCCTTGGTAATTGTACTAACTTTTTCTTAAGTACATTGTGCTGAGACTGCTAGTCACGCTAACCTCCCACACTGTGACACCCCAGACCCCGGCTGCAGGTCACTGGCCTCTTTAGAAGTGGAGATGCGCCCTTGCGAAATTCATACAAAAGAAGAGCACAGCTTTGGTTCCCTTGAGAAGTTGATCAAATATCCAAGCCAAGCGCAAAAGGAGAATATATGCTTATAGTAAAGACAGTTGCATGCTGTATGGCATTAAGACTGGCCCTATCTTCATGCCCTTAACATTAAAGCCAAAAACATGGATGGATTTACAAACAATGAATGTTAACTCCTTCGGTGTGGAGAATGGCTCCAAGTTTGCGGCTCCCTGGAGATTACAGAACTTTCTATCACAGAAATGCGAGGAAAATGTGTTTTTTGTCAAACTTTGAGTTTTGTAAGGGATTCTGTGTAAAACAACCGGGTGAAAACCATGCAAGTCACCCGTTCTGGATTCCTCTAAGTGTCTAGTTTTGGAAAATGTACAGGTTTAATAGGTTTTCCTAGCTGCCAGATGAGCTAGGGCCCAAAGACCACAGCTACTGACTTTGTGGATCAGTTTGATGTATCCATGTTGCATGTTGAATTTTGGACGTTTCCTGTCATGAGCACTAAGCCTCCCCACACAAGCGAGGTACCACTTTTAACAGAGGAGGTTGGGGAACTAAGAATAGTAGAACAATTGTTATTACCAAATTTATTTCTGTGGATTTTCACCTTCCAAATGGAACACAGTGTGTAAGGAAGAAGTAATTTTGAGAAATGCCCTCTAATTCACATGCTAGTATGGGTATCCACAAATTCAGAGATGTACAAGTAGCCTCTGCTACTAAAATTCATATTGTGTGCCCATTTTGTAAATACATACGTTTCCTTGATACCTATGTTCTACTATTTATATTTTACCAAATGAATTGTTCTATAGCCGGAAAAACCATTGCAAGGTGCAGCTCAGTTATTGGCTCTGGGTACCTAGACGTCTTGGAAAAGCTACAAACCCTATATATCCCCACAACCAGAAGGATCTAGCAGATGTAATGGTATATAGCTATTGTAAATCACTCATTGTGATGTGGAGTTACAAATGAAAACATTGCCACAAATGCCCTTTTTTCCTACTAAGTTTCAATATTTTTATATCAACACTTAGGCCCTCATTACAAGTCTGGCGGTCCTAGGACAGGCCAGATTCACGGTGGCGGTCAGACCGCCGCCAAAGCAGCAGTCCCACAGCCACATTATGACTGGGGTGCTTTCGCCGACCGCCGGCACTGCCATTTTTTTGCCAGCAGACGGCCTGCCAGTGCCGCCGGTCTTAATCCGCCAGGGCATCGCAGCAATCAGTGCTGCCCTGAGGATTATGATTCCTGTGTCCACCAGCTTTTGCCATCCACCACATGCAAAGGCTGGCAGAGACCGGGTGCCGGGGGCCCGACGGGGGTCCCTGCACTGCCTATGCACTTGGCATGGGCGTTGCAGGGGCCCCCATGAGCAGCCCTGTTGCGCTTTCACTGCCTGTTGCACCCGACGCCCCACAACATTGCTGCTGGCTCTATTATGAGCCGGCGACAATGTTGTGGATAGTTTCCTGCTGGGCCAATGGGTGGAAACTTTGTTTCCGCCTGCTGGCCCAGCGGGAAACTCATAATAGGGCCAGCGGGCAGACAACCAAAATTGCGGTAATGAGGCCCTTCGTTTCTTTGGAAAAACCTTGGAGGATCTATACAAATGAGCCCTTGCTGATTTCAGAATTTTAACCACCTTTTCCAGTAAAATGCTAAAATGATGTTAAAATAATTTTGTTTTATGAATCAGGTCTGCCTGCTCCTGGAAGCCAGAAAGATGATGATTTTAGCACTGCAAATCGATTATTAATGCTATTTGTGGGGAAAAAACAGACACTTTCTTTTTTAGCACCTTTTCCCATTTTTCCGGCCAAAAACCCCTCAGAATGATCTATATTTTGGCTACTTTCTCAGTCCCTTCCAAGGGAATCCACAAACCCTGGGTACCTCTAGAATCCCCAGGATGGGGGGAGGGTGGGGAAGGATGCAAACTTGGTGTGGAAAGCTTATGTGGACAAAATGTTATGGAGGCCTAAGTACAGACAACCTAAAAAGTCAAAAAGGCTTATCACTGGGGGAGGGGAAAGCCTAGCAGTGAAAGGTTTAAAAATGTTAAGGTAATGCACGTCAGGTTATTCTCATGTTTTACTTGATCTTTCATTTCCAAATAGTGTTAGCTATTTCATCATGTTGTATTTCTGTATTTTTGTGTGCGTCTTATTACTTTGAATCGTGCCCGGTGTTTATGTGGGGCGTTGATTGACAGCTCTGAAGCTGAGGCTGAAGGCCAAGCATAGTGCCTGCCAGTGGTTTGGCCTCTCAACAGAGCACACAGAACAATGGTTATGTATTGCAGTTGCAATTGAAATTCTGTGTAAATGTGTGTGAAGGGGGTACACCGATTTCAAAATATTTCATAGGCAAAAGTAAAAAAAAAACGCTTAAATGTGAGTGAGTGCAGTGTATCGTTGGAGGTGATGAAGTGAAGGAGGTGGATGAAAGTTCATTCGGGGGAGAGTGAAATCAAGGTACTGATTAGGAGAGGGATGAGGTTGAAAATGTGCAGTGATGCTGCCCACCTTGGAATTCTGTTTTTTCACTCTTTAATAGGGGTCCAAGATGACTGAAATGTAGCATCTCTACGCACCATGAATCAACATGTGTCAATCCTGGCATTATATTTTTCAGCATTCTCTAACATATTTTTTCCACACAGTTGCCGGGCTGGAGAGAGCCTGCACAGGCTCCCAGTGGTGCCTGAATCAACTCCTTGCTTCTGACTTTCTTACCTGTCTTGGTTCCTTGCTCCCGGGTCAATGGTTTTCCTCCCTCATGTTACGTTTATCAGGCCCTAGAAGAATTTTCATCTCTCTGTTTTTTTAATTAATGGTTTCCCCAGCCACTGCTGTTTCCAGGATTTTGCAGTGCATGTCATTAGGAAATATGTTCTATCTATCCTCCTTCTCTCCACTCCTTTACCCTCTTTCCTTCCTCCACATCTCTCACACTCCTTTTACTTACAACACAGTGGCTATCTTGGAAAAAACATTGAGAATTCTAATAAATCTGCTTCCTTGTATCACAACCACGACCTAGTGGCTTTGCCAGTGTTTGCTCTCCCTGAACATTTATTCTGAGAAAGGAACAGTGCTTTCCATTTGTATCATCCCTTCACATTGGTGTCATGTTTCAATTTATTGGAGCTCAGGGTCAAACCCTCCTTTCTCTGTAATTCCTTAGAGTTCGGTCTCCAAATCCCAAGAATTACTGTGCAAAGCATAGCTTGTATATTTTATCTTTTCAGTAAACTTGGTTCAATTCATTGAGCTACTTAAATGTTCTGTAAAAAAAAAAAGGTGTTGTATTTATTCCATTTTGTCCAAAACAATTAGTTTACACAGCTAAGCCTCCCAGATATGTGTTTGTATAAGGCAAGAAAAAGTAAAATATCCAATTTAACCATTCAACTAACTCCAAATTCCATATGCTACTTCTCATACTGCATTGCTGTTGTGTAGGCCTAGGCGGAGTTTGAGCGCTGTTGGCTGATCTTTAGCACCAGGTGTTTGTCCCGCAATGTAAAATCAACATGAACGCACCACGCGCAGAGCAAGAGGGTTCTGCTTCTTTTCTGCCAAGTAGATTTTCTACTCAAGCAGCAGCTTCCTCAATGTGAACGGAAGCTTTCTAAACGGAAGCGATAGCGACCATCCATGACCGCCCGCGTTGAGAAATCTCGCTAACAATGGCGAGCGCGAACGAGTAAAGAACTCCGCTCCGTAGAGTTTTCCGCAACTCCGTTCTCTTTTCAGAGCGCAAAGCTGGAAAAGCTCCAAGAGGGGAGTGGAGTTCACCGCCCACCCCTAGTTTTGATGCATTATTGTTTTCAGATGTGATAGTCCAGAGGGTTCCACTAAACTTAACCAAGTCCCAGAATGCACTCATGCTGTAAATGGAAGCCTGTGGTTGGAAGAGGCCCGTTGCTGGTTTATGTTAGAAGCATAATTGGGTGCAGTGAAGATCTACAAAGGTACAGACTCTTCAGGGACTAGAGCAAGGTTTTCAGCACTTCATATAAAATATAATATTTTCATCTTGAAAGTTCCCTAAATGGACAAGCACTAGAGGCCATCCTACTCTCACACCGTGAAAGTACTGGCTTGTCTCCCAGCCCTTCTGACATTTTATGAAATCTCATATCTCTCCATGACGGTCTACCCTCACACACTTCTCGAAAGAACCAGTCCACCCTTTGGTGGTGCTTAGCCGGGATCCTCCTCTGATTTTAAAGGCATTTTTGCAGTGACTTCGAGACCAGCCACCATGCCAACTAGCATCAGTTCATCTGCATGGGCAGATCACATCTGAGGGCCTGGCGGGATAAAGATTTCTAAGACACAGCCAGCCTGATTGCCTGCTCTTTCTCGTTGTATGAAAAAATAATATCCCAAGTAAACGGCTCAATATTCCACTGGCACAGGTTTGGCTGAGTATAGGGGGGCAGCGGGGCACGGGGGGCATGTTGCGCACAAGAGATTACAGCAAAGCATCTCCATTTCAGTCATTGTAGTGAAAAACAGGCCGGAAATCTGTTTGAAGAGATTACTGTTTTTATGACAGGTTTCTTTGTGCAGTAGATGAAAAGCATTCCAATAGCATTCCTGGACGCTGATTGGTGTTTATTAAGCGTCAATCACTGGGTGGTAGGAGGGCGCTGTTCATGCGTTATTGTCCTGCTGCCTGAGGCGGTGGTCAGAGAGGCGCCTCCCGGACACGGGGAGGAAGAGGAGCGGCCATTTCAGAATAATGCATGGCGCGCTCAACATGCCTAGGCCACATTCCGATGGAAGTGTGCTCTAGGCATACACCAATAGAATTATATACCATTAAACAACTGAACACTGCTAATAAACTATCACTAGCACAGTGTGCGCACCTGAGGGGATGTAAGACGTGGGTTCCACTTTTAGTCCTCTGGGGTTTCTCTGTTTTGACCACCTGTTTTGGGGGAATTTCTCTGAGGGTGTGTTTCTTTATCCGAGTCTCACTCCCTGTAAATTCGCAGTAATTGAACTGAGTTTGTTAACTCTCAGTGTCAACCTTTTAAGGTAACGCCTCTGCTGCACAGCTAGGTTAAGAGTCTCTGGGATGGTTGCATATGAATATTTGTGCACACACATATGTGCATGTGTGCGGACTGCTCGTGTGAGACTATTGTTTTGCACATCCCGGTATCTGCGCAAGAATGGGCTCTTCAGCGGTTGGTAAGTACCTGGGGTAGGCCTCATAATGTGAGTGGGCACTCAAAGTGTAGGTCTATTGGGATTAGTGAAGGCCTGCATTCCTTAGACTGTGTACACATACTCTCAACCTGCCCTAAAGTCCACTTTTGTGCTACTTAGGTGTACAAGATACAGCGAGGTATCAATCTGGGCTAAAACATGCCCCTCAAGTATGAATTTCCAGTCCCTAACATGGCACATACACACGTTACAGCACTTTAAAAGTTGTCATAGTTCGCTGGCTCACCCTAGAATCAGATTCCATGCCTTTGTCATTCCTACTGGACCAAGTTAATTACTCTGCTCCCCAGCAGAGAAATCTAACACCTCCCGATACAATAGAGCAATTACCAGTGCTTTACTAATCCTAGGAAAGGAATATTTGGGGACACAATATATATCCGTTAATAAGCTTGTCATGCTGCAAGTGGGCAAGCACAGGCCCTGCCCCACTAGAACAAAGAACGAGAGCCAGACTTCTGGAGCCAACAGAGAAAGGGCCTGCCTTTGGAATTTTGGTCCACAGGGATCAAGCAGCTGTAATGCTAGCAAGGGCTGGAGCTGAGTGTTAAGTCCTTCACAAGTGTGAGTGTGAGTTATGTTCTTAACAAGTGTCACATTCCATCAATGCTTAGAATGTTTGGTCAGTATGTCCTGGTGAGGGTTCCAGGCTCCATTTATCTGGTGGAGCCTTAGCAACTGGACTCCACAAATTCGAGAATGTTAGGTGCCCCTGGATAAAACAAATAGTGGTTTGATAATGCCAGAGATTTAGGGTGTCATTTTGACCCTGGCGGTACGAGACCGCCAGGGCTAAAATGACAGAAGCACCGCCAACAGGCTGGCGGTGCTTCCAGGCATATTACGACTGCGGCGGAACGCCGCGGTCACACCGCTGGGGGCGGTGGTATTCCGCCACTTTTGCCCCGGCGGTTGTAATCCGCCAGGGCAGCGCTGCTTGCAGCGCTGCCCAGGGGATTACGAGTCCCCGACCGCCAGGTTTTTTCTGGCGGTTTGCACCGCCAGGAAAAGGCTGGCGGAACAGGGAGTTGTGGGGCCCCTGGGATGGGCATGGGCAGTGCAGGGGCCCCCTGACAGGGCCCCATGCAGCTTTTCACTGTCTGCTATGCAGACAGTGAAAAGCCTCGACGGGTGCAACTGCCCCCTTCGCACGGCCGCAACACCTCCGGCTCCATTTGGAGCCGGCTCCTATGTTGCGGCTGTGATCCCGGCCTGGTTTCCGCCCGCCAAGGTCGTAATGACCCCCTTAATCTTTTCTTTACTTTCTAGAGGGATTGTGAATGCGAGACCTGGTGCTACTCAAGCAAGGTGCTGCAAAAATAAGCCAAATGAGGCGAGTGATACTCAAACAGCATCCCATGAGAATGTGCCATTTGAGGTGAGATTACCATCCGAGGTGGTACCTAGGTCTGAAGGGGGAGAGCTACAAGGCAATTGAAAGTGCAAGTGGTGCTGTAGTGTATTTTACCTGTACTTTACCTTTACTCTTCAGAGTTACTGCTATCCTCGTGTTTTTTAAATGATCCTAAATGGGGGGACATCAAAGCATTTTGTTATTGTAAAGAAGAAGTTTTGGTGTGTTCTTTATAGCTGAGCTCTTTCCACAGACAACTTGACATCACTATTTTGGAGAATGCTCTGCAGAATGGTTGGGATGGGGTAGAGGAATAATGTGGCATCCTAGGACTGACTAGGGGCACATAGCACTAAGAACTTTCCACCCTACACAAAGTTGAAGCAGATGAGAAGCCCCAGTGTTGGATATGTCAGCCTTGAGTTTGTCTTTCCCCATACTTTTTGCTTTCCTTCCCTGTTTTTACTGACCTTTTTTAGCTCCTAACCAGTACCAAAGTGCTTGTGCTCTCTCCTCTAAACATGGTAACATTGGCTCATTCCCAATTGGCATATTTAATTTACTTATAGGCTCTTAGTAAACTGACACAACATGTCCAGGGCCTGAAAATTAAATGCTATTAGTGGGTCTGCAGCACTGATTGTGCCGCTCGGTTAAGTAGCCCTTTAAGCATGACTCACGGCTACCATTGCAGCTTGTGTGTGCAATTTTTTGTTGCCAAGTAGTCCTGGCAAAAAAACTTTTACCAGGCTCAAACGTTCCCTTTTTATACATAAAAGTCATCTCTAGGGTAAACCCTAGGCAGCCCAGAGGGCAAGGTGCAGTGTATGTAAAAGGTAGGACAGAGACTTTTAAGTTTTCCATGTCCTGGTAGTAAAAAACTCTAAAATTCGTTTTTCACTACTGCAATGTATGCCTCTTCCACAGAATAAAATTTGAGTTGCCTCACTGCCTTTTTATCAGGTATTCCAAGTAGGAATGGCTAGCCAGTTCATGTCTGGAGTCTCTGCAATCCCAATTTAAATTCCTAACTTACAATGAAGTCGGATTTTAAAGTGTAATTCTGAAAATGCCACTTTTAGAAAGTTGACATTTTTTCTGCCGTAGCCATTTAGTGCCTGAAGCCTACAACTAGGTCACATGACAGAGTGCAGCGGACAGTTGAGCTTTGTGTACTTCTCCTAGACAGCCATACACAATAGGGAGCTTAGGTGTGCCTAGATGGCCCATTGCTTGCAGGATGGGTGGAAGGAGCTGGGCACAGCTTCACTTACACTTGCATGGGCTGTGTCCTGCCTCCACACAAATCAATCAATCAATCAAACATTTATAGAGCGCGGCAAATCACCCGTAATGATCTTGAGGCATTGTAGCTGTACGCTGCTGCATGGAGGAATTATCATTCGCACATCCAGGTCTTTAGTTCTCTTCTGAAACGCTAGAGTGACGGTGTGGTCCTTAGGTGCAGGGGAGGTTGTTCCTGGCCTTGGCTGCCAGGTGTGAGAAAGAGCATCCTCTGCTGTTGGCTTGACGGATCCGTGGGGTGTCTGCAAAGGAGTGGGAAGCTGATGGTAGGTGTCTGGTCAGTTGGTGGAAGGTCAGGTTGATGTATGCTGGTTCTTCATTGTGCAGGGCCTTGTAGGGGTGAGTCAGCATCTTGAACTGGCATTTCTCCTGAATCAGGAGCCAGTGTAGTTTTTTTGAGATGGGGTGTGATGTGGGTCCCCTTCTGGGGAAGTTGAGTACGAGTCTTGCTGCTGAGTTCTTCTATTGCCTGGAGCCTCTTCAGGTGGGCTGCATACCCCCTGTGGTTAGTCTGGAGTCAGGACAGGAAAGACAGGATGCTTGGGGACCTAAAAGGGAAAATTCTAGAAGCTTCTCTCCCACTTCAAAGGCACAACTGGGTATAATTGTTGCCTTACCCCAACAGAGATTGTGTTTGCTGCTTTACCAGGGCTCACACCTCAGTCAACCAACAACCCCGTTTCTTACACCCAGGACCTGGGATCAATGATGGCGAGTGAATGTCCAGCTGGAAGGAGAAGTCATCTGATATCCTGCAATATTGGACTGAAGATCTTTCACTCCACTTGACTCCAGGACTATGCTGGGTCTCTCCAGGGCCAGTGGTGCTTGCGCCCCTATGCTCCCTGCTGAACCGTTGGGGGAATTTACCTGCTGGGGGGACAGCTGTTCCCCCTGGGACTTATGTGACCCATTTCTAGATTCTGCTAACCTACCAGTGCCCTTCAAAAAGCTAGGAAGCTCTTGGGATGTTAGAGAGTGACAGACAGGATGTTTTGCTAGCTGGCTGTAGAGGGTCTGAGCAAGATTCCCCCACTGACAGGAGAAAAGCATTAGGAGCCACGCAGAAGATAAGTATGGTGCATGGAGCCTGAAAATCATGAGGCCCGAAGAAAATGCTCCTGATGGGTAAGGCTGGCCATCAGGAGCAAAACAAACTAAAATGATGAAAAATATTGAAAAACGACCAGAGATATGCCTGTTTAAAGTCCTTCACCTAGGCAAGCAAAAACAAAAGAAGTGTGATGCATAGCGCTCTGCCTTTCACTCCCAAAATACCCGAGCACCCAAAATACCCTCAAGGAGGGCCAGGCACCCAGGGGTTGCTGTATCCTTATTGTGTATTATTTGATTGGATATGGTTGTTAATGAAGTCCTTTCCCCCAGGCTCTCATACAGTCCCAGGAACGCCATCCCTTAGGGCCCATTTAAAATACCTATGTCCATATCTTGGGACAAGAAAAAAATCAGGAAGGGGTATGTTGTCAGGCTCCTCCCCACATGGTGGTGTGCCATCCCCTGCTCCCCATGCCCTTGTCTGAGGGAGCAGGGTACACACTGCCACAGCACACCTCCCCACAGGAGCAAGCAGAGATCATGAAGTTGCCAGTTCTCATCCTGGCAACCAGCAGTGCTGGCCACGCAGGAAGCCGGCTGGGCAGTTAGGAGTGGGCTCCTGGCACTCCCTCCAACATTATGCAGCAACTAGGTGTCCGGTAGGCACAGGCACCCAGGTTTAAAAAAAAAGAAAAGAAAATGCAGCAGTTCAAGGTTGCTGTAAAAAACAAAGTGGAGGGAGCTCGTATTCATAAAGCAGACTGAAGGAGCCGCCTATAGTACTCTGGGTGGGATAATTTGCATTTTTTCATATGCTTGGGTGGCCCATGATGAGAAGGGCATCATCAATGATATGTTGAGGATTTGTTAGGGCTACGAGATGTGCAGTAGCCCCTCTGGAGTGTTTTATTAAAATTAGCCATAAGTATCCTTGGACTTGTAATTAGGACCCCCGCAGAGGGTTTCACTGTTAGTGAGCATTCCTAGTGCCTGTGCTTTTTGTACAGAGGTTCTGGAGTGCTGGGACCATTTGGGGCTGGGCTTATGACTGCAATCACATTTTAATATTGACAAAAGAAAAAGTTAGACATGTGCTTAAAATAGATTGTTATAATGAATGCATTTAAGCATTCTTATTATTCATATTGGTTTTAATGGTGGGACACTGTAGACTTGCAGAATATGACTGCTTTATTAATGTGGTAACACTCAGAAAAAAACAATAGGCCTGCCTTATTTAAAGCAGCATCCCCTTGTATGGGGATGTTGTAGCTGGTTTATCCTAGCGATTCCACTTTCTGGGATATCTCTATACCTTCAGAAGTCATGTCTGACAATACACAGCCACAGCAGTACTTTGCCACTGATGGTCATTCCCATGCCAGGTTCCGAAAGCCAACAAATATGGGTTCAGAAAATAGGTGGGGTGAAGTTAAAAAGTTTAGGGGTGACTCTACAGAAAGGGCCAGGTCCAACAGTTGCAAAAGCTGGTGTCTCCTTGTAGTGTCTAAAGTATGGCTTCTACATAGTACGCCATGTTGCCAGGGTAGATCAATTCAGAGAGGCCTACTATGCACAAGTTACTGCATTGCGACCTGGCTTCCAAGTCCTAATTCTTCTCCCTGAAAACACTGAACACCTTGCTTATTTTCCAAGAGTTTTTCATTACACCTAACCGTGTCATCTTCAAGAGAGAAGATTCAGCTTCTCGGCCATGGTGATAACGCTTTTCTTGACTGTCAAGTACAGTGATTAATTTATCCACTTGTGAGGCCACCGTATCAATCTTTTTATCTATCAAAGTTAGACTCTTTTGAATGTGGACCAGCAATGCTTTCATGTCTACACCTTTTGTATCCACCGAAGGCCCTTGCGACAAGGATGTCCTCTCCTATGAGTGTCATCTGCCTCCTTTTTTTGCCTGGAATTGAAGTTTTGCTTGTTTGAAATCACTTCCATACCACAGCTTTTGCGAGTAACATTATTAATTGATGGCAATTCCTAGGGATGTATATACCGGCACAAGGAGCCTCACTAGAACATGGCCATCTTGGAACCTGGTATTCTGGCATCCCCTTTAATATTTACTAGAGTCCACAAGCTCACCTCCTTTGCAGTCTGGGGGTAGTCTACACAAACTATGCAGGATGACACCTAACTTGTAATATCAGTGGGATTGGCATCTTCTGATCCATATGACAACTTCCACAAATGTATCGACAAAATCACTGACTGTCTAACCCCGATGTCCCTCAACTTTAATGATCAAATATTGATTTTGACTCTTAGAAGTAGAAAATGGAAGCTGGAGGGAAGGGCATTGGCAGCTATGCAAGTTTCTCTAAGACTGGCACCAGTTGGGCAATGGAATATTTTTGGAACACAGTAAATGACTTGTAAAGTGTTTTGGGTTAAAATACTTGCTAGGCTAGTTAGTGGAATCATTCCTTTGCATTCTTAAGTTGGGTTTACTCTGTCTGGAAAAGAAGAAAGTTTGAGGGACAAACTGGTTGATGAAAAGGGGAGAAGTTGTGATTCGGTCATTCGTTTAATGTTGATGAGATAGATCTGTGGTATATTATCGATTTCATTATGGCTGGTTATTTTTTGATGGTTTGGACTAGTAAGGCATATACTTGTGCAGTACTGGAAATTAGGGTAATTGCACCAGATCCCAGTTCTGGAGGTTATTTTAGGCTGGATCTGGGATCCAACGGACCCAGAGAAATATGCTGAATTTGTCCTTGGGTCAATTTCCTTCAGAAGAAGAGACGTTTCAAGGCATGGGCAAAGTGGTACTGGCCCCGGGCCCCAGCTTGTTAATGGGCCCCCTGATAGAGCCAGCTCTGTTCTGCAGAGTCTCTTGCCCTGAAGACAGTGTATAATTCCTAAAGGGATTGTTTTGAATACGTTTTCCTTCAATTTATTTTTAATGTGAGTGATATGCGAAAGTCTATTACAGATAGCTTGCAGAGAAAAGTTGTGTTTGTTTCATGCAACACCCATAAAAAAGGTTCTTTTAGATCAAAACAGGACCTCACATATGAGAAATGGGAGGGTGGAACACTGATTATTTGCAGCAATATAAGTGAGCTGCAAAACTGAAAAGCACGGATCACTGTCTCTGAATATTAAATGTAAACACATTTGTACAAGAGTACCTGTGCACCAGGTGCGTCGCCCATCCCCTGCATTAGCAGTTACAGGAGGGTCTAGATTCTATAGGGGGTCTCCACTGTCTACAATTCACAGAAAAAGTACTTATCATTAATGCTATAAATAAATACAGCACAGAAGAGTAACCGGGGCAAGGAAGAATGAAGGATTGGTAAATATGCAAGGGAAAAATGAAAGGAATACTGAATGAAAGAACGCAAAGAAGGATAGATGGGTCCGTGGGTGAATGAATGGGTGGGTTAAAGGATGAGTGCATGGATAGGTGGATGGATATGTGAAAAGATGGCAGAGTAAAGGGATTGATGGATAGGGGGATAGATGGACAGATGAAAGGAGGGCACTGTAAAGGCATGGCTAGGTGGATGGGCAGGTGAAAGGATGGCAGAGAAAGGAATGGATGTTGAGTGGGTGAAAAGATGAGTGAATGGATGGCAGAGAGTAAAATGAGTGAATGGATGGCAGAGTGGGTTTATGGATGAATGGATGGTAGAGCGGTTGTACTGATGAAGGTTGGGAGAGTGAATGGATGGATGGATCGATGGATTGCTAAGTAGATAATTGGACAGCGGACTGGATGGATGGCAGAATGGATGTATGGATGTCAGAGTGGATGGATGGGTCGATGGCAGGCAGAGTGGATGGATGAATGGCAGAGTGAATGGGTTGATGTCAGAGCAGAAGAATGGCAGAGTAGATGGATGGATAGATGGCAGAGTGGATGAATGGATGAGATGGGGAAAGATTGATGATGAAACAATGAATTAGTGACAGAGTAAAGGTAAAACAGTGGATATTGGGGGTGGAGGGAAGGGGATGGATGAATGGATAGATGCTTGGACTGGAGAGACAAAGGAGCTCTTATAGAGAGGGTTGAGATCACTTGCTGCGCTTGCTTGGTGTCAGGGCTTTAGTTAAAAGTATGGAGTATTTTCTGACTACTCCTTTGCTGTGCCATGCCAGTGATCTGGCCAAAGAGGGTTGAAATTGGATCATTAATTCAAAACTACTTCGAAGAGGGGCCCCAAATACGTTTGTCTCAGGGCTCCCCAAATCCTTAAGATGTCCCTGTTCATAAGGACACATTTCAACAGCGCCTGCACATTGCCTTCATTGTATATGGAGCAGCAAGGTGGCAGGGGGATTTCTTATTTGCGCTTCCAGCTGGGCCCTAAACAAAGGCCTGATTTAAAGGGCCATCAGTCCTCCTTCTCTTTGTTTGAGAAAATACTAAGCAATTAAAGGAAACAAAGCTTCACAACATGTTATCACTTTACAGGTACTTAAGAGAAAATTTTATTTAGAGGCATGATTTTAACTTTGTGCAACTCCCGATGTAAGAGATGTTCTTGCACTGTAAGAATGCAAGATTTATCTGTCTGTATGAGTAATTACACTAATATTGATGTAAACAGCACCTACTACTTTTTTATTTAATTCCTCTACATTACTACTTATCCCAGTGTAGGTCATAGTGCCTTACATCACACACATAGGCACAGTAAATCTTACACATGTGTAAATGACTGTACAGGTAATGACCATAAAGGTTACAACTTGTAAGGTGTAGAAATAACATATCATCCATACCAGCCGACATTATGGGGGTCATTATGACCCTGGTGGTCACTAGACCTCCAGGGACACAGTGGTGGTCAGACTACATCGGTTATGGCGGTCTGTGGCGGAGCCGCCACTGTCCAACCGCTGACACCGCAATGCACTTGGCATGGGCAGTGCAGGGGCCCCCATGCACAGCCCCATCGTGCATTCTACCGAATTACGGGCAGTGGAATGCACGACAGGTGCTGCTGCAACTACTGCAACTGCTGCACTGCCACATTGCAGCCGCCCTGTTGCCCGCTGGGCCGGTGGGCAGAAACACTGTTTCCGCCCGCCGACCCAGCAGGGAAACCATAATAGGGCCGGCGGGGTATGGTGGTATAGCATTGGCAGGTGGCCTCCGCTGCCCGCCAATGTCATAATGAGGGACTATGTATTAAGACTGAATGGTCAGGAGAAACGTAAAGACAGGATATAACAATTAACACAGTAATTGTGGTTGTCTGTACTAACAAGGCTTTATTGCTTCCAAGGGCACCCTTGTTTAAATACGAACAGATTGAGAAAAAACAATAAGGATCTAAACCTAGGACTCACAGTATTGCATGCAGCTCTTTGATGCCGTGTGTATAGACCACTGTGCTATATTAAAAGATATGCAAACTTATGACATGGAAGTAACAAAATGATCTTAGTGTCAAAAACATTAATTCACTTACATATATATATATATATATATATATATATATATGTATATATATATATATATATACATAAGTATATATTACAAGTCTGTGATCTGCATGTTATATGATGTGCTTTGCAGTGACTAGTGTGACTGGACAAAACACAGAACTCACCTAGAACTGTGTGAACCACCAGAGTTAACTTCCACAATTATAATAACCCCTTCAAAATTGCTGGGCACTCAATGATCTCTGCAGTAGGTGTCAACCCTGTATGATATTTTAAAATGCAGCCCCACTGTGCCCAATGAAGTAATCTAGAACAGGTTTAATGGCACATATGTCCTTGTTGCCAATTTATTTACAGTTGTTTTAAATAATTGTATACATTGACTGTCAGACTCTGCTTTTCAAGCTCCTTCCCCTCGTGAACCCACCCCCTTTCCCCTGACACATCTTGAAGGTTCTACTAAGAAGTGCTCCTGGGAGAGATGGGAATTATTTGGTTTGGTGAGACAAAAGACTTGATTCAGATTAGTTAAATCAATTTATCCTAGCCTTGAGAAAATATGCTATGTAAATTATTGTTATGTGAAAAGTTTGACTGTAATCTCAGAATAAAGTGGGGCTGGTAATGCACCTCCTTTTGTTCATGATCGTTATTCCTTCTCTTTCGGTGATTGGTGCCGTGCTTGAAATAATGAACCTCAGCGCAAAGCCGAGAATGGCTGATGGCAGTTTATTTATGTCTTGGTTCAATAAGGCTCTCCCTTAGCAGAAAACTCTAATGCATTCAACCATGTGTTCAGCACAGATTATTTGTGTTGTCAATGGTAACCTGCAGAGAAGCCGATGCAGAGTCTGCGTGAAGTACACTGAAATATCCAACGTCTTCCCATGCACTTACCTTTGACAAGTTCACTCACATTTTAATCAAGAAAATGAAAACCAGAAGGCTACATTAATCCATTTATCCTGGTCATCAACCAGCAAGTAAATATATTACGCTGAGCTATTTTATTGTTCTCCAAGTCTGTATCTAATTTTCTCCCAATGTCCTTCACGCTCCCTGATTGAATTGCCTGGTATTGAGAATGATTCCATCACCGGTTCTCTGCACTCAAGAGCTTCCTATTCACGGGGTTTAATGACCTTGAATTTCTCTGCTGCTTGAGGATGGTGGGGTGGATGCATCTAGCTCAAGCATGGATGCATCTGATGCATGAACAAATTGGTTTCATCATTTCTAGGTGAGATTAGTGTTGGCAGAATACCACATTTTGGCAAAACGCAATTTTTCCATTTTTGAGATTTCTGTTTGAAGCATTGTCTTTCAGGTGTGTTAGTACCTATTAAACAAACTAAGACTACTACTCCAAATGTGCACTTCTCTGCTATTGGAAAGCTGATGAGTGAAAAAGTAGTGATTTGTTTGCATGTTGGGAGTGCTTGATCCTAGGTAAGGTGGTTATAAGGAGGTGCTGTTTAATATCTGGTGGAGCTAGAGGTTGCTTGGTAGAAGTTCTTTGGGCAATGTTAGGCAAAGGAGGGGGATGTATAAATATTAGATTAAGAGTGCATGGCCTCAAGAAGAAGGACTGCATAGAACCAGGGCCAGGATGATTAGCTGAACAAAAGGGATCTGATAATTGTATATAAATGGCATATTACATAGCTGCCAATAAATCCTACTTCATGTGGTGTGACCCCTACGGTTACTCCTCACTTTTATCAAATGATGGTTTGAACTTTGGAACTTGGCTACACATCCTAATAAACACATAAGTGAGACAGCTTGAAACAGGGCCTCAAGCTGGATAGAGCTAGAGGTGCCCATGTGATATGGAGACCCATGTATGCCATAATGTTACATAAAATGGGGCTTTGGAGATAAAGTCATGCTACAGAAGGCCCCACTGTGGAAGTTGAATAAGTTCCTTCAGAATAGGCACTGTTGGCGTGTTGAATATTTAGAGCTTAGAGTAGGTCCAGAGAGACTGGCCCATGAGTAGAACTTTCTTTATATTTGCTGAAGGATATTGTGAACATTTGTGTAAATGTTTATCAAATGTCTGATAAAGTGAAAGAACATGGAAGTAGCTTGTTTCATGTAAGGCACACGATTGCCAGTAGCTGGAACATGTCTTCACTATCAGTTCAGGAATGCAGGTTATATGTGTATAATTATTGTGTATCAGCAGCTGTGATATTGGTGTTAGCTTAGTCTTAGTCTATGAGCTTCAAGCCCCAACAAAGGTTCCAGGACTCACCAGAGTTCCATGACATCACAGCTGGTAAGACATGGAAGACTAACAATGAGCTCACAGCTGGAGAAGACATGTAAGACTAACAATGAACTCACAGCTGTAGAAGACACGTAAGACTAACAATGAACTCACAGCTGGAGAAGACACAGGAGAAAAGATTGAAGACTAACTATGTGCTCACAGCAGAGAAGACCTGAAAGACTAACAATGAACTCACAGCTGGAGAAGACATGGAAGACCAACTTTGAACCCACAACTGGAGAAAATAATTAATAATAATAATGACATTGCAGCTGGAGAAGCCACAGAAGATTAACATTTTATCACAGCGGAGAAGGCAGGGGAGATTAGCAATGATATCACAGCTGGAGGAGAAATGGAAAAGTAACAATATCATCAACGCTGGAGGAAACAGGGAAGACTAACAATGGCATTGCTCCTGAAGAACAAGTAGGAATAAATACAGACTTCACACTCGAGAAAAGAGGGAAGATTAACATTGATATCACAGCAGTGAAGGAAGGGAAGACTAACAATGACATCACACCCTAATAAAGATATGAAAGACTAAGGCCCTCATTATGATCTCTGCGGTAAAAACCGCCAAGATCCGCGCTAGCGGTCAATAGAAGACCGCCAGCACGACTACCCTCCCGCCGGCCGTATAATGTTTTCGCCGCTGGGCCGGCGGGAAAAAGGTCCGTAACATTGACAGCGGCTCCAAATGGAGCTGCCACCAATGTTGGTGTGCGGCAGGTGCAGCAGCACCCGTCGCACAGATCACTGCCAACCTACACGATGGGGCACTGCACGGGGGCCTCAGCACTGCCCAGGCCAAGTGCATGGACAGTGCAGGAGCCCCCAGGGGGGCCCCAGAGTGCCCCTTCCGCCAGCCTTTCTTTGGCAGGGGAACCCGCCAGGGAAAGGCTGGTGGAAAAAGGGATAATTATCCGAGGGGCAGCGCTGCCCTGTCGGAAAATTATTCCCTCCACCGTCAGTCTGCCTGTCGGCGGCAG
Organism: Pleurodeles waltl; assembly: GCF_031143425.1. Lineage (NCBI taxonomy): Eukaryota > Metazoa > Chordata > Amphibia > Caudata > Salamandridae > Pleurodeles > Pleurodeles waltl. The sequence continues at coordinate 51,293,065 of NC_090440.1, read as the reverse complement.
CCTGGCGCTGGAGGAGGTGTATCCATTATACGGCGGTTCAGACCGCTGTGCTGGTGGGGGTCTTTGCCCCCGCCGCTGGCATGGTGGTCTGAACTGCTGGGCTTCATAATGACCCCCTAAATTACCGTACAGGCAAAAAAGAAAGGGAAGCCCTAAAAATGTCATCACTGCTGGAGAAGACTGGGCACACTAATAATGTCATCACAGCTGGAGAAGATAGGACACTAACAATGACATCACAGCAGAGAAGACACAGAAGACTAACAGTGACATTACAGCTGCAGAAGTAAGGGGAACAACAAAAAATCTCATCACACATTGAGAAGACAGGGCAAACTAACATTGTCACCAGAACTGGATAAACCACACAAAACTAACAATAGCATCACAAAAGTAGAAGACAGTGATGAGTTACAATAATATTACAACTGGAGAAGACAGTGAGCACTAACCATCTCATCACAGCAGAAAGGACACAAAAGACAATGAACTCACAGCTGGAGGAGAAAGGGAAGAGTAACAATGGCAACATAGATGAAAAGACAGGCAAGATTGAGAATCCCATCATACTGTGGAAAGAGTGAAGACTAACAATGACATCTCAGCTGGAGGATGCTGTGAGGAATAGCAATGCCATTTCAGGTGTATGAGACAGGGAAAGGTCATGACATCACACTTGAGGATGGGAAGGCACACACAAACACTACAATGCAACATGTCTCTTTAATACCCTCTTCAGTATAACACAAGGCGTGTAGAAAGACACACCACAACCAGACTGAACAGACAAATAGATGCGACACAGAGGCACCTGGAAAATAGGAATACATAGAATCTACAGGGAAAATCTCAATCTGCTAGATGATGCTAAAAACCTATACTACAGTTGCCAATTTAACCCAATGTTTTATTAAACTACAGTAATCGGGGTGTTGAAGAACAATCAGCCCATTGTGATCACAGAATGATGAAGAGCACAGAGACAGAAAGGTTGCACAATGTGTGGTCAAGGGAGACGGAAGAAAGGAAGACAACAATGTGTTTGAAGAGAAAGCTCCTGCTACATGGATTCTAGCAGACACTCTAGGCCGTAAAGAGATGAGGAGAAGAGTTTCCAAGACAAGTTGACTTTACTAAGTTTCCTTTGTTCTCGTGCTGTGAGCCCCATACCAAGATTTGTTGCTAAAGATTACTGGATCTATATGTTCAGAAATTGGATTGGGAGCCTATTTTTTGTTTGTGCTCACTTTGGGGCACATTTACAAGAAAGGTGGCGCATTTGTCCTGATGCGCCACTTTTCTAGCATCGACCCTGCCCCACCTAACAACACCATGGTTGCGTTGTATCTACAATACGGTGCAACAAGGCGGTCGTTAGGACAATAGCATAAATTTTTTTTACACTATTGTGACACTTTGCTGCTCTAGCATTAACAGTTTTGATGCTAGTGCAGCAAAGCACAGAGGGGCCCACTGATTAAAATGGGTGCGTCACTTTAGCGCCTGCTTTGAGTAGACATTAAAAATTACAGAAAAACTGGTGCAGTGAAATTATGTAAATTTCATTGCACCTTTTGTTTCAGGCATCCCTGTGCTGGAACCCCCTTTTGCATACATTATTCCTGGCGCAGGAATAATGAGGCATAAAGGGTCTACAAAGTGGGATAATACAAGTATTTCACCACTTTGTAAATACAGCGCCGGAGAACGGTCTACTTAACGTCGCCTTAGTGTCAACAAATATGATGCTGGGGGGTTCAAGATGGCGCTAGGGGCTTGTAAATAAGCCCCTTTGTGCCTTTTACTAAAATCACTGACTTTGCAACTTCTGTTTTAAAACCCTGAACTTTCCTATAATCTATGCTGCATACATTCTTATTTAACACTCACAAATTAGTGTACAAGATATATTTTTGCATACTTTTAACATTCTTCACCTGCTCAGGGCTGGTGTGCATAGAAAAACTATGCAAAAGGTAAAGATGCAGAGAAAAATTCTACAAACAAGTTTAATTAGAGGGAAACGTAAAACCACGATGCACAGAAAAAGTTCATAATCTGCTGTCTGTCACAAAGGGGATCACAAATATGAGAGGGGAGTTACTCGTACTAACTTAATAAACATACCCCTGATAGGTCTCAGAACGGATTAGGGACCCTTTGCTGGACAGTTTGTGGCAATGTCACCAGCTGCTGGCAGTTCGCCAGAGATATGTGAGCTAAATCTAGCAGTGCAAAATCAAAGTCAAGAAATCAGCACTATGTGTTTCTCAAAACAACTTAAACAGATCCAGCAAAATGACACCCATATTTGTAAAATTAGAAAAGTGGACCAGGAGATATGGGTTTTAAACGTTTTACACCAAAATGCTTCAAGAGCCACAAACAGATGTTAGGAGCGGATTTACTAATAATTCATGCACCACAGTGCATTTAGGCAAGTCGCTGTGCTGTGTGAATGGGAGAGAGCAGACCAAAATATGGCGATCTTCAGCTCTCTACACGCGCTGGTGCACCTGAGGGTGCCTAGTGCTAACGCAGGCACCCTTGAACCATGGCACAAGGGTGCTTGCCCTATGGGTAGGATGGTTGTTGAGTAGAAAGGGACACCCTCCTGCATAAAACATTCCAAAGAAGCATTTTTGTCTTTTTATGCATGATGCAAAATGCATTACGCATAGCAAGAGTAAGTAGCTAAGAGAAATAACATTATTCTCTTATTCATGCCTCTCTGTTCTCGAACTCCTACTTTGCAACCCTTAATAAAGCTGGAATTGTGTTGAATCCACGAGTGGATGCATGGGAATGGCAATGCTCCAACCATTGAATGCCTACCACTAAGAACTAGAACACAACACAGTGCAACCGCTGCATTGTGTTGAACTTATTTACAAAACCAAGCAAGGCTACATGGCTTTGTAAATCCCAAATAAGTCTTTGCGATTCCTTGCTTCATCTTGTGTGATGCAAGAGTGATGCAAAGGTTAAGTAAATCTGGGTCTAACTGTTTGCTATGGACCTAGGTGTAATTTCTGGCGGACCGCGAAGGAGAAAGTGGTGGCTAAGCCTAGAAGGTCTCACCAATCTAAGGGTTTACTTTCAGACATTTTTCTGGTTCTAAGAATCCTCCCAAGGGACAAGGCAGGATACTGGAGCTGGTGAGGGTCCCTCAAAGTTATATATCTTATCATTGAGCTACAGATGAAATCCTTTGGTTTTGGAACCGAAACCTCAGAGAGGGTCAAGGCAGAATTTCACTGCCGTTCAGGTCACTCCCAGTCCTTGGCAAAACTTTAATTATGCTCGAGTATCTGAGAAATTTGGGTAATCTCACCTTATTCTTTTAATGTGAAATTATTCAAAATTACACAATTTTGTTTGTTCTAGTAAAAAAGTATACCCCATTGGCACAGTAGCAACGAACCTAGGGAGCGAGAGGAGCTGCTGGGTGCTGCTGTTTGTGTTTTGTTGCATTTAACGCTATTGTCTTAGTGTAAAATGCATCCTCGGGTCCATTATGAATGAATCTGGGGGTGCATTTATCACTAAGAAAATAACACTAAATGCTGGGTTATCCTGCTTGCATAATTCCATGTAATCTAATGTAATTATCCTCTAAATTTGAGTAATTACGGTACGGCAAATTAGGACCTAGTCACTCCAACAATGAGGCAACTTTGCCACCTGACCCCAGTCCCAAGTTTTTATCTGATGGATTACTTTGTGAGGAATGTGATGGATATGCCATCCACCTTATGACTAGTGAATTAAATTTGTGTTGTTGTAACTGTCCTACCAAACTCAAAATCACAGAATTGGTTACTTTTTGACTATCAAAATTCTCCAGCTGGAAAGGCTGTATCCTTTACCTGGTCAGTGCTCCGTAAAGCCAGATATTTTTACCATGAGGTCCCACTAATGCGGTTTTCATGAATTTCATGAATGATGAATGACTTCCCAAGGAAGCACTGTCCCTGCGGTAGCCTCAGCACTTTCCTGGAGGAACTGGAATGTTCGGAAGAGGTGGTAGTGAGATGTCACTTCTGTATTGAGTACTATCCAAAATTTTCCACACTCAATCAGACCCTCTTTACCATAAAAAGATCTCCTTTTCCAGTACTTCTTCTTTCATCTTACTGAAAATCTTCCCAGAGTTCCTCACTCCTCACTCTCTTTGCATGAGCATGATGTTCCCTTTCCAACCTACCCCTACTAAAATGGGATAACATTCCCTTTCCCAGGGATGGACCTGGTGTTGGGAGCTGTGATAGAAATTTTAGATTGGCTAACTTCACTTGAGTCCCAGAGGCAAACATTTGGGTTCAATACTTCAAAAGATTAGTTTTTGGTGCAGCAATTTGTGTTATTGGTTAACTTTTGCTTTTGTTAATGCTAGATGGATGGTTACTGTCAAATGGTCACTATTGAAATAACTTCAGCATTCCTGCTTCTGAATGCAGTCACACTGAAGTTCAGAAGCCCAGTCTTTGACACCTATTCTGGAAGGGGTATTCTAAACTTGTTTTCTCCTGGGCTGAACATAGTAAAGTGTTAAAACTTTTATTTTCAACTAGATTTATACAAATCTACTTTCAATGATGAAGAAGATTTTTAATAACAAATGTAAAGATACTTTAAATTATTCATCTAGCATTCACCAAATTAAGTCTTAGAATTTGACTTTTAATCACATTAGGACCCTTTCATGGAAAATTTAGATTTTTTACAGAGTGACAAACAGCTGTTTGGAGCTGTTTACTTTGAGGATATACTAATATATACTATTTCTCAATATTTAGTTCTATAATGTTTATATCCACTTTTATACATTAAGTATCCAGCCTTGTGGGCTTACAAGACATACATAACGGTGATTTAACTAGCTTACTAGTTTTTCTTGCCATATCTCATTGCAGTGGTTTCAAAACTGCAGCCCAGCCAGAGCACAATGGTGTTTTTTGGGGTCATACACTTCAGTTACATAAGAAGTTGATGTAAATATACACCTCAACCCACATACAAAACTTAACTTAACGTTCAAGCAACTGGTGCATTTCCTGCAGCAGCTTATCCTGTATACACTCGAAAGTTAAATAGCCAATTGAGTGTAACTTATTTTAAATTGCATGTTTTTGGAGAAAATCAGACACGCCTTGACACTGTTCGGCATTTCAGTCCAGCAGGTGGTAGATATTATAATTGCAGACCCCATGGCCCAAAACCCTCCTCCATCCTTCAACCATCCCGACTACCCAGTCGCCATGGGCTGGAGCTGAAGGGGACCTTCCTCCCCAGACACCAGGCTGATCCCACTTATTCAGAGTAAAAGATGGGGGGGATAGATAACAGGTGGTAGTTGATTAATGAAGGTTTGGCCATCCCTCAGGAAGTTCAATAAAAGATCACCCCACCGTGTCTTCAGGCACTTGCCTAGTTCTGCGAGGCACAAGGGCAGGGGGTCACCATGTCTTGGGAACCGTTTCTGATTGCTCTCAGAAGCGTTCTGTAGCCCACTGACTTACTCTCACCAATCAGGCCCATTCTGTCAATATGGCCTGGTAACAAAGAGTTGTCGAGCCGGGTGAGATGATGGCTGTTAGTCTGCTGCTCTCAGAGCATCAAAAGGAGCAACCAATCAGTGAGAGATAAATCAGGGGAGCCTCTGGGAAGGAGGAGGCACCCCATAGGAAACACGTTGAACAAAGTCGCACCCAGGTACTCCAGGCACTCCTGTACACAAATGTGCTCCCCCGTGCCTCCCTGGAAAGGAGGCATGTCAGTTGCGGGATGGCAAGAGACGCACCCAGCAGGTCTGATCACACACAATGCAGAGCAGCAAATTCAGCACCTCCTTGGAAATTAGGCACAACGTCTGGTGTGTGGCGAGTTGAGTCACACCAGACAATTGCGATCACACAAAGAAAGAGTTACCAATTTCATATTTCCCTGGAAAGGAGGCACATTTTCTGGTGCGTGGTGACTTGGGTCGCACCAGACAACTCAGATCACACAAACAAAGAGTTACCAATTCCATACCTCCCTGGAAATGAGGCACAACGTCTGGAGAGCGGTGACTTGAGTCGCACCAGACAATTCCAGTCAGTTTAGCGGTGCTACACAAGGTAGAATGCGGCACTGCTATGGGTGTGCACCATCTCTGAGGGTCGCGACCTGTGAATCGGACACCACACGCAAGTAGCATGCATTTGGCGTGTCACACAGGAGAAATGCACCATTATCGAAAAAGCGGGGCAAACGGGGTCAAGCATTTGGTGAATCTGCTCACCACCAACAAGACGCCTATGCATGTTGAGGCCCCACGATGCAGGGCCACACTCCTTGAATGCAGGCAGTTCCTTTGGAGCTCCGCACCAGGCAATCCAGTCTCCAAGCACAATATTTGGTTCCATGCTCACGCTGCTGCTATCAGGTGAGATCCAGCAGACAGTATGGGCACTTAAGAATGCACTGCTCCCCAGCTGTCAAAGGTAGAAGGCGTAGGTACCTCGTGGGAGATCTTTGATCTTCCTGAGACCTCCACCAGAGAACAGGGTGCAAGCCAACAAGCCCTTGGAGAGCACGGTTTGGAGTGCCACACAGCAGCAGGCAGTCAGCCAAGGCCAGCCACAGTTCCGGAAGGGTGTGCAGTCCCTTTCAATGGCAGTAATCCTCCTTGTGCACAGCAGTTTCCGCTGGCAGTGTGCACCATGCAGTCCAGTATCTCCAGTCCTGCATCCCCACAAGAGTATCTCTACCTTGCTGCAGTGTGGCACCAATATTGTATACTGTAGTGTGCCTTGGAAGCCGGGGGTGGTTCAGAGGGTTCTCCTTTGAACCACAGATGCCTCCCCTAAATTTCAGTCCTGTCAGCCATGGGGCCATGGTATGCTACTCTTAATCTTTAGTGGGCCCATGACCTGGCTCCACAGATGCGCTCCACCAGCCTCCAGTGTGGACTAGAGTCAAATTAAAAGGCACACAAAGCATTTTAGAGCATAGAAATGTCCATAGAAATGCCCACTCTCTAGAAATGGAATTTCCAAGTTATTATTGACACAACCCTCTTTACCAGAGGAAGGGGTTTGTCAGGACAAATCTAATGATAGGAAACATTATGAGGCTGCTCTTCTGCATCCACTATTGCTGTGTTAACCTATGGGCAGAGCAACTCTGATAGTTAGTGAAAACACATGTGGGTATTCTTCACTCCCTGGGTATACCTGCCATTGCAAATACACAAGCCTGCAATGGAACACCATAGGTGCAAGTGTGCACACACAGGCTTGCTATGACAGGCTGGGCTCTTGTATACGAACAGCAGAGGTGCAAGCATGCACACACAGGCCTGCTATGACAGGCTGGACCCACATTCAAGAACTCTATAGGTGTAAGTGCACACACACAGGCCTGCTATGAGAGGCTCAGCACATGTTTTCAACCCCAGTGGGCCTGCGTGCACACTTTGGGCAGCACCGCTTCCTAGCATAGGTAGGAAAGGCACGCACACTTTCACATTGAAACAGTGGTAAGTGCCCAGGGTCCTAAGGCAAATGGATAGAGAATTAGCAAAATCTAGGTAGGGAATACCCAAATGGGGGTTCTTCACTACTGGTGCATGGGACACCCAGGTACACCTGCTCAGCCTTTTGACTACCACTTGCTAAGCCCTTCAGGGTGTGCTCTAGTGGTAGCAGAGGGCTCACTCAGGATTGGCTACGAAGTTAGATCTGCCAACCTAAGCACAGGCGCAATTGCACCTCCACAGGCCCAATACATGCTTGACTTGGCTATTCTGGTGGGTGGTAAACTCAGTTGAATCCCCCATGGTATGTGATGTATCTTTTTACACTCGGTACAGCATCTGAACTAATCACGTAACAGCCCCTTTCTGGGATGCAGTACAGTGGGGAAGTGCCCAGAGTCCTAACGCCACGCAAACAGAGTCAGCAAAGACCCAGGAGGAAAAAGCTAAAAGTTTCAGGAAAATTCCCTATGAAGGGCCATGTCCAACAGGCATGATCCAAATTATTATAACATGTGCCTGTGTGTGTGCCAGGAAGTATGTTTGCCCTGCAGTGCAGAACTTTTCTCCTGCAGAATTCAAGTAACACTCAAAACCCCAGCAGGAATCCCTTTGAGTGCCGAACCACCACCCAGACAAAATGACTTATCTGTAAATGGAAATCTTTATTAGCGGTAAGGTAAGAAGTTTGTTTTATTAGATATTAAAACAATTAGGAACAATTAATGTAACCGTAGAAAGAACTAATAGATGTCACTCAAGACCATTGTGTCGAAACGCATTTACTGTTTACGAGTGAATAAACAACTGTTTATGAGTGATTAAACAGATAGTCTATGAATTGTTTCCCATTTCTTTGAGCTAAATATATATATATATATTTATACACCTTTCACCTCTTACATTTTTACCATGCATATACCTTTACTGTGCATGTCTTTACAATGAAATTTGTGGTAAAACCATGCCTGTGAAAGGCATATGCGTGGTAAAGGTTTTTGTTGTAAAGGCATGTGTAGCAATCGTGTGCGTGGTTCCATCATCCAACCCATCAGGAGCTATGTGCTTCTACTCTAAATACTGCAGAAAAGATAAGGCTAATCAGTATATCTTGAGAACTTGCAGCAGGTAAGCCCCCAGAAAGGCCAGCAATACTGTGGAAGTTCAGTTGAATAGTCAGTTTGTAGCATTTCTGTGATTCTTGTCTGTCTGTAGACTCTGGAGCTACCCGAGAAGCACAGAAGTGCCCCTACCTTGTTGCACTCTATGTTTTTCCTATGCTTATGCCAGCCAAGTACCTTTGTCTCTCATGTGATACAGGTCATACAGAAAACATTTTGAGAGAAATGTATGCCCCAGCTGCCTCCATTAGCAATGTTCATTGCACAACTTACAGAGACTGGATATAATAAGTATTTCACAAACCTTTTTGTGCATGAGCGCAACCTTGAATATATGTTACTGATGACTGAAGGAGAGTCGTGTGCGAAAACTATGACTCAATTTTTTTACTCATGAGTGGATGGTGAAAGGAATCTTGCAAAACAAAAGCATTTTTCAAGTCCTGATGCTCCCACTGACGCCCTACCTTGTGCAATATTGGTAAACCCATAATTCCTGCAGAAATTACACAAATTATTCAATAAATAAATTATGTGATTTCATTGACCCCCCTCGGGCATATTTATGAGAGGCTTGCGCTGCCGTACCTATGGGCCTTTGAATGTCAAGGCAGTGCAAATTGCTCCATTTCCTTAGTCTGCGCCAAGCAGGCATTCCATGGGCATTGGGGTGGGTTTTCTCATGCACTGCCAATGGATTTTGACTTATCTCCAGATTTACAAAATCCTGTAAGCCTGGGGATGTGCCAAAACTTTACGCCTCCCTAGCAGAGGTGCAAAGAGGTGAAATATTAATATTTATCCTTGGTTTTCCTCTTTCCATGTGTGCTTCATTCTGTAGCACACACAGAAAGAGGAAAACGCCTCCCATGATTGTTTTTGTGCAGGAAGGAGTCCCTTCCTACAGAAAAACAAGGATGCCTACAAAGCAAACACCACTGCACTATGGTGCAAGGGTGCCTGTGTTGGCACTAGGCTGCAGAAACGGCACTACCACAGGGGAAAGGAAGGAGTGCACACTGCGCCAAATCTCCATAAATTTGGGCCCTAGTATTTTGGTGATGTGGTCTGTCGTGATTGTATGCTCGTACAAGGGTATGGGCTGTCAGTATATTGCAACATATATTTATTTGGTCTTTGCATGTCCATTGCAAGCAACATGGTCTTGTGGCTCTTTGGGCTGTCTGGAAGACTCTGGTTTGCATTGGGTAGTTTGATTGCAAAAAAGTTGGTGTTTGTGGTGGTGAACTTCGTTGCAGTATTTGTGGGTCAGGTACCCTGCCTCTTTCATCGAAAGTGTTGCTGTGAATGTTCCTTTTGATTAGATGAGTGTGTATTTTTTTCTGGTAAAATTTAAAGGAGAGGGCGTTATGAGCTCCTTTGTTAAATTATTGTCAGTATGAGTGTGTGTCTCTGTGTCAGCGGTACCAGAACAAATTACAAAGTAATAATGCTACCATCAATGTTACATCACTGAAGTCATAAAGATTGTGAAAATCCCAAGCGTCACACAAAGAACAGGTGTAGCAAATGAGCCAGGTCCACTCAGCAGAAAAGCTTGGAGTGATAGTGCACTGTTATTTACTGACTGCTAAATTTCTATTTAATTGTCCATTTAATTTGCACAGACGTAATTTTACTCCTAAAACTATATAGGACTCTATGCAAAATATGAATAATGTGTGGGATTTCAGCAAATATTTATAATTTGTGCATCACCTCGTAAAGTGTTGTAAGAAATTGGATTATTAGTTGAGATGGGTGAGAACCCCACTCAATAAACACAAACCTTGTCAGCGTCAACCACAAAATTCACAAAATAAACCTGCTGTAGGAAATTGGGTTGTTGGTTGAGGGAGGTGTCAAGTATTTATGCAACATAAAAACAGTAATAAAGTGGAAACACAACACTTGAAAAATCACCACCAATTTAGAAACATGGAGCACATTACAAAAAAAAAATGATACCAGAAGAACAACAATCAAATCAGTACAACTGGAGATATACAGTTTCAAAGTTTTAGGAAAGTATAGAGTCTAAAAACACAAAGTGACCCTTGGCCTCATCACATATTCAACAAGGCCAACTAATATGTCGCACCCGAGCTCAGACACATCCTCAACTGTCCCTTACAGACAGCCACTTTCCCAAAGGACTGGAAGCACACCGAGATCCACCCACTTTCGAAGAAACCCACAGCCGACCACCTGGACCTCAAAAATTACCGCCCCCATCTACTGCCTTTCCCAGTAGAGGTCATCGAAAAAGCCATCAATGCTTAGCTCCAATAGGACATCAAGGACAACAACAACCTAGACACCTCCCAATCGGGCTTAAGGAGCAATCACAGCTCGGAGACCACCCTCCTTGCCGCCCCAGATGACATCTGCTCGCTCCTCAACCATGGGCGTACAGCAGCCCTCATCCTACTGGACCTATTGGCCGCCTTCAATGCAGTCTCACACCTCACCCTCTGCTCCAGGCTCCACGCAGGCGTCGTCCGCGGAAAGGCCCTATAATGGATGCGCTCCTTCCTGTCTGGCCGAACAAAATGAGATAGACTCCCGCCTTACCTGTCAGAACTTACGGAAATCAGCTGCAGAGTTCCACAGGGCTCCTTCCTGAGCCCCACACTCTTCAATGTCTACATGGCCCCTCTCACATCCATCATCACGGACTGAACATCATCTCCTACGCTGATCATTTCACTGACCGAAAACCCCACTACGGTCAAGAGGAATTTCCACAACGGGATGGAAGTTGTCGCCGCCTGGATGACGGACAGCTGCCTCAAGATCAACTCTGTCAAGACCGAGATCCTGGAACCATCCAGCCTGAGATGACTCCAGGTGGCCATCGACCCTCGGCTCCCCAACCCCACTCCAACAAGCCATGCACTCAAACTCAGCGTCATCCTGGACTCATCGTTCACCCTGACCTGCCAAGTCAACTCAGTCACATGCTCCTGCTTTCACACACTCCAACTTCTCCGGAAGATCTGCAAATGGATCCCAAAGGATTGCCGCAAAACTGTAACTCATGCCCTGGTTATCAGCAGACTCAACTACAGCAAAGACCTCTAAGCCGGTACTACCTAGAAGAACATCAAGAAATTACAGCACATCCAAAACACCTCTGCCAGACTCATCCTGGACATTCCCCACCGCAAACATATTTTCATTCACCTAGGAGACCTCCACTGGCTCCCTATCGAGAAGAGAATTAACTTCAAGCTCCTCGTCCACGCATACAAGGCCCTCCACAACGTAGGGCTTGACTACCGCAACCACCGCATCACCTTGTACTTCCCCACCAGACCTCTTCGCTACGCTCAACAAGCATTAGCCACCGTACCCCACATACGGAAAACTTCAGCTGGTGGGAGATTCTTTGCCTACCTCAAGCAAAACAGCAGGCAGTCATAATCGCTACCCCAATTCAGGAAGGACCTTAAAACCTGTCTCTTTGACTGAATCTCAGAGGACAAACCCCCTTAGAGCCTTAAGACCCTTACAGGTGAGTAGTTGCGCTTTATAAACCCTGATTTGATTTGATTGATTTGAAAGTGCCACTCATGGTCATCAGGCTGCTCTAGACTGGGGGAAAATCACAAGTTTAGGCTGACTGTGATGGAGTGTGGGAGTGATACAGGGACCAGGTGAGTCTCGCTGAAAATGTTCCTCCTCAAAGTCCACCATAAAGAGTCCAGTTTGCAGTGGAGGAGGTCACAAGGAGAATGGAGGGATTCGCAGATGGTTGCCTCTGTAGCGTGAAGAGCGGGCTGGGTGTTGTGGATCGTTGTTCCTTTAGCATAAAGATCCGGTCTGGCATCGCAGGTGTCATTGCTGGAGCTTCACGTAGGCTGTTGATGCTGTAGCATGCAGTGCAGATTTTGCATTGCAAGTCGTCACTGGGAGTCACTGAAGCATGAAGAATCAGGTTCACCAGAGCTTTGCGTTGACAGTCATTGCAGGAGGCAGAGCCTCGAGCAGATGGGCCTGTACATGGATGCAAAGAGACCAAATCTTCAGGATTTCACCTTTCTTGGCAGAGGAGTGCAATCAGTTGCCAATAAGGGGCCAGGACCTAAGGAGGCACCTCTTGGTGATCAGAGACTCACTATAGCAGAGGCCAGCAGCGCAGGCAGGGTTCAGGCAGGTACAGTTGCAGGTACAGTTGCAGCAGGTCCATTGGGCAGTTGCAGGGAGGCCTCTGGAGCTTGTTGTGTTCCTGTAGCTCAGAATGGAGGCCAGTTAGCTAGCCCTTTGAGTCACTCTGGTGGTCCTGGATTCAGGTAGCAGGTCCAGGCTTCCTTCCTCAGGCAGCAGGCCAGTCCTTCCAGCAGAAATCCAGCAGAGCAGTCCTTTTTCTGGGTCTTCAAAAGGGCCAAATGTGATCTGATGAGTGATTCACGAGGTCCAATATTTATACTTGGTTCCAGCTGTTGAAGTGGGTGGACTCCCTGTACTACCTTTACTTCTGGTTCTGGAAAGTTCCTCCCTCTCCTGTCAAGGCTCTCAGTAGTCTAGGATGACAGAAGGCAGGTGTCAAGTTCCTTTGTGTGTTTGCTGGAGGCAGCCTTTTTAACTGTGAGTGGGGTATTGAACAGTTCTGCCTCAAACATAGACAGCTTCAGACCCCAAGACTCTCCAAACTCACCAACAATGCCCCAACCCGGATCCACTGAACCCCCACAGTACCTGCATGCCTGGACCCCCTCACGAAAGACGAAACTCGCTCCATCATGAGCAGTATCTACTCTGAAGCCCCCACTGATCCTTGCCTTCACTACATCTTCAACAAAGCTAGTGCCTCGATCACACCCAAACTCCGCAAGACCATGAACTGCTCCCTAGAGTCGGTGACCTTCCCCGAGGACTGGAAGCACGCCGAGATCCACCCACTCCTGAAGAAACCCAAGTCCGACCCCATGGATCTCAAGAATTACCGCCCCATCTTGCTACTGCCTTTTCCAGCCAAGTATGTTGAAAAAGCAGTCACCACTCAGCTCTGCCAACACGTCGAGGACAACACCATCCTGGACATCTCCCAATCAGGATTCAGAACTAACCACAGCGCCAAGACCAACTTGCTCGCCGCCACAGATGACATCCGCTCTCTCCTTGACCGCAGCCAAACAGCAGCCCTCATCCTACTGGACCTGTCGGCCGCCTCGCTCGCCCCAATCCTCAGTAACTATGGATTGAACAGTGTATCCTACGCCAATGACGCCCAGCTGATCATCTCCCTGACTGAAAACCCCACAACGGCCAAGAAGAACTTCCAAGACGGGATGGAAGCAGTCTCCACCTAGATGAAGAAGAGCTGCCTTGAGCTAATCTCTGACAAGAATGAGATCCTCATCCTGGGACCCTCCTCCTCAGCCTGGGACAACTCCTGGTGGCCCTCCACACTGGCAGCCCACCCCTACAGACCACGCACTCAACCTTTTCGTCCTTCTTTACTCAGGGCTCACTATGACAAGACACGTCAATGCTGTCGTCTCCACCTGTTTCCACACCCTCTGACTGCTCCGGAAGATCTTCAGATGGATCACAAGTGACTGCTGCAAGACTGTATCACACGCCCTGATCACAAGCAGACTTGACTACGGCAACGCCTTCTATGCTGGAACCACTAGGAAGAACGTGAGCAAGCTACAACAAATCCAGAATGCATTTGCCAGACTCATCCAGAACATCCCCCGCCGAGAACACCTCACTGGACACCTGAGAGATCTCCACCGGCTCCCCGGTGCGAAGATGATCAACTTCAATCATCTTGCACATATATACAAGGCCCTCCGCATCCTTGGACCCAGCTACCTCAACCACCGCATCACCTTTCACTCCCCTGCAAGACCTTTCCGCTCCTCCCAGCAGGCACTCGCCACCATACTCAGCATAAAGAAGCCCTCAGCTGGAGGAAAATCCTATACCTACCTTGCGGCAAAATGCTGGAACACCTTGAATTCAGGAAGGACTTTAAGATCTGTTTCTTTGACTGAATCTTGATGACCTACCCCACAGTGCCTTGAGACCCTACAGGTGAGTAGCATGCTTTGAAAATGCTAATTGAATTGAATTGAAACATCCTGGCAGGATGGACCATCCTAGCATCAGCCAGTCCCCCTTTGTCTCACTGTCTGGGAGGAATACACAAAGGCCAAGTGCCAGCTATTCAGAATCATGTCACCCAAAGCACAGGCAACAAGTACCAAATGGTTAGGACAATAAAATGACAACTTTCAAAAAGTGGCATTTGCAGAATCAGGACTTGAAATGTGACTTTATCATTAAAGATGATTTTAAATTACAATTTGCTTGAGGGTAAACATAATTTTCCTCTCTGCTCGCAAACTTAAGTTGTCACTTATTATTAAGTGTAATAAGATATCCCAAAGTTGTCCTACGGGGGGATAGATTTTGTAATAGTGAGAAACGACCTTAGGAGTTTTTCACTACCAGGACATGTAAAACTTAAACCCACATGTCCTAGCTGTTAAATACAATTTACCTCCAGGATCTACCTTATTAAAATGGAAGGTTTAGGCCTGGCAAAAAGGAGTGTAAAACTGAACCTCAGGCAACAGTGGCAGGCCTCTCAATCAATCTGGCATTAAAAGACTACTTTGGTGGGTGGCTGCGAGAAAATGCCCACTTTTTGCCTGGTATGTGATTTAGCATCAAATTTGTCAGTACCCAGAGCCCCTACTAACCAGGTTCCCTGGGACAGATCTCTTTCCCTATAACTGTTGTGATGTATTGGCACAATTGGCAACACCTTTAGCTGCCACTATACGTCCCTGGTAAATGTTACTTAGGTACCCAGGGCATGGGGGTACTAAGGGTAGGCCCCTGAGAGCAGCAGCACAGATTGTGCCATTCTCTAGGGCCATGCATCAACAAGCACCCGGCACTGCCATTACAGGCTGAGTGTTCTGATGCAATCCTAAAAGACAAACTCAACATCGCACAACGCTTGTGTGCCCTGTTCACTATACACTGACACCCCTCTGGCAGGCCTTCCAGCCCTAGGGCAGGGTGCACTATATGATATGTGTGGGCATAGGTGAATGAGCAATATGCCCCTACTGTGTCCTGCCAAACCTGGGACTTAGTAAGTGAACAGGGCAGCCTGTATTGTCTCACTCTCCTCCTAAGAGAGCTGTTAGAAAATGCAGAAAAACGCAAATAAAGCAGGGGAACATACATCTTAAACCAACGACAGAATATGGTCATAGAAGTAATGTAGCTAATAACGAGATTATAATTAATAAGGACAATGTGAATTGTGATCTCTTGGGTCACATCGCTAAGCTATTTGAGGAAAAACTAGACCATATGACTAAACCTCTTATGGAAAAAATTGAATTGTTATCTACGGAGGTATCTAGGTTGGGTGGTCTTTTAGATAAGATGTGTAAGGAACAGACTATGAAACAGTCTGAGCTACCCATCCAATCCGGTAACTCTGCACAATTGGTTGTAGCACAGAGGTCATGTTTACCAGAATCTAGGGAGCCACCATGTATGGTGGATAGTACCTCTCATATGAAAGCAGCTGCATCCAATACCGTGAGGTACACTACTCCCGAGAACAGGCCAAATCATATTAATCTCCCACCTGATTGTGAACCATATGTCATAGTCCTTTCGAATGTTCCTCCCTTAGACCCAACAGCAATGAATTTCCGTGAGGAATCACATGATTCTCTCAAACGGAAATCAGTTGCTTGGCTAAACAAAAATTGTGGTTTCCCCCCACATTTATCCGACCATATACTGTCTACTAGACAGGTATCATGGATCGGAAAAGCGAGGAAAAAATGTAAGGGGGATTGTGTAATTGTTAATTTTAGGCACCCTCAACATGTTGCGACTGTTCTTCTTAGAGCAGCTTCTCTGGATGTAGAGGAGTCTGACGTGGGTGTGCACCCTTTGGGCTATTTTTATAGACATCTAGCCAGTACATCAGAATTTTCTAAAAAACACAGACTCTTGACTAATAGAAGGAACACAAATTTTTATATTCCAATTGAAAATAGATTTTCGGTACTGAGTACTTTGGATGAAAACGATTGACTCCCACGAGCAGGGGAATCTATCACAGAAATGTTAGTATATACCCAGAAGTGGGAGCAAAAACAGAGTATAGAACATTTAGAACTGAAACTTTTAGTACCTTCGAGCCCCAGAAACTCATGGACAGTTAAATTGGTAAATAGCGTTAAATCCCCTTATTCTATTTTGAGTGAGGTAATCAGTTTGGGCGTACCTGATAAGTGCCTCGCAGTGTCAATGGAGCTTAATGATGTTAGTAAAAACTATAACCAAGGCAAAGAATTAAATCCTTTAGTCGAACTAGAGGATGTTACAGAAAAAGATAACTTACCTGTAGTATTAGATTCACCCTGTGTAAAAGGGAAAACAAATATTAGACTGATATCTTGGAATATAGCTGGCTTAGCCAGGAATCTTGAGGACGTGGTATGGTGTTCCTATATTGAAAATTATGATATCATATTCCCACAGGAAACTTGGATGGTAGAAACCCCCCATAGGTTGGGGTATAAAACATACTGTTCTTATGCTATTCCATCAACTAGAGGTAGAGCCTCAGGGGGGGCTGGTTATCTGGGTTAAAGTGACTCTAGAAATAGTTGTCACCCAATTATCCATCCCCTCTCCGGACCTACTAGGCCTTAAAATTGATACAAGAGGGAAAGAAACTATATATTTAATAAATATATATAATAGACCGTCCTCATCTAGCAAGGAATCAGAGGTGGTAGAACTCTTGGATTCCTTTTTAGATTCATTAGGAGATAATGTAAAGGTGTTAGTTGGTGGGGACTTTAACTGTAAATATGAGCCTGTCTTGGGGTTGGAAAAATTGCTTGATGAACAAGATGCTGCTAATGATATCTTGCCCTTAGAATCTGCAAGTCCAGCTAAAAGCACAAAAGCCGCCCTACAGATTTTACAGTTGACTGTGGTACATGATCTAAGGGCTTGTAATGGTCGATTTCGATCAGACAGACCAGCAGCTCCAACCTATTTTAAGGGAAATTTCAGGTCACATATAGACTTTGTAATGGCTACCCGGAATATATGGGACCAAATAACTGATTTCAAGATAGACCATAGGACGGAGAGTGATCATTTCCCCCTCCAACTATGGCTAGACTCCCAACCATTTATTATTAGATCCGAAGAAGAGACCCTATTAAATACCACGGTCGCGGAGCTAGAGGTAACCAATAACAGGCGTGCTCTAAGATGGCCATATATCTTGGGAACAGAAAAGACGCTGATAAATATTTACAATGTATTTGCTGAAACGGTAGGAGACTTACAGTCAGCATTAGTGGGAACACAAGGTGTTCTTGATTTACATCTTAAGCTGGTAGATGCACTAACTCCACTAGTGAGTAAAATTTATAAAAAAGATGGTAATAGGATAAGGAACCATCTTGAGAAAGCGAACCCATGGTATAATAAAGATTGTCGAATAGCAAAATCAAGACTGATCCAGGCAGTAAAATCCGGGAACTGTTTGGATATAAAAAGCAGTAGACTAACCTACAAAAACACTATGGCCCAAGCTAAAAAAGTATGGGATGAAAGTCTTTGGGAGGATCTCTTGAGTGCAGCTAAGTTACGGGATCAGAGCATGTTCTGGAATTTAATCGCTAAGGGAAATAAGCAGGGTAGATCAACAAAGGATATTTTTTTAGATGAAAACACTTGGTGTGATCACTTCACTAAGCTCTATACTAACAAAAAGGAGAGTTTGCCCTTCGGGGACTATGAGACAAACTTAGAAATGAGTATCGCTCCATTATCTTTTAGTCTAGAAGAAACTAATAAGGCTTTATTAGCTGTGAAAATGGGCAAAGCCCCAGGCCCTGATAAAATTCCCGGTGATCTATTAAAATACGATGTGGATGTGTGGGGGCCTTATATAAATTACCTGAGTAATTCCATTGCGGCAGGCACACCGATCCCCGATTCATGGAAAGGGGCAGAAATTAAAACAATTTTTAAAAAAGGTGATCGCTATGATCCAAGCAATTATCGCCCAATAAGTTTAATAGACACTTTTCAAAAGATATATGCCAGACACATTTTAAATAGGCTTTTAGATTGGATTGAAGAGACTAAAATAATAACCAAATATCAGGCTGGTTTTAGAACAAAAATCAGTACGGTTGACCAGGTATTTAGGTTTATGTGCATCTGTTGGAAGTACATAAACATAAGGAAGGGTAGTCTCTATGTGGCATTTGTGGATCTAAGGGCCGCCTTTGATCTTGTTCCTCGCAATTTGTTGTGGATTACACTAAGGAACATGGCGGTCCCTGGGGAACTACTTAAAGAACTTATCAAGCTACACACAGGGAACTATGCAAAAATTAGATGGGGAAAAGAAGGTGAAACCTCAAGAGCCATACCTGTAGACCGTGGTGTGCGCCAAGGTTGCGTGTTAGCACCTACACTCTTCTCATTATATGTTAATGATATTCCGAGCTATTTAAGGAATTGTGTACATGACTCCCCGAAGCTAGGTGGTGAGCCAGTTACGGCATTATTATTTGCCGATGATACCATCCTTATTTCTCAAACTCCGAGAGGTTTGCAAAATTTGGTGGATTCTTTCCAGAAGTATTGTGTGGGGAAGGGGTTAGAAATAAATCCTACCAAAACTAAGTATATGTCCATAAACCCCAAGAAATCCCTCAGGAATAATCTGTCCTTGGAGAATCAAAAACTGGAACAGGTAGGGAGTTTTAATTATTTGGGGTTAATGCTGGATAGTAACCTGTCCTGGAAAGGACAGATGGATAAAAGCATCTTATCCCTTAAACAAAACTCAATGCCTATTTTAAAAGTACACGGAGCTAGTTACTCTAAAGCAATCTCACCGGCACTTGAAGTATATAAAGCGAAGGCCCAATCGGCCGCCCTTTATGGTGCTGAACTCTGGGGCTACTATTGTAACAATAACTTTGGAAAAACGGAAAACCACTTTGTACGAAGGCTACTCAAAATACCGACAAGAACTCCTCTAGTCCCTGTTTTCCTCGATATTAACCTTAAAAGAGCAGACTATCAAGCATTATTAAGACCACTGCTGTATTGGGTTAGGTTATGGGTAACCCCAGAGTTGAGTGATTACAAGAGTGGATTGACTGAATTAACTCAGATAGATGGTCATATGAATACCCCTTGGTTAAAATATGTATCTAAGTGGTATGAGAGATTAGGTTTATCACACCTATGGGAAGTTTCTCAGAATATGACAACATGTACTAGGAAATATGTAAAGGACACCTTTTGGTCTTATGTCAACGGAGAGCTACTGCATAGTTCATCGATTGGTACTTTGACTTTGAATTTTTTGAACATAAAAGATACACCTTATTTCGAACAATTTTTGGATGAGATTGGTCCTCCACTGGCAAAAACACTATACTTACAGTTTAGGTATGGGGTCTTACAGACTAATGCATACACATGCAATTGGGGAGGGGTAAAAGGTTGTGAATTGTGCACTCTCTGTACTTTAGGGGCTAAAGAAGATGTTGTTCATCTACTCTTCTTTTGCCCAGTATACAAGAAACCAAGGGATTGTTGGATCAAACCCGTTTGTAAATATGTGGGGGTTAGATCCTACAAAGAAGCAGAGCGCATATTCCAGTCTAATACTTCACAATTAGTGGTGTTTGGCACGAGTAGATTCTTATTCAATGTGTACCTTATTAGAAAACGACTTGGTCACAAACTGTAATATTTTGTTAGGTGGCCCGATCTTTCCCTTCCTTATATAGGTATATGATGCACTGTTTCTTCGATCCAAGTTAATTAATATTTTTTTTTTTAGTTCTGGCTTTTAATTAATTTATAAACTGTTACTTATATTTTTATATGCGGTACTGCTTAATCATGGAGACATCCATATATTTCTTGCTAATTGTATGTATTGTATCTTATATTTAATTGTGAAATGTATATGTGTATGTTGTATTTATTTCATGTCTTGACTTTTATGGCAATATTTGCCGAAATAAAGTAACGAACGAACGAACGAACAGGGCAGCCATTTTTTAAGCATTTTCTGGACACTGGTCAGTATGTATTTCACATCTACATAATGGCTACCCTGAACCCTGGGTTGTTTGGAATGATAAATCAAAACTGGTACCAGTAGTGGATTTATTACAAAATGTACCCAGAGGTCACCTTAGAGGTGCCCCCCTGCAAAAACTAACTACCCTGGCAGGGTTGCAGGCCAGTCACAGCCAGCCTGCCACGACCAGACAAGATTCTGAATCCCTGGGGTGAGAGATCCTGCTCTCTGGGATTTAGAACAAAACCTTTCCTGGGTGGAGGTGCTAACACCCCCTAACTCAGGAATGTACACTGCCATGCTGGTGTGCTTCGAAGTGCATACCGTCCTTGAAACTTAACCACCAGGCCTGCTGCTAGAAACAGATGGCTGCTCCTCTTGCAAACACCCAACTTTGGCAGGAGCAACAGTGTGAAAACAGACAAAGAGTAGAATGAGTGGTCATGCCCAGCTTGCAAAACTCTTAAGGTGTTGCATGCAATATAATCTCTCCAAAGAAGATGCGAGGCTCAGGAACTGCACCAAAAAAGGCACCAAACCCTTCCTGCTGCACCCATGACCCAATAATCACAGCTAAGGAGTTGTTGGACATTGGGTGGGCTCCGGAAACCCCCAGAGGACATCCACTCTTCACAGATCACCAAACATCTTCCTCCAGAGTGAAGGTGTCACTATGAAAACCTAAGGGACCAAAGACCCAGTGAAGGCCACTTCTCTGACTGGCTGTTGACCAAGGAACCAGACACTGCAGCCAGACCAAACTTTGTCTATCAGACTGCAATGACAAACTCTGCCAGTGTGCCAAGTTTGGTGGCACTGCGCCATCCAGTGGCAACAGCCCTCGGTACTAGTCACCTCACATTGGACAACCAGAAGGACCTCCATTCCAGACTGAAAAAGGACCAGGAGGAAGCCCCAGTCAAGGGACTTCTGGAACCACCTGGACCTCCTACCAGAGTGCAATGGGGCAGATTAATTGCTGGGATGTCAGGCAGGTGCGCTCCTAACTGTTTGTGACTTTAAAGGCTCCCTTGAGCTACTGGGCTGACGAGCTCTGGAGCAGGCACCAGCATGCCAGGAAAGAGGTACTGAAACCGGGGGATTTATGGCAGCATTCCCAGCACCCCGCAAATATGTTCTCTGCTGAAGAAGGGACTAACCCAGAAACACATGTGTCCAGAGATGCACAGTAAAGGCTGCACCTACTTAAAGGTGAAATATTTAAAAATTAATGGAGTTCGTTTTTTGAAGATACTACATCTACCATGATGCAATGGGGCAGATTAATTGCTGGGATGTCAGGCAGGTGCGCTCCTAACTGTTTGTGACTTTAAAGGCTCCCTTGAGCTACTGGGCTGACGAGCTCTGGAGCAGGCACCAGCATGCCAGGAAAGAGGTACTGAAACCGGGGGATTTATGGCAGCATTCCCAGCACCCCGCAAATATGTTCTCTGCTGAAGAAGGGACTAACCCAGAAACACATGTGTCCAGAGATGCACAGTAAAGGCTGTACCTACTTAAAGGTGAAATATTTAAAAATTAATGGAGTTCGTTTTTTGAAGATACTACATCTACCATGATGCAATGGGGCAGATTAATTGCTGGGATGTCAGGCAGGTGCGCTCCTAACTGTTTGTGACTTTAAAGGCTCCCTTGAGCTACTGGGCTGACGAGCTCTGGAGCAGGCACCAGCATGCCAGGAAAGAGGTACTGAAACCGGGGGATTTATGGCAGCATTCCCAGCACCCCGCAAATATGTTCTCTGCTGAAGAAGGGACTAACCCAGAAACACATGTGTCCAGAGATGCACAGTAAAGGCTGTACCTACTTAAAGGTGAAATATTTAAAAATTAATGGAGTTCGTTTTTTGAAGATACTACATCTACCATGATGCAATGGGGCAGATTAATTGCTGGGATGTCAGGCAGGTGCGCTCCTAACTGTTTGTGACTCCTACCAGAGTGCCCCTGCTGACCTGCAAGCGACCCTCCAAGGTACCTGCTTCTTGCTTCCAAGGGCACCTTTGTGAACAGCTCCTGGCTCACCGATTTACTCTGCACCCAGCCGCCCTGTGCCCTGCACTGAAGATCCATCGGTGCCCTAGAGGTCCCCCACACCTTGCAACCTCGACACTCCAAGGGGACCCACCGGACTTACCTTTAAGTCTGCCTGTGCAGTGCTTTTCCAAGTGGTTCCCTGCATTGGCCTGGCACCAGTTTCATCAATTATTTGCAGCTGCTCCCGCCGGAACTCAGTCGCCTGAACTTCTCCAGTTGGTCCAGGGTACCCATCGATGACCTCAACATACCATCAAAAGGTGACATTGGTAAACGCATTGCCTGATTTACTGTGAATTTTCAAAGTATTTCTCCATTGATTTCTATGGTGTGTAATTATGCACAAAAGACTAACTTTATTAAAACTTCAGAAATTCATAAATTGAAAAGTACTTACCTGATCTGGATGATCTTGGTCCTAAAATGTATATAAACATTTGAAGTATTTTTGTAATTTGGTCTCAAGTTTATTCTTTTGAGTGTGTTCCTTGATTTATTGATACTGTGAGTGCAGGAAATGCTCTGTACTTATCCAAGATCAGCCTAACTGCTTGACCAAGCTACCATAAAAATTAGAGCATTAGATGGTCTAGATTTTACCTCTGTTTACCAATGTGTGGTTGCTCTGACCCCCTGCACAGTGTGCCTAGTTTTGCACATTACATAGAGAGTCAGCCTCCCACAGTGGCATAATGAGTGCTGCAGGCCCACTAGTATTATTTAGTTTGTAGGCCCTGGGTACATGGAGTACCATTTACTAGAGTCTTACGGTAAATCAACTTGTCATTTCAGTGTTGGCCAATTTTACTATGTTTAAGAGATAGAGCACAGGTACTCTAGCAGTGGTAAACTACAGACAGTCTTAAAACCAAGAAAAAATTATTTAGCAAAATAGAAGCGGTGAAGGCAAAATGTTTGGGATGTAGAGAGGGCCAATTCCAATACTCCAATCCTCTGGTAGCCTGGCAAAAATACAGCCAAGCTTAACCAAGAGGCAATATGTATGTATTTACTTTATTAAAAGGAAAACACAACACAAGAAAAATGCCAAACAATTAAGAAAAATAGAGACCATTTCATCAAATAAAATGACACTGAAACAACGAAAATCCAATAAATAGAACCTGGGTTATACATTTTTGAAGTTTCAAGTAAAAATAGCACCAAGAGAGACAAAACAACAATCGTGGTTATCTGGTTGCACTGGACCAGGACAAATTAAAAAGTTCAGGCTGACCGTGATGGATACAGGGACCACGTTTTTCCACTGGGACAAACTTAGTCCGTGTCCACACGGGGAGCCTCAGCCGGGAGATTCACATTGGCGAGGGATCACAAGGAGATTGCTATTGGCTCAAAATGCAAAGCATTGGATGATAGTCACTCGGAGCTTAGCACTGGTGGAAAACACAGGGCAGTCACACCTCATGTGAAGAGCACTCTATCGGTGAAGTATGGAGTCTGTTGCCAGGAAGGTTGTGTCGTCTATCAGATGCAAGTCCTGCATTGGGCTCAGTGCTTAATTTGTAAATAAAAACGTGCCGGTGCCCAAAGCCCTCCTTTTAAACATGCGGCTGCTGCAATTAAATGTGCGTGCATGGAATACAGAGGCAGTGTAATCCTGAAGCCATCTCGGGCCTCTTTAATCCATTTACAGCCACTCCCTGCCTCTTCAGCTCACTCTTGCAGCTTTCTGCTTTCTCCCTTTGTGACGCTATTTCGTGTTTCCCTTCCTCCATCTTTCCCATATGTGTCTTTTGCTCGCAACAAATGCTTGAGGCAGAAGAATAAGCGCAGGCCCTCAAAAATAAGTGCTGGTGCTCAGCACCGGAAAGAACAAGCTCAAATTAATCAGTGGTTGGCCTCTGTGAAGTCCGCTCACATTCAGGAAGAGAGCAGGGCCAGTTGTTTTAGATTTGAAGAGCACAGAATCTCTGGAGTTGTTCCTGGAGTCCAGTTCTTACAATATATTTGTAGGTTGAAGGAGTGCACTCTGACACTAGCCAATGGTCTGTTACCCGGGAAGGCACCATTTGGGGGTAATGGTTCAGTTGGTGTCGGTCAGATTTGCAGTTGCAAGGAAGGCCTCTGAAACCTTGTTGTGTCACTGCAGCTCAAATAGGAGGTCAGTCAACTGACTCTTGGAAATACTTCTATGATCCTCAGATCAAGGCAAGCAGGTCCAGTCTTCCTTCTTCAGACAGAAGGACAATCCTTCTGAATCTTCTCAGTCCAGGAGTGTTCTGATGAGAAGTTCTGAGGATGCCACTTTGCTGAATCCTAAATTGGTTCTGGTCAGTTCCTTCCTTTTAAACTATGTTTGAGGGAGAGAGAGCACATACACTTTACCACTTGCTTGTTTTTTCACATACTAATGTGACATTCAAAGTGTCACACATTTGGCAATAGAATATCATTCATGGTCACAGTGAAACCACAACATCACACAATATCAGTCTGAACAATTGGTGGATCTCGCTTTTAAGAGAAACGCTGGCAGTATATCACTTTAGAAGTTAGCAACAAACAGTTACTTCCCCAAATTATTCCTTGGTATTCTCTTTTTTAAGAAGACCTAAAAGAACGACTCCGTACAAAGGCAGAATAAACACAAAGATGTAAACCACCTCCAAAAGGAGTCTAAGATATAAATGAGCTATGAACATTCTGTCTTGGAATCATGTAGCTCCTATCAAAACACTGGTACCTCCCTGTAAACACATCTAAAAGGAAAAGGCAGCCAATAGGATCACATTCCCTTTAAGGCTGCGCGAGCCAATGAATTCATGGGCTATACATGTTACTGTACAATAGTGAGTCCACTATTCCTGACTAATGAAAAGTCATTTCGGAAGCCGGCATCACTTAGATGTAATCAGCATAAAGTGAAAGTTGGGGGGAGGAGGGTGAGAACAAAGCCATGAGTCCTCCCCGCTGTCCAATTTGAAAGGCCACTGTTAACTAGAAGGAGCACGCTGGGTCGCCAAGGGATGGTTTTATGTGTACCGCGTGCGAAGGCATGGATGCGCATATTAAACCCACTGGGCTGGCGGCCAAGAATAGTCCTGGGACGAGAGAGCAAAACAAAGATTTCTACTTGCGTAGGAGAGACGTGATCAGTTAAATATGCACATGGAAATCAGTTACTGTAGGGGATACTGACAGCTCACAGTCATTGATCTTATAATGGACGCAGCAGCAGTCCATCGGCTCGCGCTTAGGTTCTACGGTTTGACGCGTCACTCTTACGCGGATGATACCCAAATCTTTATTTTCATTAACTTCAGATTTTCTCAACGTCAGTCACTAGCGAGCTGCCTGGAAATCCTGCAGATGTGGCTGAAAGATGACTCATTTCCTCTGAATGGAAATAAGACTGAAGTCCTCCACTTCAGGAGCGCCTTGTTCCATTCCACCACTGACTGTGCAGATCCTTGGACGGTTCGAGTTTTCTCTCCCATAGTTTTTGCCAGGTCGACCATGCTGAAATTTACCAGGTTAAAAAGGCCCAGTAAACACCAGCATATGCGGAGTTTGGTGGGTAAGCACAACAACCCTGATGTTATTCCCCATTTTCAAGGAGTAACTCATGACCGCATTCATTTTTGCTTCCAGGTGTAATGAAGTTACTTCTACTGGTGATTATTGTCTTTGGGACTGAATTATTATTGACCTGAGAGACAGTTTCCCTGCCAATTAGCTTTTTTCACTTTTAAAACATAGGAGTGCCATCAAAGCAGTGGGGCATATTTACAAGCCCCTAACGTCACCTTGTGCCGAAACAGTCGTTTTGTTTACGCTAAGGTGGCTTTTCGCCCGCGCCATATTTACAAAGTGGCGCATTGCTTGCATGGCACCACTTTGCAACCCCTTGCACCACATCATGGCTGCGTTCCAACACAGGGATGCCTGAAAAATTGGCGCAGTGAAATTTACAAATTTCACTGTGCCATTTTTTCCGTCATTTTTAATGGCTGCTCATAGCAGGCATTAAAATGACGCTCCCATTTTAATCAATGGACCCCCCTCCCCTATGCCTTGCTGCACTAGTGCCACAATTTTTTACGCAAGTGCAGCAAAGCGCCACAATAACATCAACATTTTTTAAGCTATTGCCTTAACGACCGCCTTGTGCACTGTATTGTAAATACGCACAACCATGGTGTCGTTAGGTGGGCAGGGGCGATGCAAGTAAAGTGCCGCATCGGGACCGATATGCAGCACTTTCTTGTAAATATGCCCCATTGTTTTTAGGTTGAGCATAGAAGCGCGCAAGCGCTTCTTTTCTGATGTGTTGGTTTGTATCTGGGCTTTTAACCACGTCCACCTCACGCCCATCACTACCACTCGTTCGTGGGCTTGTCCTTCAAAAATCCTTTGATGACATTGGTAAATGGTTTGCATTTGTCCCTACTTGGGGTTTTGTTACCGCCTTGGCCATCACCCATGTTACATGGTTAATTTCACTTTTGCCGATAATTTTGTCTGCAAGCGAACTTCTTTTTCCTTCTGTGTGTCTCTTCACGCTGATGCTCATGGCGTCCGCGGCGCTGTGAATCGTCTCGCTTATGTCAACCATTTTACTTTTAATTTTCAGTTTATGTGGCAAGAAAAGTCCGGTTAGGAGTTTACAACACTAATAACTCTAACTCGAGCAAATGCAAGACTCATTGCATTGCAAATGCTTGTTTAGCATGTTACCTTTTAACAGCTTACATTCTTTGAATGATTGACTGATAGTTTGAATTTTATTGAATATTCTCACTTTTTGCCATTATATCACCATTATCCTGACTATGTTTTCAGGATTTTTAGGATTCAGGATCTTCTTCATTAGTTCATCAGAACACAGGAGATGACCATGACCTGTATGTAACAGGCGGCTATTTTGGAAATAGCAAGTGCTATGAACGGGAGGCTGCGCTCTTACTTGGGAGGTGTGCTCGCAGCATGTGTGCAGGCTGAACTGATGATGCACTAAAGTCTTCCCAAAGCAAGCCATCCTGCCCTTGACCGTGATCAACTGGTACCAGGGCAACCTGCCTTACAACTATTGTTCCTCTCTATTCATAATGACTTGTGATTGAGACTAAACCTGGTGGGTTCCTGATGTGATAAAGTACACACCAGGTTTGATTGGATAATGAATCCTTCTTAGATACACTTTCCATGGCAAAGTACAAGTTTGAAATGTTTGATTTTCTTTCTCATAAAAATACTGATGTTTTGCTGCTGACTAAGACGTGGTTAACCGATCTAGCTGCAGACATATTATTGATAATTCATGAGAGCTATCATCTGAATTTTCAAAACAGATCTGGCAACAAATTGAGAGAGAGGGGAAAGCAGCAATTAGGAGAAACTGTATTACTACGAAGCAGAACCAGTGTCTGATATTAAAGACACAGAATGGTTGTTGGTTACATAAAAGCAGGACTTTTATTCTTGGTCAATTTGCTTCAGCACCCTGGTCATACGCCTCTTTTCTTCTCGAGTTCTGGGAAGCAGTAGGCTCCTTCACTACTAATTGCTCACATTTCTTGGTAATAGGAGACTTTAATTACTACCGGGCAGAGAAGAGCCATACAAGATCCTTTGACCGACACCACCAAACTAGTAGGGTCATGGACCTGAGGGCATTCTGCTAGGAAGAATGACTGTGGTGCTGCAAACGGGACTGTCATTCTGCTGGAATTCTGCTGAACTATGCTGGACTCTTGCTTCGCCTTTCCTGCTGCCTGCTGCCCTCCTTGCCTAGGAGTAAGAAGGACTGGATCAGCCACTGTACATTCACAGAACCAAAGTGACTCCAAGGGTTTGCTGGCTTGCCTCTTGTCCCACTCACCCTGTTATAGCTACTGGACTCTGCCAACTAAGAGGCCTACCCTGCCAAATGCTGTCAAACCAGTCCTGATCCTTGGGAAGTAGGTTTCCATGTGCTGATCCAAAAGAATCCATTCATCGCCGTCACTGCACCAATCGGAACAACATCATCTCGCCTCGACACTTTGATGAATTGCCGCTGAGGACGAGGACATTGCAACATTGATTGTGCAGCTCAGGATTGACGCATCGCCATCAGCCCCCACGCATTACCTTTGCAACACTATCTGCGTGGCCGGATGAAAATGTATCATCTTATTCACGAAGGGTTCAAAGCCACACCACTGCTCGAGGATCAATGACTGCATAGCTAGACAATGACACAACTCTGACTGCGCAGACCGGAACCAACCCATCACCTTCGCATCACTCATTTTGGTCCCTGTAGCTGGCCAGTGCTCAATTGCGGCAGGCCTGAGAGGAGTTCACAGAGTTCCACTCTGCACATTTCTGCAGAGTTGATTAAAAACTCTGTGGAATTCTGCAGTGGCGGAGTTCTTTGAGGAGCAGCGTCCTGAATGCACCCGATCTCAGAAGCGCTAAGCAGGGTCGGGCCTGGTTAGTCAGGCCCAACCCTGCTTAGCGCTTTGAGATTAGGTGTATTCAGGAGAGGGCCATAGGCAGTGAAAGTTGACGTTTCAGGCTCTTGTACACTGGCCTGTGCAGTGGAGTGCAGATGCGGCAGGGAGGTGCACAATAGGCCTGAAACTGCAACATTCTTTTGCTGTCTACGAGCCTGGCATGAATTCAGACGAAAGCCGTAGGCAGCAAAAGCTGCCAGGCCTCTTGTGCACTGGCCTGCCCCATGAGCACTGCACGCGGGACAGGCCAGTGCACAAGAGACCTGAAACAACAGCTTTCACTGCCTATTGTCCAGGCAAGGGCCAACAGCAAAGGCTGCCTTATCAGGCCTGTTGTGCACCAGTGTGCACAGCACAGTGAGAAAAAAAAATGAGGACTTACCTGGGTTCTCTTCTCTTCCAGGGGGTCCTCCTTGCCAGGCAGCGGCCTGGCTCTCTCTGCTTCCGCCGACGTCTGCGCCCTGCAGCCTAGTTATGGGCCACACAGGGCAAGCGCAGGCGGTCTGTGCTTGCTCTGTGTGGCCTATAACTGGGCTGTAGTGCACACTGGTTGAGCTCTACTCCGCTGGCAGGGCTAGCGGAGGTTTTGGCAAACACTGTGCTCCTAGCGGAGCGCGAAGTGCCAAAAACTCCGTTAGCTCCGCCAGCAGAGTGGAGTTCGCCACCCACCCCTACTTGTGACACACCTAGTCACCTCCTATAAAGAAATGAAGTCAGAACCCAATGTAATAGCCTATTACATTTGAGTTCTTACATCACAATGTCTGCTGCCAGAGCCAGTAGCTAAGGGGAAAGGCATGTCACAGTGCATAATTAAAGCAGCTATTTAAAGAACAAATCAAAATGTAGCTTTTCTTTCTTCTGCTCTGTTTTTCAAGCTGTATGGTTACAATCAGAAAGAAGATATTTATGGCAACATGTTTTTTTTTGCATTCCTTAGGTAATTCTAGAAAAGTTACAATCTTTCTGCATGCTTCTACACAAACCAAGCTACAGCAACCTCTTTGAAAAAACTCACTTGTAGTAAAGGGATTCTAATATATTTTTGCAACAAATATCTAATACCTTTTTTATATGTCTTATTTTGCACAAGAGATGCTGTTTTTTATTCATGTTTGCAAACATACTCTCTGTGTCATATGAAAGAGCTAGACACCAATGATTTAAGTAGTTTGTGGAGAAGATGGTGGAATGACCATGATTTATTAGGAATAAAGTATCCCCTTCCACACATAGGGTCTTATTACGAGTGTGGTGGTCTATAGACCACCACACTCATGGTGGCGGTCTGGACCGCCACCAGTGTGGGAGTCTGACCGTCACATTACAACCATGGCAGTCGGACCACCATGGAACAGCCAGCCCCGCCAGGATCTTGGATCCCAGCTGAGTGGCGGTGGCAGAGATCCTAGTGCACGAGGGCAGCACTGCACACAGCTCTGCCCTGGGGATTACGACCTTGTTCTCCACCAGCGGTTTCATGGCAGTCTGACCTACAGGTTGTCTGTGGCATGCTTCATGATCGAGTCTCTCAAACAGAATGATGGGTGCTTCTGGATGGAATATTCATGTCATTCCACGATCATGGAACCAAACCAACCAATCATAATTTACCTGCCTCAGCTGCCACTGAAATGACATGTTTGATACCTTCTCTCCATTGTGCAATCAGGATGATGAAGGTCTGATATGCAACATAGCTTGTGTAGAATTAGAAAGTATTTTTTAATATTTTCCATATAGTCTTAATTTGTGTCATTGTATGAACAGTGCACTATAAACAGATATTCCCTCACAATTAAGTGATGCGCGTTATTATTATTACATGCAATCTGCACATTCAATTGAACGTGTAGATCACCTCAACGAGGGAAACATATATTTAGATAGCTAGATAACTAGATATGCTATTTGCAGACTCCAAACCAGACATTCAGAGCAACAATTCATTGGTTAGCATTCCAGGATTTCTGTTTGTCTATTTACACATTAGCAACAAAAGATTGAGCAAATTTATTAGGGAATGGAAACACCTCCACGTTTTCAGCATCATCAGATGCCAAATTATATTGATGTAGATGTTACACAAATAGATACTTCTGAATGTGGTGAAGAAAATATATTGTGTGTATGGGTGCACAGACAGCCCAAAGATCAGTATGTTTTTGAAGATCCCAAAACCATTTTTTAAGAAGTTTCTAGTACGGTGGTACGCAAACACTCAAGCAGTGCGAAGGTAAAAACTGAAGATTTTGGTCTCTGAAATGCAAAACCCGGAAACCAAGACACGAGCCACCATGGAACGAGTCAGCTGCAATTATGTGTAGAACAGAGGTCTATTTTAGACAAACTTTACTATAGTTGTTTATTCCATGGAATTGTACTACTTCTCTTCTACAGATTGATAACATAGGACTATGTTAATGAATGCATTTATTTTAACTGTCCAATATCATTCATTATATTAATTAACTTGGTGTATGGAGTCGGGCACAACTTTATCCAGTAGTAGATTGAGGCCAGAGTGCTTTCATCGCATGTGTTATTCAGGGAGCCATTACAGTTTACTTTGTGAACTTTTTCTTTACTCTGATATTTAAACAAATCTACATGAGACTATTAAACTAATATTCAAGAAGGAAAATTATATTTTACTAAGTAAAATAAAGAATTCAAATCTTTAGAAATGTAACCCTATTTAAACATTTAAATGTTTTTTATTAATACTGAATTAAGTAGATTTGTCTTGATTCAAGATTCTTGATTCAAAATGTACAAATTACAAAAAAAAGTCATCTTCAGTAAAGTTTTCTCATTCAACCGGGCATAGAAGCTGTTTTGGTGTCATACGTTCTTAGTAAACAATGAAGGTCTTTCGAACTTAAACCTCATTTGTTTCACTTGTTGCCCTTTGGACTTTGCAAGCCTTCCCCCTGAGTTACATCCACCATGCCATTAATTTGGCTTTATAACTATTTCTTTTGCTGCATAACTTTTTTTCATAAAAGATGTCGGTGTTTGTGCTATTCATTTCGTGAACCTAAACTTCACAGCGTTCAGTCGACACAGCAGGATGTGCTTTCTGCAACGTGTTTGTTTGGCAAATGTTCTTTTCATGAGGCAGTGCCATAATTTAAAACCATGCATCCATCGTTTTATATATACATACAGATATACATACCTATATGTAAACAATTTGTTTTTCCTGGAATGTAAATTATGTTTTTGTTGTTTTTTTATATAAAAAATTCTATGAATATATGAATAGATTAAAATTAGTTTCTGCTTTTAGAAATAATATTGGACACGGGAGCTCATTGCAGATGGGCTCCTATTCCAAGTACAGAGACTGAATATACAATTTTGCAGTAATCAGGCCGAACAGATATGCCTGCGACTGTCATTTTGGAACGCGGGGACAATGTAACGTGCAACTGAGGAGAATGCACCTGTTCGGTTTATTTACCTCTTAGACTTTCTCGCCTACGCATTATTGCTGTTTTCGCCAGGTTACCTTAGTATCCGAAAGTTTGAGGAGATAAGCTTGATTACATTTTTTTTCCCTATTTGAACCTGTACCTTAATATATCCCAGTGGGATAAACACCTGTGCAGAAGCCTGTGAGCACCTCCAGGTTACAGGATAGGCAGGCTAAGGCCCATATTTATACTTTTTTAGCGTCGCATTTGCGTCGTTTTTTGCTGAAAAAGTGGCGCAAACTTACAAAATACAATACAATTGTATTTTGTAAGTTTGGGCCGCATTTGCGTCAAAAAATGACGCAAATGCGACGCTATAAATATGGGTCTAAGGGCTTTATTTAGAGTCTGGCAAATTGGGAACTTGACACAACTTGCAGAATGCTCAGTCCTCTATATATCGAGTGCCATAGCTTATAACAATCCTGTAATATGTCCAACAGGCAATTTGCGAAGTTTGTGACAGTATTTTGCCCACTAAACTCTAAATAAAGCACTGTGGGGCATATTTACAAGAAAGTGGTGCATCACAGATGATGCACCACTTTTCTTGCGCCCCCCCCCCCCCCACCTGCACCTAACAACACCATAGTATCGCCGTATTTATGACATTGCGCACCATGGCGGTCGTTAGGCCAATAGGTCAGACTTTTTTATGTTATTGCTGCACTAGCGTCAAACACTTTGATGCGAGTGCAGCAAAGTTAAGGGTGACCATAGCTTATTCTGGGAGCATGATTTTAACGCCTGCTCTGAGTAGGCGTTAAAAATAATGCCAAAAATGGTGCAGTGAAATCTTGTAAATTTCATAATTTGTAAAATTCAAAATGTGGCCTGGAGTGCAGCGGTCTGACCGCCACTGCGAAGCTGGCAGTCCCAAGACCACCAGCCTCATAATGAGGTCCTTAGAGTTTAGCTTTGAAATTGCTCACACCGAGCATAGGGAAACATATGTTTCCCTGCTCGCACCAGTTCGGACAGGGAATCTACTATTTTCCTGGGGTAGGCACCCTGGAACATAGCAAGCGACAAGCCCTGGGGGATGGGTTCAACTGTTCCCCAATTATGGCTTTGGGAGGGTTTTATACCTTTCATCCTTAGGGTGGCCTTCGCCCAAAACCTTTTCCTGCTTACCTCCTCTTTTTTCAGACTCTTTTTGTTGGCCTTAGAGCTCTGAGCACTTTACCACTGCTAACCAGTGCTAAAATGTATGTGCTTCTCCCCTAAACATGGTAACAGTGGTGAAAACACAATTTCCGTATTTAATTTACTTGCAAGTCCCTTGTAAAGTGGTATACCAATATACCCAGGGCCTGTAAATTAAATGCCAATAGTGGGCCTGCTACACTGTGCCACCCACTAAAGCAGCTCTTTAAGCAAGTTGCAGGCCTGCCAGTGCAATGCCTGTATGTGCAGTTTTACTGCCTGTTAGACTTTTCATCCTTCGCGTGGTCTCCCTTAACTTTTTGCCTCTGTTCCTCAGGTTGTTGATGTGTGCTAGACTCTGATTTTACTGTTTTTGTTACTCTGGGCACTTTACTACTGCTATCCAGTGCTAAAGTGCAAGTGCTCCTTTACAAAATGTGTATGTAATTGGCTTACCCATGATTGGCATATTTGGTTTACTAGTAAGTCCCTAGTAAAGTGCACTGGAGGTGCCAGGGCCTGTAAATCAAATGCTACTAGTGGACCTGCAGCACTGGTTGTGCCACCCACATAAGTAGATTTGTAATCATGTCTCAGACCTGCCACTGCAGTGTCTGTGTGTGCAGTTTTAACTGTGAATTCGACTTGGCAAGTGAACCCACTTGCCAGGCCTAAACCTTCCCTTTTCTTTCATGTCAGACACCCCTAAGGTAGGCCCTAGGTAGCCCCAAGGGCAGGGTGCAGTGTATGGTTAAGGAAGGACTTATAGTATAGTTTTAAATGTCCTGACAGTGAAATATTGCTAAATTTTCACTGTTGTAAGGCCTGTCCCTGTCATATAGGTTAACATGGGGGCTACCTTTAAATATGATTAAAGTGTAGATTCCCTTTGGGAGCGCTTGGACATGTGGAGTTTGGGGTCTCTGAGCTCACAATTTAAAAATACATCTTTTAGTAAAGTTGGTTTTAAGATTGTGTGTTTGAAAATGCCACTTTTTCTTGCTTATATCATTTCTGTGACTCTGCCTGTTTGTGGATTCCCTGTCTGGGTCAGTTTGACAGTTGGTCTGGTTGCACCTCACACTAGACAGTGACACAAAGGGAGCTGGTGTGTAGTCTGCATTTCCTGATGAGCCATCTGTGCTAGGAGGGAGGGGAGGAGTGGTCACTTACACCTGAAAAGGCTGTGCCTATCCTGACACAATGCAGTCTCCAACCCCCTGGTGAGTGTCTGGGGCCATGCCTGGGCAAGGCAGGATTTCACAATCAGGAGAGACTTTGCTTTGAAGTAGGTCCACTTCAAAGGAGAACATGGGTATCAGAATGGCACCCAAAACCGCAGACTTTAGAACACTTCTGGAAACCAAGAGGAACCTCTGCCTGGAGAAGAGATGAAGAGCTGAGGAAGAAGAGCTGCCCTGCCTGTGACTGTGATTTGTGGAGCTATCCTGCAGTTGCTGCTTCTGCTAGAGTAAGAGGGCAAAGACTGGACTTTGTGTGCCTTCCATCTTGTGAAAATCTCCAAGGGCTTGATTTAGAGCTTGCCTCCCGTTGTTTGAAGTCTCAGGGACAGCAAAGACCTCTCTTTGCCAGCACCTGGAGTCTCTGGAGAGACTCCTGCTCTGCCCTGTGGTGCCCATCCAGTTCCTGGGACCCTGAAAGGAGAAGCTGGCAGCCTAAGAGGAGGAAATCCACGCACAGAGCGGCATGATGGGAAAAGATCGACGTAACTCCAATCTGTAGCTGAAGAAATGATGCGCCACCGGCTCCGTGGCTGAAAATCGCCGCTCACCTGAAACACGACCGAAGAATTGACGCATGGAGCTGCAGAAACGACGTGCAGCATCACGGATGGAGGCTGGGAGATCGCAACCCGCGCTGCGTGGTTTTCGGATGATAGTGCAATTTCCGACGCAAGCACAGCTGGGCATGTAAAAACAACGCAAGGCCTGCCTGGACCTGAGAGTGCTGACCGGATCGATGCCTCACTCTCCTGCCCGACCCGACGAAAGGAGAACCGACGCAAGGTCCCGCTCGTGAGTGGAATCGACTCATCGCAAGCCCTTTTTGACGCACACTCGCCCGTGCGGGGTTATTTTTGATGCACCCAAGGTGCATTTTCACGCTAACAGTGTTAGTGTGTTTTAAACTAAATAAAGACTCTTTTGGCTTTTTACTTGATAACTTGACTTGTGTATTGTGGAGTTTTGTTGTTTTGGTCTTGTTTTGTTTAGATAAATAGTCTCTATTTTTCTAAACCTGTGTTGTGTCATTTTGTAGTGTTTTCATTAAGTTATTGTGTGTGTTGGCACAAATACTTTACACCAAGCACTCTGAAGTTAAGCCTACCGGTCTGCCAAGCTACCAAGGGGGTAAGCAGGGGTTAGCTGAGGGTGATTCTCTTTTACCCTGACTAGAGTGAGGGTCCTTGTTTGAACAGGGAGTAACCAGACTGTCAACCAAAGACCCCATTTCTAACACTGCCACTTTGGCTTTCAATTTAAAAGCCTCTGCCAAGCCTCAAACTCCCCTTTTACTACACATACATCACTCCCACGATTGGCCGTAGGTAGCCCAGATGGCAAGTTGCTGTGTAAGAAAAAGGTAGGACATGTACTTTTAAGGTTTGCATGTCCTGGTAGTGAAAAACACCTAAATTGATTTCTCACTAATGTTAGGCCTCCTTTTCTCATAGGTTAAAATTGGGAATTCCTTAAAACATTTTTAAGCGGTAAATCCTGATTGAGAAGGGGTAGCTATGTCATGTTGTATATTATTACAATGGTAAATATAAATCTTCTTTATTGTAAAGTCAGATTTAACATTATTATTTTAGAAATGCCACTTTTAGAAAATGAGCATTTCTCTGCTCTTAAAGCTATGTGTGCCTGCAGTCTGTCTCCAATACACATCTCGGGTGGATGAGAGCTACACTTTGTGCATTTTTCTCTCTAGCCAGCCACAAATACTGGAAGGTTAGGTGTGCCTGAGTGCTCATCTGAATTCACCTGCATTCTGATAGCTCTTCCTAGGCAGGATAGGCGGAAGGGGCTGACACTTACACCTAAATAAGCAATGTCTGTCCCCACACAAAGGGCTGATTACCCCCTACTGACAGTCTGAGGCCTGCGCTGAGGAAGAAAAGTTACTTGAGCACTACAAAGACACTTCTTTGAAGTCACCCCACTTCAAGGGTATATACGGTATAAGTACTGGGTCTCTGACCTCACCAAAATCAGACACTTTTGGATCTAAGTCTAACCTCTGTCAGAAGAACGGCTGTGCTGTATCAAGGACTCTCACTCTGCTAGACTGCTGACCTGGAAGGACTACTTTTCTGCTGTGCTGCCCTGCCGCCTGCTGCTCTCTGACCTTGCTGAGGGAGAACTGGACTCTGCCTTACATCCCAGGTTGCCTCCAAGGGCTTGTCAACTTGCATCCTGTTGCTAGAGACTCAGAGATATCAAAGCTTCTACCCCTGCTTATGTACCTGGTTCACTGGAAGTGAACTCAGATACTTGCACCAGCGAAATCAATGCATAGCCTGCCTGCTGGAAGCAGCAACCGACACATCAACCCTGTTGCCAGAGTAGAACCAGTGAATCGTATTTGGAACCAACTGTTAGAGCTGGCATCCTTGATATGGTTTCCCCTAACATGTTGCTCTCTGACTTCCTGTTTTTCTGACTCATTTGTGATGGCTTTTAGGAATCTGTGCACTTTTCTACTGCTGACCAGTGCTACAGTGCAGGTGCTTTGTACTCTAAAAGTTGGTAACATTGCTTCTCCACAATTGGCATAATTAATTGACCTATAAGTCCCTAGTAAAGTGCACTATATGGGTTTTGGGCCTGTAAATTGAATGCTACAAGTAGGCCTGCAGCACCTATTGCACCACCCACTACAGTAGCCTTTCAAACATGTCTCAGGCCTCCCACTGCAGAGCCTGTGTGTGCAGTGTAAGCTGCCATTCCGACCTTGCAAGTGTACCCACTTCCCAAGCCCAAACCTTCCTTTTTATTACAAATAAGTCAACCCTAAGGTAGGCAGTTGCTAGCCCCAACGGTAGGGTGCAGTGTATTTAAAAAGTTAGGCATGCACTTTTAAGTTAAACCTGTTCAGACAGTGAAAAACTCTTAAATTCAATTTTCACTATTGCGTGGTCTATGTCTCCCATTGGATATCATTTGGATTGCCTTAAAACAAAAGTGCAATTTACAATTAGGATGAGAAAGAAAAAATGAGTTTGGTATCTCTGTACTCACAACTTAAAATTATAACTGATGGCAAAGTTGGATTTTAAATTGTCTGAAAATGCCACTTTTAGAAAGTCTTACCTTAAATGATTCTACGTCTTAGCCTGTCTCTGTATGAAAGTCTGTTTTCAGCTGGGTGACAGCTACACTTTGTGTACTCCCTCTAGTCAGCCACAAACACAGGATACTCAGCTGCATCCATATTCATCTGCATACTCATGGGTCTTCCTGGGCATAGGGAAGCGGAGGACCTGACATTTACACTTCAATAGGTGGAGCCTTGTCTCTAATCAAAGGACTGATTAAACCCTACAGGTAGCCTGGCAGTGCTAGGATAAAAGAGACCCTTGTTCACTGCAGGGAACACATTTGAAGTCGCCCCCACATCAGATACCTTTTGGGTATAAGTACTGGACCCTTAAACTGCAGAAAATCAGATCTCTGCTAGAACCAATGACACTCTACCTTGAAGAAGGACTGCTGTGCTGCCAGAAGGGACTGCTACTCTGCAACTGCACTGGTGTGTTGGCCTACTGCTGCTGTGTGCTCTTCTGCAGGAGGGACCACCACTTTGTTGTTCGCTCTGCTATGTTGGCCTGCTGCCCACTGCTTCTTTCCTGCAGTAAGAAGAAATGGACTTGCTCTCTACATCCTTGCACCCAAGAACCTCCTGTTCTCTACAGTCTCAGGGACATCAAAGACTACTTGCAACTCTCCTCGTGTTGCTGGACTCTAGCCTGATGAGTCCTTCCCTTGCCTTGCCTAAGCTGCCCCCTCCAGTCCTGGACCTCAGAAGTCGTTTTTGCAGCTCAAATCTTCAAAAATCAATGCATCACCCCGAATGCGGCCGAAAAATCAATGCTTAGCAGCATCACCGGCGATGCAGCGGCTGCCCAATGACAGAGGATCTACAGGCTGCACGGCTTGAGGATCACGCACTGCAAGGCCATCGACGATGCATCACTACGAGTGTGGCAAAGAAATCAATGCATCACATTCACCTTTCATGAAGCCCGCCGATGACGCATCACATCGAGTGCAACAGGAAAACCGACACATCGTGTCTTCAGCAAAAGGTACTGTTTTAGCTGACTTTGCATGAATTCTGTAGCCGGCCTATCCTCCATCGCGATCAGCCTGGATTATGACTTTGCACCGGTCCCTCGTGACCACAAGTAGCCTTTCTACCGCTAAATACTTCCAAGCACTGTTTTCACATTTAAACTTTAAAAATTAACATCTCAACTTCTACTTATTGGACTTTTGTCATTTTGGTCTTATCTTAATCAGATAAATATTGTCTACCTTGGAGCAGAGTCTTTTTGTCGTGTCCTTCAGTGTTACTGTAATTAAGTTAAGCCTGCCTGCTCTGTAACCAGCTACCAAATGGTGAGCACAGGTTCATATAGGTTGTGTATCTGACTCACCCTGACTAGGATTGTGGTCCCTTCTTGTACAGGGGGCATACGCCTGCAACTAGAGACCCAATTTCCAACATCATCTCTTCACCATTGCATCGTCTGCGCATCAGAACCATTGCACCACCACTGTTGAAGGAAGATCGGCACATCCCTTCACTGCATGGAGAAACCCAGCGCATTAGCTTTGGAACCAACGCATCAACATTGCATCAGAACCACTGCATCGCCACCACTTCTGAAGAAAGAATCAACGCATCCCTTCACTGCATGGAAAATCCCAATGCATCGACTTCGGCACTGACACATCGCAGGACCGGTACTTTTGCTTCAGAAGTGACGACTCACCAGCACTGCTTGAGGAAAATCAGCACATTTTGTGACTGCAACCAAGATTAAGGTACTTTGCTCAGTGGGCCCCTCCTGGGTCCTGTAGTGGGCTTGCACTCCACTGCGGGCAGTCTGAACTGTTGACTTTGTCCCAGTCCAGTGTGACCTGATTTCAGACATTTCATTTAACCCAGTCTCTGCGGTTCGCAATTTCATTTTCATGAAGGCTTCCTATCTTAGTAACATCCCTTAACTAGCATTTTTTATTGGTGGTAGAATGGTCCATCATATATCACAGTTTGTGTTCATTCTGAGTAAAGTGTTGAACCAATAGGGCATAAAACATCTGGCACCGTATCCAAGATTTATGTTGAGTGATGTTATGTTGAATACGGCTGACCAATATAAGCCTTGTTACATGGACATAGTATACAATAGATCACATTCAGACAGTTAGTAAACTCATTGTGTATAATTTCAATGTTGTAAACAAAGCAGCCCCCTTTAAAAGTTGTTTTGCATGCCATATAGTTCCCACATTTATGATGGCCCCTGATTGGAGGAAGTCATAACATGCTTCTAAGATTCTGTTGATGTGCTCTCCTCTCAGTATTCGAATGGACAAATCGATTTTTTATATTCTTTTTTCTCTTTACTGCAAAAAACAGCAGTTCCTTAAATGGTGTTGAAGTGGATACCATACCCCAGGGATTCCCAATGATTTTCTTGATCTCATTGGTTTAGGAGTTGAAGGTCGTCATGCATACCAACTTGTTGGATGTATCCTTTTCCTGGTGATGAAGTAAACAGTCACGAGGGGTATACATGCTTTCTTCATTGCCCTTTTTAAGAGTCAATAAAGATATCCTCTTTGCTGTAGCTTCTGTACAAGTAAATTAGCATTCCAAAAGAAATCTTCTTTCAGTGCAGTTTCTTCTAATTAGTAAGAATTGACTGTCCGGTCTAACAGTCTCCAGCTTCCACATACTTTCATCCAGCACTCGTTCCTTCTCCACGGTCTGATTCTCCATCTGTCTTGTTCACCACAGGAAAGGACTTAATTGTTTCTGCTTCAGAGTCAGATGTGAGTTGTTCAAAACCTTCTTCTACTTACTCAGGTGCTGTTTCAAACTCTGCTCTCCTTTGCAACCAACAAATCTAAAGCAAGTCGATTTTGCAAAACCATTTCTCTTATCGCTATCATCTGGGAGTTTACCAACAATAATGAATTTGCAGTGCTAGTAGCTAACTTATCCACTATTGTAGACAACCTTCTGATTTTCAGGTCATTCAGAATCACTCACACTGATGGAATCAATGTGCCAAAGACATACTGTTAGAAATGGGGTCTTTGGTTGACAGTCAGGTTACCCCCTGTTCAAGCAAGGACCCTCACTCTAGTCAGGGTAAAAGAGAATCACCCTCAGCTAACCCCTGCTTACCCCCTTGGTAGCTTGGCAGAGCAGTAGGCTTAACCTCAGAGTGCTAGGTGTAAAGTATTTGTACCAACACACACAGTAACTTAATGAAAACACTACAAAATGACACGACACCAGTTTAGAAAAATAGGAAATATTTATCTAAACAAAACAAGACCAAAACGCCAAAAATCCGACATACACAAGTCAAGTTATGAATTTTTAAAGATTAAACTCAAAAATAGCGCTTAGAAACAAAAATGCTTCAACGAGATGTTAACACGGAGTCGTGACGGAGTCGTTCCCAACAAGCCGACACCAGCGGCGCCGGACACGGAGTTGTGTAGACCCCCAAGTACAGTACCTTTGGTGAAGAGTAAAAACAAGCCGATGCGCGAAGTCGGGAATCGCGGCGTCTGTGCGAAACGTTGAATCCGTGCACTTCGAGCGGCGTCGGTCATGACGTGGTGCGGCGACTTCCACTGAGTTGCGGACTTCAGCGGGGCTGCAGCGGCGTCGGGGCTGCAGCGGCGTCGGGCCTGCGAAGAGCGTCGCGTTCCAGCAAGGGTCACAGCGTCGGGTGCAGGCGGCATTACCGGATTCAGCAGCGGCGTCGGTCCGGAGTCGTCCAAAGTCGATTTCCTTGGATTTCCACCAGCTTTCCTTTCAAGGGCCCAGGGACTGGATAGGGCACCACTTGTCAGAGCAGGAGTCTCTCCAGAGACTCCAGGTGCTGGCAGAGAGAAGTCTTTGCTGTCCCTGAGACTTCAAACAACAAGAGGCAAGCTCTAGCTCAAGCCCTTGGAGATTTCTTCACAAGATGGAAGGCACACAAAGTCCAGTCTTTGCCCTCTTACTCTGGCAGAAGACGCACTGCAGGAAAGCTCCACAAAGCACAGTCACAGGCAGGGCAGCACTTCTTCCTCAGCTATCAGCTCTTCTCCAGGCAGAGGTTCCTCTTGGTTCCAGAAGTGTTTCTCAAGTCTGTAGATTTGGGTGCCCTTCTTATACCCATTTTAGTCTTTGAAGTCACCTTTCTTCAAAGGGGACTCACACCTACTTGTGAAATCCTGCCTTGCCTACCTTAGGGGTGCCTT
Organism: Pleurodeles waltl; assembly: GCF_031143425.1. Lineage (NCBI taxonomy): Eukaryota > Metazoa > Chordata > Amphibia > Caudata > Salamandridae > Pleurodeles > Pleurodeles waltl. The sequence continues at coordinate 51,250,624 of NC_090440.1, read as the reverse complement.
ACATGTAAGAAAAGGGAAGGTTTAGGCCTGGCAAGTGGGTTCACTTGCCAAGTCGAATTTACAGTGTAAAAATACACACACAGACACTGCAGTGGCAGGTCTGAGACATGATTACAGAGCTACTTATGTGGGTGGCACAACCAGTGCTGCAGGCCCACTAGTAGCATTTGATTTACAGGCCCTGGCACCTCTAGTGCACCTTACTAAGGACTTACTAGTAAATCAAATAGGCCAATCATGGATAAACCAATTACATACAATTTACACAGAGAGCATATGCACTTTAGCACTGGTTAGCAGTGGGAAAGTGCTCAGAGTTCAAAAGCCAACAGCGACAGGTCAAAAAGAAATAGGAGGCAGGAGGCAAAAAGATTCAGGATAACCCTGCATAAGCAAAAGTCCAACACGACCCCCTACCAGCCTAAAGCCAGGGGAGAACAATCAATACCTTGATGTACTTCCCTGATTGGGGCGATAGAACAAGGACCCAGGCCCACAACAGCAGGGGCATGTTCCAGTTCTACGCCTTCCTGACTCCAGTTGGATCCCTCTGTCCATATTCTCAGGGCCCACTAAGCTAACCCATGGGGAACCCTTCTCCACATCTGCAGACACCATCAGTGCAGCGCCTAACTTTACTTTGCTCACAGATGTATTGCAATGGGCAGATAGTACCACCAGGGCCAACACAGTGGTGTTGCCCACTCCACCCCCAGAGTGTGACTCTCGTCCCACCCCCAGGGGCAACTCTGTCCACCAGGACAGTAAGCAACAGTGACCCCTGACAACTGTCAGGGATGAGAGCCCGACCTCAGGCCTCTCCAACCACAGTGGCTGTGGAGAGTGAGGGGCGGTAGCCCCAGGTGCCTGGTACCCTTTGACCACTCTCCCCTCCACCAGGTCAGGGATGACAACCTGACCCTTGTTCTCCCCCTCTGGGGCTCTGTACCCTTCCCGGAGAAGCGGCACCCCCAGAGTCAAAAACTGTCATGGTGCTTGTAGAAGCAGTCCTGCACAATTCTTCCACCAGTGCAGGGCTGTTAACCAGCAACTGGTCCGCCAACCTGGGGTCTGTACCTTCAGGTTGGACCAGGGCCAGGGGTGAGGCTTCCCTCTCCCTGCCCTCCCTTCTGGGGTCCTGCACCCCCCAACTAGGAGCGCCCCCCCCAGAAGACAACATGGTGGGGGCACTGTTAGCAGTAGCCCCTTCCTCCAGGTCAGGGGGGACACCCTGAACCTGGCGTTCCAATCCAGGGTCTGTACCCTTAGATTGCTCTGGGGTCAGGGGTGAGTCTTTCTCTCCCCTTCCCCTACTCTCAGGGTTCTGCACCCACCCCTCAGGAAGAGTACCCCTTGAAATCACACCAGGGGGGGTGATTGGGCAAACCGCCCCCCCCCCTTCAGGTCAGGGTTTATCCCCTGCACCTGATCCTCCAGTCCAGGGTCTGTACCCACAGACTGGACCACTGCCTGGCAACCCAGGAATTCCTGGGGGGCATACCTACCCCCCACCAGGCCAGAGTTTACCCTCTGAACCTGGTCATCCAACCCAGGGTCACCACCCTGCGGTTGAACCACTGCCTGGCGCACCAGGACTTCCTTGGGAGCACACTTACCCCCCATCAGGTCAGAGTTCACCCCCTGAACCTGATCATTCAACCCAGAGTCACCACCCTGCGGTTGAACCATTGCCTGGCACACCAGGACTTCCAGGGGGGCACACTTACCCCCCTCAAGGGACACACTGTCCCGAAGGGCCACACAAGAGTCTGGCTGGCGCAGGTCTCCTGACCTCTGCCCATCTGACAGAGTCTGGAGTCCCCCCAACCCAGAAATGGTCTCACCAAGGTCATTCATGGGGGGCTCTGCTCTCAGAGCTGACCCCTGACCCTCCAGGTTCTCCACTGGGGTCCGCAACCCCCTCTCAACCCTCTGTCTGGACTTCTGCACCCCCTCACTAGGAGTGGTACTGCCAGACACCAGAACTGGTGGGACGCTGGCTACAGCCGCCCCCCCAAGTTCTCCTGACACTGTGGGAACTCCCTCAACAGATGGCCCTATGGTACAGGCTAGGCTCCCCTCCTGGTGTTCCCTCATGGAACCCTCCAGGACCTGGGACCGGATCTCGGGCACCTTGGACCTCAGCCCATCCCCATTCCCTCTCCTCAGAGACTGGACATGGGGTCCCTCACCCATCCCACTACACTGGGACCTACCTGGGACACTACAATCCTTCCCTACCTCACCTGGTTGGGAAATACCTAGACCACTCCTCTCAGGAGCCCCCCCAAATGCCTCTTCAGACTCTCTGGTACTCACCAAGAGGTCTGCCTCCATTGTAAACTCCCTGGGGTCAGAGAACTCACACTCCACCTGGTGTTGGCGTAGCTCTGGAAAATAAGGACTAGACATATGCTCTCCAGCAATTACATCACTCAGCCCCTTACATGAATTAACCAAAGTACCCTTCACCCAACCATCCAGTGACTCTGCTTTGAAAAAGCACCCCACATCACCCTCCTGAGACTGGTGAGACAGTACCCGACTGTCCCTGACACTCAACCCACACTCTTCTGGGATGTCTTCACACTCCATAACCAGGACTTCTACCTGGGGGGAACCCCTCTCCCTGTCACTCTCACCTAGAGTCAGTAGAGTGTCCCACCCACCAGTAGGAATATGACTCCCCATGCCAGTTCCCCAATCCACCTCAAGGACCCTGTGCATCACTGGAGCTACTTCATACCCCTTAACCTCCTGGCGTGTGTTAACTCCCTCCTTCAAGTAGGGCACCACATCTCTGGGCATGTGCACTTCTTCAGCAGTACTGGATACAAGATTTTTGCTGCAACCATCTGAACTGGACTCAGCCCTCATGGCCTCCAGCTTCAGCTCTTCACAGCTCAGCTCTTGAGCTGTAATCCTTTCTTTTTCCAGGACTAAGGCTCTCTTCTCCTCAGCCCTCTCAAGCTCTGCATCTAGCTCTTCCAGACTCCGGATTCGAGCTAGGAGCCAATCATCTCTTTCTGTTCCCTCCTCAGGGCCACTGCCCTCCTCCTCAGAGTAGTCCTCCTCCTCAGAGTAGTTATCCTCCTCAGACTCATTTGGTGGTGTTGCCTGACAACGTTTCAATTCATACTGAAACAGGGCTGACTCAAGATACTCCCTTCTGGATTTCTTGTTCACAGCCAGTCCCCTTTCCATGCAGAATGCTTTAAGCTGCACCTTTTTATACATAAATAGGTGCCAGAAATTGACTTCCATTCTGCAAAGGCTTCACAACCAAAAACCAAAGTCCAAAAATATTAGCAATACTTCCAGGAGGACATCAGAGAACAAAAAGCAGAATCACAAGACAAGTAGTATGTGGTCA